>NC_134355.1:585283335-585592654 GCF_048569485.1 Anomaloglossus baeobatrachus
GAATGTGCAGAGAGCAGGGTGCAGGGAGACAGCACTAAGCGGTATGCGCTGGTAACCAAAGTAAATATCGGGTAACCATACCCGATGTTTACCGTGGTTACCAGTGTCCGCAGCTTCCAGACGCCGGCTTCCTGCAAGCGCAGCATCGCTTCCACGTCGCTGCTGGCTGGGGGCTGGTCACTGGTCGCTGGTGAGATCTGCCTGTTTGACAGCTCACCAGCGACCATGTAGTGATGCACCAGCGATCCTGACCAGGTCAGATCGCTGGTGGGATCACTGGTGCGTCGCTAAAGTGTGACGGTACCTTTAGAACTATGAAACTAAGTTGTACCTTGTAAAATGTTTGAACACTGCTTTGCGGGGCTTAGCTTTTTATTTTATTTAAACAGGTTATCTTTAATAGTGGTTGTAATTTTGAAGTTCTGACAGTTCTTGAAAGAAACCCCTGCCTTTCATGACCTGCACCAGATTTGTTATGTGTTATAGACACTTTCTTCATCTTGGTGAGAAAGGGGGACATGTCTAGTTAAAAAAGGGGTGTTGCTTATTGGTTAGCATGCAACACTATGCACCAAAAATTGTTCCAAAATTTTGGCTCATATCTCAGGCATAAAGAAAGCCAACTAAAATAAGGTGTAAAATTAGACTAGATAGATGACAGATAATAAATATAAAACAGCTTTACATTTTTTTTGAAGTGTTTGACATATTAGAATGGCCATTTGAATACCTGCCCAGCAGCCACATCACGGCAACCTCATTATGCTGGTTCCTACTGTATACTGCATCTGTCTGGGCTCCTAAAAACCAACATGTAAGGCATTGAGTGACCCGCCCCTCATAAAAAGTTAAACACACCTGGGGCTAATGGGCAAGGTGGGTGCTGGAGTACACAGCCAGTAAAAGGGCATTACTCCATATTAGATACAAAAAAAATAAATGGCAGCACTTCCAATAGTGTGAACAGTTGTGTATCCATTCACAACGCATAATATATATATATATATATATATACAGTTAGGTCCAGAAATATTTGGACAGTGACGCAATTTTCGCGAGTTGGGCTCTGCATGCCACCACATTGGATTTGAAATGAAACTTCTACAACAGAATTCAAGTGCAGATTGTAACGTTTAATTTGAAGGTTTGAACAAAAATATCTGATAGAAATTGTAGGAATTGTACACATTTCTTTACAAACACTCCACATTTTAGGAGGTCAAAAGTAATTGGACAAATAAACCAAACCCAAACAAAATATTTTTATTTTCAATATTTTGTTGCGAATCCTTTGGAGGCAATCACTGCCTTAAGTCTGGAGCCCATGAACATCACCAAACGCTGGGTTTCCTCCTTCTTAATGCTTTGCCAGGCCTTTACAGCCGCAGCCTTCAGGTCTTGCTTGTTTGTGGGTCTTTCCGTCTTAAGTCTGGATTTGAGCAAGTGAAATGCATGCTCAATTGGGTTAAGATGTGGTGATTGACTTGGCCATTGCAGAAGGTTCCACTTTTTTGCACTCATGAACTCCTGGGTAGCTTTGGCTGTATGCTTGGGGTCATTGTCCATCTGTACTATGAAGCGCCGTCCGATCAACTTTGCAGCATTTGGCTGAATCTGGGCTGAAAGTATATCCCGGTACACTTCAGAATTCATCCGGCTACTCTTGTCTGCTGTTATGTCATCAATAAACACAAGTGACCCAGTGCCATTGAAAGCCATGCATGCCCATGCCATCACGTTGCCTCCACCATGTTTTACAGAGGATGTGGTGTGCCTTGGATCATGTGCCATTCCCTTTCTTCTCCAAACTTTTTTCTTCACATCATTCTGGTACAGGTTGATCTTTGTCTCATCTGTCCATAGAATACTTTTCCAGAACTGAGCTGGCTTCATGAGGTGTTTTTCAGCAAATTTAACTCTGGCCTGTCTATTTTTGGAATTGATGAATGGTTTGCATCTAGATGTGAACCCTTTGTATTTACTTTCATGGAGTCTTCTCTTTACTGTTGACTTAGAGACAGATACACCTACTTCACTGAGAGTGTTCTGGACTTCAGTTGATGTTGTGAACGGGTTCTTCTTCACCAAAGAAAGTATGCGGCGATCATCCACCACTGTTGTCATCCGTGGACGCCCAGGCCTTTTTGAGTTCCCAAGCTCACCAGTCAATTCCTTTTTTCTCAGAATGTACCCGACTGTTGATTTTGCTACTCCAAGCATGTCTGCTATCTCTCTGATGGATTTTTTCTTTTTTTTCAGCCTCAGGATGTTCTGCTTCACCTCAATTGAGAGTTCCTTAGACCGCATGTTGTCTGGTCACAGCAACAGCTTCCAAATGCAAAACCACACACCTGTAATCAACCCCAGACCTTTTAACTACTTCATTGATTACAGGTTAATGAGGGAGACGCCTTTAGAGTTAATTGTAGCCCTTAGAGTCCCTTGTCCAATTACTTTTGGTCCCTTGAAAAAGAGGAGGTTATGCATTACAGAGCTATGATTCCTAAATCCTTTCTCCGATTTGGATGTGAAAACTCTCATATTGCAGCTGGGAGTGTGCACTTTCAGCCCATATTATATATATAATTGTATTTCTGAACATGTTTTTGTAAACAGCTAAAAAAACAAAACTTGTGTCACTGTCCAAATATTTCTGGACCTAACTGTATATACATATATAAAGAAAAACAGTCGCACATATTATGCATTATGTACAAATACACACCCGTTCACACTACTAAAAGTGGTGCCAGTTTTTCTTTTTATTGTATCTAATATGGAGTAATGCCCTTTGAATGGCTGTATACCCCAGCCCCCTTCTTGCTCATTAGCCCCAGGTGTTTACCTTTTTATGGAGGGGGTACACTCACTGCCCTTACATGTAGGTTTTTAGAAGCCCAGACAGAGGCAGTGTAGAGTAGGACCCAGCATAATGAGTATGCCATGACGTGGCTGCTGGGCAGGTATTGAAATGGCCATTCTAATATGCCAAACCCCCTAAAAAAACGTTTTCTAGATTGTTATTAGTATTTGAAATCTTTTGCCATTATAGTGTGCGACTGTTTTTCTATCTATCTATCTATCTATCTATCTATCTATCTATCTATCTGTCTGTCTGTCTGTCTGTCTGTCTGTCTGTCTGTCTGTCTATCCATCCAATTGTGGTGCATAACATAAAAAATACAGAATACTTTTAGTCCAGTTTTTTTACTTATTTGTCTAAAATGTGAGTATCTCAGGTGACTTACTCCCCACCAAGGAGTAGAAGCGATTAAATTTGCTAAGTTTGTGCAACACTTTACATGTTAATTAACCGCATCATCTGAGGTTTGCACTGAAGCATAGAGGCTCTCCCTGCAGCCATAGTTTAGACTGCATTCAAGTATATTAACATTAAAGGTGGCAGGAAAACGGCTACTATTAGTCAAGGCAATTAAGTCTAATGTATCTTTTGGGTGCATTTCCCCATTAAACCATTATGTTTGAGGTAGCTCATCTGCACCAATTTTATTTAGCTTGGCCTTTGTCCAAGTAATGTTCTCGGTGACCTCTAGAAATAAGTAATTTTGTCTTTGTGCCTCACGCACCCCAATTAGATTGCATGTGCCACATGACCTGTAACTATTTTTATGCTAATTTTAGATAATTGGAATGACAGATTTTCTGTTAATCTGTACATTCGGCTATTTCTTTATCTGTGGCTTCCTGGCTTTCTTATTATTGCTTGACTGGAATGTTAATTCTGATCCAGTCGTTGAGCGCCATGAAGCCAAAGATTTCCTTTACATCAGCACAACATCACAGCGCTTCAAAAAATAGTTGTTTGTTGATGTTTTGGCACCTGCTATGTAAGTGGGTAGCCCCAGTAATATAACTTAATGCGAGTGGGGTGTTTAAAGATATTTTCCACTTTTAAAAACAATTATGCAAAATAAGAAAATCATATAGTACTCACTTCAGGGGTCCATCTCCGATTCTTTGCTACTGCTCCTGTTTGTTTGGCTGCAGGGTGATATGGACAGCACATATCACCACTGCAGCGAATCGCTGAGCGCAGTGACCCATGTCCTCTACATCAGCAATGATGGCTGTAGCGGTGATGTAGACAGCACATATCACCACTGCAGCGAGTCGCTGAGCTTAGTGACTCATGTCCTCTACACCATAAGTGATGTGGTCTTGTCATGTGAAATCGCCGCTGCAGCCAAAATGCAGAGACAAGAGTAGTGGCAGAGATCTGACACAGGAACAGGGGAGGGTACCATGTGATTTAGTTAATTTACGTGTGCTAACATTTGGAGACCACTTTTTTAAAAGTGGGAAAGCCCTTTAATAGAATGAGACATTTTGGACCTCCTTATGCCCCTCTAGTAGAAACATCTATGGGCTACCCCTACATAAACTGTCAGCATTGCACAAAGCAGCCAACAAGATGATGGCAGCCCAATCACCTCATATCTGCATAAGGCATAGGAGAAAGTACTGGGCACAAGATAACGAAAGCTGATGGAAGAAAAATAGGATACTTATGAGCAAAAGATTTTTTTCTTGCTAGCAGTGCCTTGTTTGTCTGGTTGGTAGACTCCATGTCCCAGCCAATAGTCTGGCCATTTGTACAGTCAAACCTCAAGCTTATTCTATGAATTACGGAGTCATCAGTTGGTTACCCATTACTTTTGTCAGCTTTCTATTAATTATGAGCCATGTTTTCCTTTATTATATAAGTAGGTTGATTGATTTCACGGGTGTGTCAAGGGCGACAGACAGTCCTGTGATTTTTGACAATAGAAGGTCACAGCGTTTGGAGGTGCAAAATGTTCCCTGACTTACTATTATTCCTGGTGTTAGTATTCAGTGTACTAGGTATTTCCTCCACTGGGTTTTTATCCTATTCCCTTTAGGACCCTGCAGAGCTCATCTTCCCTTCAGCTGCTAATCATCTGTATTTCACCTTGGATTTAAATACTTTCATTTTCCCTTGACTTGTGCTGATGATATTCAGTTAGTTCACAAGCTCTTGATTTAAGCAGGCGGCTTGAACTCATCTGTAGGACCATTGCTGCTCTTTGCTGAACGTCTTCCTGAGGCATCTGGAAATAAGTTGTTCATGCGCATTCCCCATATGTGTGATCCCTATGTCTTCTTTAGTGTTTAGTGGGGTTGATGAAGAACTCATCCCCTTTGTTCCCTATCTAGGGCACTGCTTTATGGTCATCCTAGGGTCTGGTATCCAGCTCAGCGCATAGATGCAGAACCTATCTAAGGTGGTGAGGGACCTCAGGTTTGGTCAATAATCATCAACTCCCCTTCCCTAGACACAGGGTTTCCCTTCCCTTTTGCCGTTCACTTGGTACTATCCTGTACCTAGCGTGACAGTTGATCCTTTAATTGTATTGCATAATGTACATTTCGTGTAAATGAGAACAGTACTGTGGCCTATAGCAGTCAGGAAAAATTGATATCAATCCATTTCTACATATATCCATGACTACTCTTTTTAAAGGATATTCCTTATGTGACTGAAGTCCTGTCAGCTCCCCTTAAAGGTCTGAATGAGTTAGGCTACATCCACACTGTATTACTGTATTAGCAGTGCTCAATAGCCATTTGCACCAAGAAAGTTCCTGGCACACACATCAGATATAGGCACCTATTCCTCTGAAGGAGCTATAAAACCTGTTCTTTTGGCCTTTCTATTCCTTTTCTGCCGAGTTATTCCAAGCACATCCTAGAGTCGTATGTGTTTAAAATTGCAAAATAATTTAATTCGTTCTTTATCCATACCGGAAAAACACAGATGATGCACTGATGACACCGATTGGCACACTAATGGAATATACTGATGAAAACGGTATTGGTTTTTCACATAGGTGTTTTATACACTCGTGTGAAGGGGTCTTAACAAGTCTGGAGAACATCTTTTTAGAATTTCATGTAATTCATCTGTTATTTCTTTTGGAATGTTCTCTGATTTGTAAGAGGTAAAACATTTATACATTTGGTATTTTTTTTGCTACACGGTAACTGCCATAGAAACAAATCCCAACTAAATGATTCCAGCCAACAAGATTTTTTTTACAACTCATCCTAAAAAAAAGCGCCTAATATGACTATATATCGATGGAACACAGTTATGGCTCTTCTTGGGAGATGGGAAAAATAAAAGGATAAAAAAATAGGTGAGATGGAAAGGGTACTAATTAGTGCTACGCAAACAGTAAAATGCTTGGGTGCTCGGTATTCAACTCGAGTGCCGAGTATAATGGAAGTCAATGGAAAACTCAAGCATTTTACCCAAGGAAGACCCCCCCGGAAGGGCTGAGGGTGAGAGAGAGAGAGATATTCATATATTATAATAGCCAGTGTTATTAATATAAGATGAACACTTTGCGCTCAGATTAGGTATAGCTAAGACAAAGCCTATCTGAATCCTCCGTTGTACGTTTGCAGCAGTTACCTTCATTCCTTACCATTTGGCTTGATGTGCTCTGTTCACATTGACCCTATGCTAAATATATATGTTTGCATTGTAAGCCCAGTAATCCCATCTATCAGTATATCCCTGCATACTTAGTTATAAACAATAAATGCGTGCGGCATGAATTACTGACATACATCAATACCAGTCCGACATGATAGAAGTAAATACATAAGAAAATGGAAAGTGCTAGAAGCAGCGTATACTGGTAAAGTGCCTATTGATTTTCACACCAAATTGTCAACACTATTAATGTATTCAGTTTGTTACATGGGTTGTATTGACTTTGGTTCTGATAAGATGAAAATGAATCTACTTTCCTGACCCTGCTCACCCTCCTCAAATAAAATATATATTTACTATCGATTTGAATACTTCATTTCTGTGATATATGGAGCGGTCCATAGAAAGGAAAGAAGGCAAAGAGAATATTCAGTCATGTAGAAATATTGAATTTCTTGGAAACGTTTGATATTAAAGGTGAAGGATGGTCAAATTAGAGGGATGGATAATAAAAATGAGTGTCATGAGTGGCATATGGGTCAGACTATGGTGTTTGCCAATGTATGTCTGTGTAATGTCAAGTAAAGTAAAAAGACTGATGGCACTCCTTAACACGCAAATGTGAACCGGTGCATTCTGAACATTAGATATATTATGACAAATAAAGTAAAATTTGCACTCTGAAATGCTAAGATAAGTTTCCAATGAATATACGAATATGAACATGCATTACTGCTAAGAAAATACATATAAAAATTTAGATATTTAGCATTTAAAAAAGGCCTATTTTATGTGTGCCCAGCAGCCAATGTAAAGGTGGATCTCTTATGTTGGGTCCTTATCTATTCTAATCCCTCTCTTTGGGTTAAAACACCTCCATTTAATTGGTTGATAGTAGAGATGAACGAACCACCCAAGGTTTGGTTCGGATTCTCCAAGCTTGCCTGTGTTTGATGAATGGTTGGACAAACTTAGCCAAATGCATTGAATTCAATGGGAGGCAAAATAAAAGGCATAGACAACACCTTTAGGGGTCCCCTAAAGCTACCAAAACACCTGAATCTATTTTACAGTTGAGCCACACTGTTGTGGCACAGCCACGAACTTCCTAGATTATTAACATAAGAAATATTGGATGAGTGACAACAGTAGGCCTGTTGCTCTGAGATCCCTCCACCACAAATAAGACAAATGAAGACCACATAAAAGCATTAGGTGGAATAACGGTAACCGTCTCCCCATAAGCGGAGTTTATCATTCTGGAAAACGGGGTGTAGGGTAAACAAGTGATGACTGCCCTGGTAGATGAAACAGATAACGTAACTTACAAAAAAAGACATTGTCTATGGACATTCATAATAATGATCTGTTGGACATCAAAACCTTAAAACTGTATATAGTCGTTTTTCTGCATAAAAACCTGACAAATCGGCAGTGTACCCTGAAAGACAAAAGGAAAAATAATTTTTCAAATATTTGGCTTCATTGCATACAAGTGCTTCTCAATAAATTAGAATATCCTCAAAAAGTTAATTTATTTCAGTAATTCAATACAAAAAGTGAAACACATATATCATATAGAGTCATTACACACAGAGGGATCTATTTCAAGTATTTATTTCTGTCAATGTTGATGATTCTGGCTTACAGCCATTCAATACTTGGTCGTTGCTCCTTTTGCATGAATTGCTGCATCAATGTGGCTTGGTATGGAGGCGATCAGCCTGTGGCACTGCTGAGGTGTTATGGAAGCCCAGGTTGCTTTCATAGCAGCCTTCAGCTCATCTGCATTGTTGGGTTTAATATCTCTCATTGTCTTCTGGACAATACCCCATCTATGGGTTTTAGGTCAGGTGAGTTTGCTGGCTAATGAAGCACAGTGATACTGTGGTTATTAAATCAGGTATTGGTACTTTTGGCAGTGTGGACGGGTGCCAAGTCCTGCTGGAAAATGAAATTCCCATCTCCAAAAAGCTTGTCGGAATAGGGTAACATGAAGTGCTCTAAAATCTCCTGGTAGACAGCTGCGCTGACTTTGGTCTTGATGAAACACAGTGGAGCTACACCAGCAGATGACATGGCTCCCCAAACCATCAGTGATGGTGGAAACTTCACACTAGACCTCAAGCAGCTTGGATTGTGGCCTCTCCATTCTTCCTCCAGACTCTGGGACCTTGATTTCCAAATTAAATGAAAATTTACTTTCATCTAAAAACAACACCTTGGATCACTGAGCAACAGTCTAGTTCTTTTTTTCCTTAGCCTAGGTAAGACGCTTCTGACGTTGTCTATTGTTCATGAGTGGCTTGACACAAGGAATGTGACAGTTGTAGCCCATGTCCTGGATACATTTGTGTGTAGTGGCTCTTAAAGCACTGACTCCAGCAGCAGTTCTCTCCTTGTGAATCCCCCAAATTTTTGAATGGCCTTTTCTTACCAATCCTTTCAAGACTGCGATTATCCCGGTTGCTTGTGCAACTTTTTCTACCACACTTTTTCCTTCCACTCAACTCTCCATTAATATGCTTGGATACAGCACTCTGTGAACAGCCAGCTTCTTTAGCAATGACCTTTTGTGGCTTTCCCTCCTTGTGGAGTGTGTCAATGACTGCCTTCTTGACAGCTGTCTAGTCAGCAATCTTCCCCATCATTGTTTAGTATAGCCTAGTGAGCCAGACTAAGGGATGATTTTAATTATTTAGGAAGCCTTTGCTGGTGTTTTCTGCAAATTATTCTAATTTTCTGAGATAATAACTTTTGGGTTTTCATTGACTGTAAGCCATAATTATCAACATTAATAGAAATAAACACTTGAAATAGATCACTCTGTTAGTAATGACTCTATATAACATGTGTTTCCCTTTTTGTATTGAATTTCTCAAATACATTAACTTTTTGATGATATTCTAATTTATTGAGAGGCACTTGTAAATATATTGATTGTCCTTTTACAGTTTTTAAAGGTGGAGTGGGACAACAGAGAGGATGATGATGAGGTTGCAGAACAACCCCCCATACGCTACAGCTCTTATTCACCTTTTTTTTTTTCAAAAAGGTCCCTTGTAATATATAGTAATGACCCACGATGTTCCCCAAAAGCGAACCTTAAAGACATAAAAAGATGAAATTATTAAAGAAATAAAGACAAAAGACACCCTCAAGTCTTTAAATCCCTCCACTCCTGTCTCCACTATCTCATCTAGGGGCTCCACCTATGCCCTCAACATCGCCCTTAATGTGACCCTCCATTCCAAGAGTGCAGAGAGAATCTCCCAACCTCTGTATTGCGTAGCCAGACTCACAACAATCAGGCAGTGTTTCTATTAAAATGCTTTGGAGGAATAGGCGTGGTTTTTGAGATGCACGTGGAGTAGGTGGTAAAGTTACTGAAAGCTCTACTGAACAAACACCAGCTTGTCCTATCCAAAAACGACTGACAACTTCTGTTAGTGGATGAGCAACTCAACTCCCTTTCTTTGGCAGCCGCACAGTGGTATGACTTGTAGATGAGGCCAAGAAAGAGCATGTGCTACAGTGGATGGCAAGCACTGCATCAAATGGCCTTTCCTCCTCTTCCTCCACCTCGACATTACACATAGTACAAAAATCAAATCAAATCTTTATTTTTATATAGCGCTAAAATATTCCGCAGCGCTTTACATACATGAGCAACACTGTCCCCATTGGGGCTCACAATCTAAGGTCCCTATCAGTATGTTTTTGGAGGTGGCACCCTCAGAGGTGGCAGCCCAATTAACCTTGCTTCCTCCCGCATCACAGCTCTCTAACCACCCAACTGACTGTGGGGAAACCCAGATGGGCGAATGCAGAGCTGTTAATAAATTCTATTCCATGGTCATCAGAGCTCTGATCCAAAGATTAACAAGCTCTGGAAGAGGAAAGCATCTGCAAAATATTTATCAGTTGGATCCATGGCCAGACAAAGTAGGGCCCGATCAGAATCCAAACCCTCGTCACCGGATGTTAACCCCCAGGGTGAAGGGGATCTTGATGACTCAGATACCTGAAGCACACGCGTACTGTACTGTGCTGTCTGCCTAGGAAGAGGAGGAGGGTGACTCTCACAGGGCAAGGAGTGGGACAACAGAGAGGATGTTCTTGTATCTGTTGAATGCAAACTTCTCCTCTGTTCTGCTGGTGTCCTGAATGGTCATAAAATGTGGGCCACAACTCACAGAAATTGTTTCTGCCATTTAAACTGCTGATAATATTTCTGTGATGACGACTCAATGCTCCTGAGGTTGTAAGTCTAGAACTGTGATGCACACTGTGTGCCTCACTGCTGCCTTGGGGAAACCCCTCTCAAGATTGTATAAAAACTTGTTTCAATATTCCAGCATGCTTATGTCCCTTTACAGGAGTGGAAGCATCTGGCTAAATTTACTTTTGTACCATGGATCTAACAAAGTGGCAATCCAGTAGTCAGGACTATTTCTAATCATAACAATACAGGAATCATGTTGCAGATAGTGCAGCAAGAAGGAGTGCATGTTTTCGGCACTTCCACGACATCCAAGTTCATGATGTGTTGGTGGCGGGGTAACATTCAAGCTTGCTTAATCCGTTCGCTCCCACCAAACACGGACAACAGAGAAGGGAGTAATATCTTCTTCATCTCCTGAATGTTGTACTCCCATCACCTTTTCCTCCTCACCCTGCATTTGGTCCTCATCTCCTAGCAATATGGAGCTGGAACACAAAGGTAGCCCTATTTAGATGCACAAATTCCAATTTTGAGCCCCAAACACAGATTTGACCCTATTGAGATGCACAAATAGCAAGTTTGAGCTGGAGCACATAATTAGCAATCACTAGATGAAATCCCGATTTGTGGCATGCACCTTTCCCTACAAATCACTCCCCTAATCTATACTATCACTCTCCTATCTCTCTCAATTACCTATGACTAAATCCCTAGCTAAGCTAACCGTGTAGCAGCAGCGGCGGCAGAACCATCTCTAAGCACAAAATGGCATCGATGCTGCATGTCCGCATTTTTATGCAGAGGGACGTGACTTAGGCAGCCAATGACACAAGCCCTTGTGTCTGAACGTTGTGAATGTTTTCTGTGCCTATATTGGCTGCAGAAACATCCACATATAAAATTAAAAAAAAATAAAAATACGCCACTCCTCTGACCTCTCCTCACCCCCTCCCCTCATCAAACACGTCTCCCTTCTCATCATACAGCACTACTATAGTAGCCAAAGTAATAGTAAAATATTAGAAAAGCCGCAAACAGTTACCGATTAGTGTTGAGCGGACCCGGATCCGCAAAATCCGGATCCGCACGGTTTGAGAGCCCGATCCGAGTCCGACCAGTACCCGGGATTCGGGGTGCACGATCCGGATCCGTGTTTTGTTTTTTTTTCTCTCTCTCTCATCCCGGATCCGGCTCCCCATTGATTTACATGGACGCGGATTCCTGGATCGGATCCGGACTTCTGCGTCAACCCGTTCCGGATCCGCCGGACCCAGATTATAACCGATCCGCTCAACTCTATTACCGATCAACGAAACATTTTGGGACGAGTGTTCGGATTTCCGATCCTGAACCGGCCAAGGCTTCTACCGAAATTTGAAATTGGCAAACCTTAATTGAAAAGGTTCACTCATCTCTAGTGGATAGGAACCTGCTAATAAAAAATTAAAATTGACCAAGGCTGATGAGAAGTGCTCAATCAGAAGGCATGACCCCATAATCTAAGGAAAAAGACTGATGGCGCTTCCAAACACACAAGTGTGAACAGGTACTTACTGAACATGAGATATATTATAACAAATAGAGAGATAGTTGCACTGTGAAATGCTAAGATATTTCATCAATGAATATAGCAATATGAACATGCATTACTGCTGACAAAATACATAAAAATAGAGATACTTAACATATAAAAAAGACTATTTTGTAACATCTAGCGGCCAGCACTGCTGATATTTCAGCTCACAGTGGGGTTTAAGGTTCATTTTGTCAAGTTATTCCAAGATTTTCATACAGATTGATAACATGCTGTTATATTGATCTATATGACAGTCGATAATGAATAGTGGTGGGCGACTGAGCCAATAGATCATCGGAAACTGCAATAGGCTTCATTGCTGTAAAGGAGCTGCTCTCTAATCAATAGGAACGCTAAGCAGCAGGAATATGGAGCATGGCCGGCTTGACATGATCTGAAGAGCCATAAGAATTACGAGACAGGTGCAATTCATCCCCGAGTGATATAAGTGCAGAAAGGATGACATTAGTGAAGCGTAAAAATCTTGACGACACATGATGTTGATGCAGCTATAAGATTTGATTATTTCTATTTATACAATATAAGTAGGTTGTGAATTGAGCACATGCAAATACAGTCTACACAACCTAGATGCCTTTGCGTCAGTTTTTTTGTCAATGCTTTGTGTGATTTGTGTCATTTGCACCCAATTCCTTATTTTGTTTGCACTTTTTTTGTCACATGTGATCGCCTGTTTTTTTTGTTTTCCGCTTTATGGACACAGTTTAATAATTACGGATGTTTTCCCCCAATTCATCATTTTGAAAAAAATGTACTCTAATCCCTCCCAGTGTATTTATGAGTCTGCCGGTATTTTGATGCAATTTTTTGTGCCATTTTTCTAAATGCGCGATTTTTGGCAAAAATGGCTCAAGGCAGAAATAAAATACCATTTTTGACTTTTTGCCAAATTCATGAATTACCTGAGCCATATTCATGAATTTGGAGCCAAAAAAATGGACACAGTTTAGTAATTCCGGAAGTTTTCCCCCAATTCATCATTTCAAAAAAACCTAAACACTAGTCCCTCCCAGTGTATTTATGAGTCTGCCGGTATTTTGATGCATTTTTTTGTGCTATTTTGTTAAATGGGCGATTTTTGGCAAAAACGTATCAGGGCAGAAATAAAATAGCATTTTTGACTTTTTGCCAAATTCATAAATTGCCTGGGCCATATTCATGAATTTGGCATCAAAAAAATGTAACTGAAACAAGAAGACAAAAAATAAAGGTGACCTAAAAAAACACAAATGATGAATTGGGGCCTTAATGTGGCAATACTTGCAGTTAAATGGTCCCTGTACTTTTAGACAACTTGATCCCAGTTGATAGAAAATGTGATAAACAGAAAATTTGCAAATAGTTTTTTTGTATTTAACTATCCTTCATGAATTACAAACTTCTACAACCAATGATTGTCATGGAGATAAAATTCCAGGATTCATTTCAGATTTTTTCGTTTATTTTTGCACCGAGGCTTGACCTGGCTGTTGGATTAGACACAGTAACGCTCTGTTCAAATCTTGCTCGTTAGAGGTTGAAAGGAGGAAAATACCTTATTGAGGACCATCAAGACATTGTCAAGCACAACGTTAAAAACTGCTTTTGTTTCTCCTTCTGAAGTATTAAAAGGAGGCAATGGGATCATATTTTTGGAAATTCAGATCGAATACAACCCCCTGCATTAGTTTTATGTGCCATAGAGTCAGCAGCTCGAGTGTACAAGAACCGACCGGTGGCCTTCTTCATGAAAGGATTAAGCAATACTAACAAAGAAGAAATGGTGAAGAGACATTTCTCAGCGCTCTCATCCCTGAGGAACATTTACTTCTTCTCGCTGAAGTTTGAGGAAGTATTTGCTGACACACCACTTCACTCCTGGTATCAGAAGGTAAAGTGCTCACCATCTGATCAATATAAATATTATTAATTACAATGACCAAATGTAAGGTAGATTTCAATTTTGTAGGGTTGGCTTTGTGATGTCCAGGCTGAGTAAAGGTGGCATTTAAAATAGTATGACCCCTAAGTCTTTCGGCCTCAACTTATCTTTGTAATAGTAATTATTCCACTAGCGTATTGTATACAGTATGATGGAAATAACTTACAATTAGGATGCCATTGTTACTAAGCCACTACGCCAAATAATATACTTTTCTGGTGTGTGGTCTAGCATCATTGCTTAGATATCTATACACAGATGTTATTTGGACAATATTTAGTATTTTAATTTGATTCCTGACTGTCCTCTACTGGACCACAGGTAAGACATGATTTACATTCCAGTATAGATAGAACTACAATTAACAAATCGATATCAAAATTACAACATGATCACTGTTGCTTTTCAGCATGCTTAATCCTGCTAATTCCGGATTTCAGCTGTCAAAGGGGAATCTGGAGACTCTCAAAATACTTTATATAATTTTCTAGATTTAACTAGATCAAACACTATAATAGGTGAGCAGAAACTAGATCAAACACTATAATAGGTGAGCAGAAACTCTATGCCCCAACCCTTGGCCACGCCATTCAGCCATCTGTCAGCCATAAATAGAAGATTTCTGAAGGAATGTTTCCTATAATATCTTTACTACTTTGACTATACTTAAGGTGTGCAGAAAAATAATTAGACTAAAACCTCTATGGTCAAATTTTTATTCTATATATTTTTTATAAATCTTTACTAGGTTTATGTCCCGATTCACCAAAACCAGTGATTTTCTTCTCGTTGTTCTTAATAAGGGGTCATGGTGGAGTCATATGCTCCTGATTCTTGCAGAGGTGCCCGCTTCTTAGTGTCTCCAGAACATCTGGTGAATGGCATGCTCCTCTGGCTGGAGAAACATTTCAGGCATAGTGAATGCCACAACTCATCTTAAATTGTTTAAATGGCTGGAAGGACAAAACTGGAGTCTTATTGTGCACAAACGGGAAAATAAGAGACAGATATACGCTCACCTGATGGAGTTGTGAGAGACTCAACTCCTGTTGAAGCATAAAATAAATGGCTGCACTGACTCCACAGTATGCAGAGATCAAAGGATAGGAGACAATGAATGTAGTCCGCGCTTCCGGCAATTCAATGGAGTCCACACCAGGGAGTGAAGAACATACACTTTATTTAAGTCTACTCATTTTGAAACCCAATGGTTTCTTTCTTCATCAGGAAAAACTATCATCATCAATGATGGTTTGTCCAGGTAAAGAAACCAATGGGTTTTAAAAACATGCTAACTTAAATAAACTGTATGTTTTTCACTCCTCGATGTAAGCTCCATTGAAATGTCGGCAGCGCAGACTACATCCATTGTCTCCTATCCGTTAATCTGCATAACTAATCATGAACTAGACGGCTATGGCATCAAGCCCCCGATGTGCCCCCTTCCTACCCGAACTGTGCCCATTTTGGTGGAGCTGGGAGGAAGAAATGTGAAAACACCAAAAGTCAAAAAATTGTGCAACTTTTCAAAGCAATTTATGTAGAATTCCAGAAAAATTGCCTTGATAAATTGGAGCTATAATGTTTCTTTAGCTGTTGGAAACCAATAACACGTAACTTTGAGGGATAATCCTATTGTTTCAGACAAAATTAAATATATGAAACCTGTTTTAAGTTTAGACTCATAGAACTTTATATAAACCTTCAGGTGATTTTGTAAGATTCTCATCATATATTGTATTTTGTGTGATGAATGAAAGGAATGTTTGAAAAGTTCTTGAAAGGTGTAATAACCAAATTACATTGGTTTGAAGATACTAGTGAGATTCCTCTCGATGGTAATAAGTGAGAACGAAAATATTCTTGTAATACTCAAAACATTGACCTTATTATAGCGGCTAACTAAACCTGCAAGGTTATTATTTCACTTCTCATTGCCTACCAGAAAGCATTCCTTATATCTGAGAATGAGTGAGCCGGGTTCTTTCTACAATCAATGATTGTCATGGAGATAAAATTCCAGACTTAATTCCAGATTTTTTTTCCTTTATTTTTGCACGGAGGCTTGACCTGACTGTTGGATTAGATACAGTAACACTCTGAGATGCTTGGAAAAACAGATTTTTTACCATCAAATAAAGTTATTTTGTAAAATATTTTTGTAATAATGTGATAGAAAAGGTCACTCACAAGTCAATCAAGTTAACGCAAAAAGAGTTGTATAATCTAGATCACGCAGAGGCAGAATTATAGTAGAGATAATCCGGTGAACTGACAGCCTAGCCATGAGATAAAACTACAGAGAGGAGTAGAGTTGGTGAACCCGCTGATGCTCACTCCGGTTCGGTACCGGACTTGAACCCAAACATCTAATCGAACGTCGATCTCCATATAAGTTTATTTGCCAGAAGATGCAGGAACTTGGTGCATAAATTTCAGTAGCAAAATTTGCATCTCCTGGCAAAATATCGCATTAATACTGTGTATTTTGTTAGGAGATGCAGTATTGGTGCAGGAATTTGGTGTATAAAGTTCAACATCATATCTGCATCTCTGGGCAAACACCCACCCCCCTGGCTTTCTGCAGGAAATGAAGGTCTTTTTGAACTAAATGAGTTCACCTGAGTCAAGGTCACTGAGTTCAATTAGGTCAGATGAGGGTCAGTTTACCTGTGGTCACAAGTGGGGTACCGTGGGAACCTCCAGCTGTTACAGGAAATAACCTGAGTGAAGTCATTACTTATCGAGCGGCTCAGTCTCTGCCTGAAGCTCACAGTGGGTGGTCATGTTTTGTGCCGTCGCGCTATGACTTCAGAATATAGCAGAGCCAGAATCATCGTGGGACTTCATGTGAATTACGTCATAATGGTGTTTGGGGTTAATGAATTGGAGAAAGAGGGTGTTTTTTTATAAGTTTATTTCAAATAAAGGATTTTTTTCAGGGTTTGTGTTTATTTCTTTTCACTTATAGTTTTAGTAATAGGTGGTCTCATAGACTCATCCCATTAATAATCTAGGGCTTACTGGCAGCTGTGAGCTGTCATTAAACCCTTATACAGTTAGGTCCAGAAATATTTGGACAGTGACACAATTTTCGCGAGTTGGGCTCTGCATGCCACCACATTGGATTTGAAATGAAACCTCTACAACAGAATTCAAGTGCAGATTGTAACGTTTAATTTGAAGGTTTGAACAAAAATATCTGATAGAAATTGTAGGAATTGTACACATTTCTTTACAAACACTCCACATTTTAGGAGGTCAAAAGTAATTGGACAAATAAACCAAACCCAAACAAAATATTTTTATTTTCAATATTTTGTAAATAATCCTTTGGAGGCAATCACTGCCTTAAGTCTGGAACCCATGGACATCACCAAACGCTGGGTTTCCTCCTTCTTAATGCTTTGCCAGGCCTTTACAGCCGCAGCCTTCAGGTCTTGCTTGTTTGTGGGTTTTTCCGTCTTAAGTCTGGATTTGAGCAAGTGAAATGCATGCTCAATTGGGTTAAGATCTGGTGATTGACTTGGCCATTGCAGAATGTTCCACTTTTTTGCACTCATGAACTCCTGGGTAGCTTTGGCTGTATGCTTGGGGTCATTGTCCATCTGTACTATGAAGCGCCGTCCGATCAACTTTGCGGCATTTGGCTGAATCTGGGCTGAAAGTATATCCCGGTACACTTCAGAATTCATCTGGCTACTCTTGTCTGCTGTTATGTCATCAATAAACACAAGTGATCCAGTGCCATTGAAAGCCATGCATGCCCATGCCATCACGTTGCCTCCACCATGTTTTACAGAGGATGTGGTGTGCCTTGGATCATGTGCCGTTCCCTTTCTTCTCCAAACTTTTTTCTTCCCATCATTCTGGTACAGGTTGATCTTTGTCTCATCTGTCCATAGAATACTTTTCCAGAACTGAGCTGGCTTCATGAGGTGTTTTTCAGCAAATTTAACTCTGGCCTGTCTATTTTTGGAATTGATGAATGGTTTGCATCTAGATGTGAACCCTTTGTATTTACTTTCATGGAGTCTCTCTTTACTGTTGACTTAGAGACAGATACACCTACTTCACTGAGAGTGTTCTGGACTTCAGTTGATGTTGTGAACGGGTTCTTCTTCACCAAAGAAAGTATGCGGCGATCATCCACCACTGTTATCATCCGTGGACGCCCAGGCCTTTTTGAGTTCCCAAGCTCACCAGTCAATTCCTTTTTTCTCAGAATGTACCCGACTGTTGATTTTGCTACTCCAAGCATGTCTGCTATCTCTCTGATGGATTTTTTCTTTTTTTTCAGCCTCAGGATGTTCTGCTTCACCTCAATTGAGAGTTCCTTACACCGCATGTTGTCTGGTCACAGCAACAGCTTCCAAATGCAAAACCACACACCTGTAATCAACCCCAGACCTTTTAACTACTTCATTGATTACAGGTTAACGAAGGAGACGCCTTCAGAGTTAATTGCAGCCCTTAGAGTCCCTTGTCCAATTACTTTTGGTCCCTTGAAAAAGAGGAGGCTATGTATTACAGAGCTATGATTCCTAAACCCTTTCTCCGATTTGGATGTGAAAACTCTCATATTGCAGCTGGGAGTGTGCACTTTCAGCCCATATTATATATATAATTGTATTTCTGAACATGTTTTGTAAACAGCTAAAATAACAAAACTTGTGTCACTGTCCAAATATTTCTGGCCCTGACTGTATTACATACCACAGCAGCACAATCGGGATGAGCCAGGTAAAGTGCTGCGATTGTCATATCTAATGGATGTGACAATTTTGGGCAGCTGCAAGTTGCTATTTTTATGCAGAGGGGCCCAATAACATGGGTCTCCCCAGTCTCAGAATACCAGACCTCAGCTGTCAAGCTTTATCATGGTTGGGTATCAAAATTTGGGGGAACCACATGCCATTTTTTTTAAATTATTTATTAAAATATTTTAATAAAAAGCTGCATAGAGTACCTTTTATTTTGATACACAGCCAAGATAAGCACTTTTCTGAGGCTGTAGCCTTTAAGCCCACTTTACACGTTGCAATTAGTTGTACAATCGCATTTGCGATGTGACACGCCCAGGTTGCATACGGGATCTATGAGATTTCACGTTGGTCGTTCATTTGCTGTCACACGAGCGTTAGTAGTCTATGTTAAATTGGTCAATTTTATGTGCGATCCTTTAGATCACGTGTTCTGTGACGTATGCATTGGGCACCTTTTTTTTTTTTTTTATTTATTGACTTGCCAAGCGTGTGTAATGCGTGTGTAATGTGGGATGCGTTTTTACTATGTCATCTGCCATTCAGCTCTGCTACATGGCCGCTAACAGCAGACACAGACAGCCATGTAGCAGAGCTGAATGGCAGATGACAGCAGACACAGACAGAGCCGCACTGTCAGAATGAACTCGGGTGAACTTCACCCGACTTCATTGTCATGCTGCGGCTCTGTCTGTGTCGCGCCCTGATTAGCGGTCACCAGTGAAGACTCACCGGTGACCGCTAATCTCCTGAGTAACTGAAGTTACCAGCCCTCTCTCATATACTCACCGATCCCCGATCCCCGGCTCTGCACGGCTTTCTCACTGCTCCGGCGGCTTTTACTGTTTTGAGAAAGCCGGCCGCCCATTAAACAATTTCGTATTCCCTGCTTTCCCCGCCCACCGGCGCCTATGATTGGTTACAGTGAGACACGCCCCCACTCTGAGTGACAGGTGTCACACTGCACCCAATCACAGCAGCCGGTGGGCGTGTCTATACTGTGTAGTGAAATAAATAATTAAATAATTAAAAAAAACGGCGTGCGGTTCCCCCCATTTTTAAAACCAGCCAGATAAAGCCATACGGCTGAAGGCTGGTATTCTCAGGATGGGGAGCTCCACATTATGGGGAGCCCCCCACCCTAACAATATCAGCCAACAGCCGCCCAGAATTGCCGCATACATTAGATGCGACAGTTCTGGGACTGTACCCGGCTCTTCCCGATTTGCCCTGGTGCGTTGGCAAATCGGGGTAATAAGGAGTTATTGGCAGCCCATAGCTGCCAATAAGTCCTAGATTAATCATGTCAGGCGTCTATGAGACACCATCCATGATTAATCTGTAAGTTACAGTAAATAAACACACACACAAGAAAAAATCCTTTATTAGAAATAAAAACACACACATATACCCTGGTTCACCACTTTAATCAGCCCCAAAAAACCCTCCTTGTCCGGCGTAATCCAGGATGATCCAGCGTCGCTTCCACCGCAGCTGCATGGAGGTGACCGGAGCCGCAGCAGACACAGCCGCTCCGGTCACCTCCACGCAGGTAATGAACACAGCCGCGCGATCAGCTGCTGTCACTGAGGTTACCCGCGGCCACCGCTGCATCCACCGGTGGCCGCGGGTAACCTCAGTGATAGCTCAGCTGATCGCGCGGCTGTGTTCATTTGCTGCATGGAGGTGACCGGACCGGCTGTGTCTGCTGCGGCTCCGGTCACCTCCATGCAGCTGCGGTGGAAGCGACGCTGGATCATCCTGGATTACGCCGGACAAGGAGGGCTTTTTGGGGCTGATTAAAGTGGTGAACCAGGGTATATGTGTGTGTTTTTATTTCTAATAAAGGATTTTTTCGGGTGTGTGTTTATTTACTGTAACTTACAGATTAATCATGGAGGGTGTCTCATAGACGCCTGACATGATTAATCTAGGACTTATTGGCAGCTATGGGCTGCCAATAACTCCTTATTACCCCGATTTGCCAACGCACCAGGGCAAATCGGGAAGAGCCGGGTACAGTCCCAGAACTGTCGCATCTAATGTATGCGGCAATTCTGGGCGGCTGTTGGCTGATATTGTTAGGGTGGGGGGCTCCCCATAACGTGGAGCTCCCCATCCTGAGAATACCAGCCTTCAGCCGTATGGCTTTATCTGGCTGGTTTTAAAAATGGGGGGAACCGCACGCCGTTTTTTTTAATTATTTAATTATTTATTTCACTACACAGTATAGACACGCCCACCGGCTGCTGTGATTGGGTGCAGTGTGACACCTGTCACTCAGAGTGGGGGCGTGTCTCACTGTAACCAATCATAGGCGCCGGTGGGCGGGGAAAGCAGGGAATAGGAGATTGTTTAATGGGCGGCCGGCTTTTTCAAAACAGTAAAAGCCGCCGGAGCAGTGTGAATGCCGTGCAGCGCCGGAGATCGGGGATCGGTGAGTATATGAGAGAGGGGGATAGACTGACATGGACTGAGAGTGAGGGACAGAGATAGTGACGGACTGACAGAGATTACTTAATGACAGACATTGTGAGGCGCTTCAGAACGCAGCTTTTCAGCTGCGCTCTGAAGCAGACCTTTTTTACGCTGCGGTGCAGAGCGCACACCTGCGCACATAGCCTCAGACATCACAATCGTATGAGGGATGTCACACGTTACAATTCACTAGGTTCTTGCAACAAAACGCTCAATTCTAGACAAAGATACGATGTGTTTGCGATCAACGGTTTTGCGTTCAATCCTGATCGCATGTAGCTGTCACACGCAGATACGTCACAAACGATGCCGGATGTGCGTCACTTACAACTTGACCCCAACGACGGATTGTGAGATATATTGAAGCGTGTGTAGCGGGCTTTAGTCTTATGCTTTATCTGCACTGGTTATTATAATACGTGGGACGCTATGCCAATTTATTTCTTTCTTTATTTTTACACTATAGGCAACCAATCACAGATGCTGTCACACAGGGTGAGGGGGCGGTCTGACTGTAAACAATCACAGATACTGGGACTGCCGATGAGTGGAGAAAGCAGTGAATATGTACGAGGTTAATGAGCGGACTCAGAAGTATAGCCACGCGGGATACTCGGTAAGTATAGCGCACTTGCTTTATTCCCTATTTTTTCTTTTTACTTTGTTTTTCTTTTTTTTTTAATTATCTGGGTGGCCAGATCCAAACAATTACATGGAGTTCCCTGAGATCTCTGTGCTATGGGTCCATTCATGTACACTAGGTATTTGGAATGGACCCCAAACTTTACAGTTTGAGTTCGCTCATCACTAGAGAGGATGCAACTGAAAGTAAAATAGCAATAATAGAGTCTTAGGCTGTGTGCACACAGTGAATTTTTATCGCTTTTTTATACGTTTTTGAGTTCAGTTTTGTCACAAAACTGCATGCATATCCTTATGCCAGCAAAGTCAATGAGAAACCTGACGTTTTGTGCACATGTTCCTTTTTTTTACCTTGCAGACTTGGTGCAGAAATACATTTGGAAATATGTCAACCCTTTCAGTGTTTTCGCAGAATGAAAAACATATTGGAAAAACACATACAAAAAAAAGCATAAAAAATTCTGCAAAAACAAGGCAAAAACACTGTTTTTCTTGCGAAGAGGTACAGAAATAGTGCAGAAATTTCTGCAACCAAATACTCAGGGTGCGCACATACCCTTATGCTATATTCACAGAGTGCATTTTTGGTGCATTTTTAATGGGGATTTTCTGTATGAAAACCTGATCTCTTTTTTTTGCTGCGTTTCTGTTGTGTTTTTGGTGTGTCATTTGTCTACAGTACATGTTTAAATAAAGTTAGTTTAGTTCACCCCAAAAGCAACAAAACACAACAAAAAATACAGCAAAAATTGAAGTTTTGCTTCTTTCAAAAATGCAGCACTTTTCCATTTCAGTCAGTTAAAAAAAAAACAAGCGTGTGCATGAGATTTCTGGAAACTTTTAGGTTTAGCTGGTACTGTAACACAGATTTTTATCTGCATTTATTTGAATAAAACCAATAAAAAAACCATGCAAAAAATGCAGCAAAAAATCCCTGTGCAAACATAAGCTTAGGCGGTGTGGTCCACAATGAATTTATGAATTTTAGGTGTGTTTTGGATGTCCGTTTCTCCGGTACGTGTGACATCAGTGTGATGGCGTATGCTCGCAGTGCGTGCATGTTAATGTCCGTGTATGTGGGAGATACGTACGTGTGCAGTCCGTGTGCAGTCCGTGTGCAGTCCGTGTGCAGTCCATGTGTTTTGAGCCGTTTCACCATTTAAAAAAAAAAAAAACACACACGGACCATATGGGAAGCACACGTATATGGTCCGTGTCACGTACGTGCAGACACGGACCCATTGACTTTAGCGGTTCTGTGTCTGCGTGATGCTGGTGAAACGCGGACATGTCAGCCATGTTAAAAAACGCACACATGTACAAACCACACGGACACACGTTCCGTGTAGCTTTACGTGTGTGTGCCTTTTACCATAGGGTAACATTGGTGCACGTGTGTTCGTGCCGCCGGTACGTGTCAAAAAGTCCCAAACACGTTACCGGTGGCACGGATGTGTGTTGCAGGCCTTAGATGCACAAAATCTTCAGGGATGCATTTCCCATGAGGAAATGCACTAAAATCATATGTGATATGCACAAGACTGTGTCAATGAAGCTTTGTCAAAGCCAAATACCAGGAAGTATCAAAAATAAAGCAGCTTTATTTAAAACATGGCACCAAAAAGAGACAAAAAAGCAACATAAAAAACAGTATAAAAACGCGTAAAAAAACATTCAGAATTTTTTCCTCAAAAGCCGTCTCTTTTTTAATTTCCATCAAAAAGCCCAAATGAGGTCTCATTCTTTTATACTTTCTGTGGTAAAAAAGCAGGAAAACAAATCTAAGTGTGGGTGAAATGGGAAGAAAATGCAGTTTTGCCGCTGGTAGTTTGGTTTTGTTTTTATGATGTTCATTGTGTGACAAAAAAAAAATAAATTCTGACAATGTTATTTTCCTGGTAAGTGCAATTTATGATATCAGATTTGCTTTTTTTCTTATCACTATTTTTATTTTTTAAGTGGTGAAAAAAAAATAATCTGAAATTGGTAAACAAAAAAAAAAATGTTTTGTGTCTCCATTGTCTGGGACCAATAATGTCATATTTCCATTGATGGAGCTGTGTGATGGTTTATGCTGCTGTTTTTATTAAGCCATATTGAGATACATACTACAGTCCGATTTTAGGGAGGTGTGGCTACGGAAAACCCCACATCTGGTGTTTTAACCCTCTTTTTCTGTCTACGGCGTTCATCATGTAGGTTATCTAATTTAATATTTGGATCAGACCTTTATAGATGCAGTGATACCAAATAATGGGGAACAGTAAGGGTGATTTAAATTTTTAGATTTGTTTTTCTTTAATATTTTTTCAAGTTTATTTTCCATTTTTTAACTTTTTTTTTAATAATATTACATGTATTCAAGCTACTTTATTGTAGTAGATAGAGAAAATGAGGTGCACAGGAAGACTAAGTGATTGAAATTGGCATTTAAAAGGTTATTACCATCTTCAAGATCCTATCCCAATATGTAGTAATTGTAATAATAATAATTTTAGTAAATGCCTCCAATTGGAAATGTAGTATAGTCCTTCTGATATAGCCATGTATCTTACCTCATGTGCAGGGCATTGCAGCTTAGGTATCCATGGTTACATTCACTCATATATAGTGACAGTCATGGTCATAACCACGGTTACCTACACTGCAATGCCCTGCACATGAGGTAGCAGACATAGCTATATCAGGAGAACTATACACTACATATCTAATTGGAGGTATTTGCTAATATTCTTATTACACCTACTACATATTGTGATAGGATCTTGGAGATGGAAATAACCCTTTAGAGAATTTAACAGTAATAATCTGATCATGTGATTACAGACAGAGACCGGCTGTGTACCACTGCTGACATTTTCTGGATATGATGCAGTGCCAGCTCCTGATTAGTGAAGGGTCAACCCGCAGATATCAAGGATTAGCAGGTCCAACCAGATTTTCTTTTAAAATCCCGGTTTAAGCCTATCTGCCTGGGTGCCGATACCGATATAAGTCTAGGGGGATTTGAGCAGGCATGTTATACTTACCAGTTTCCATGCGGCTGTAACACTACTTCCGGGGCCACTCATTAAGCTCATGCATATACACTGCTTCCCCACCCACCAGCAGTCCCGGCATTTGTGATTGGTTGCAGTCAGACCCCGCCCCCCCACCCTGTGTGACAGCGTGTCTAACTGCTTGCAATTGCACACACTGTCTGCATATGTATAGTGGTTTAGAAACAAATAAATAAACAAATTGGCCGAGGGTCCCCCATATTATGTTACTAGCACATATAAAGCATACAGCTACAAGCTGCAGCCCCAAGCTGTGCGCTTACTTTGGCTGTGTAGAAAAATAAGAGGAACAGTATGCAGGTTTTTTAAAAAATATTGAAATAACAAAATTGCATCAAAACTGCATGCGTTATAATGTGGCTTTGATGCGATTTTTTACCAGGAGATGCAGATTTGGTGAAGGAATATGGTGTATACATTTTAACACCCCACAGTGGGTGGGGGATGCACTCCATATGCATTAGGGATAATGAGCGGTGCCAGCAGTAGTCTGGCAGCCGTACACAGACTGGTAAGTATAACGTGCCTGCTTTATCCCTATTTTCTTTTATTATCCTTTTTTTTTTTTTTTTAAATTATTTAGATGGCCGACTCCAGATAGTTAAGGTAAAACTACCGCGCTACAAAGTGAGGGAAGGGGAGTGGAAAAAAGGGGGAGAATGGGTGAGGTGTGCCATATCTGGACACTAGTTGGGAGGTTAGGGGCTACGAAAAATAGAGGAGTCTAAAACTTGCTTGTAAAGCCTGCTTTACACACTTCAATAAATCTTTCAATCCGTCGTCGGGGTCAAGTTGTAAGTGACGCACATCCGGCATCGTTCGTGAGGTATTTGCGTGTGAAACCTACATGCGATCGATATTGAACGAAAATACGGTGATCGCATACACGTCGTTTATTCCTCATACATTGGACATTTAGTAGTACGAAACTAGTCAATTGAAACGTGTGACATCCCTCATACGATTTTGGTGTCTGATGCTATGTGCGCAGGTGTGCGCTCTGCACCGCAGCTTAAAAAAGGTCTGCTTCAGAGCGCAGCTGAAAAGCTGCGTTCTGAAGCGCCTCACAATGTCTGTCATGCACTAATCTCTGTCAGTCCGTCACTATCTCTGTCCCTCTCTCTCTGTCCATGTCAGTCTATCCCCCTCTCTCATATACTCACCGATCCCCGATCCCCGGCGCTGCACGGCATTCACACTACTGAGGCGGCTTTTACTGTTTTGAAAAAGCCGGCCGCCCATTAAACAATCTGGTATTCCCTGCTTTCCCCGCCCACCGGCGCCTATGATTGGTTACAGTGAGACACGCCCCCACGCTGAGTGACAGGTGTCACACTGCACCCAATCACAGCAGCCGGTGGGCGTGTCTATACTGTGCAGTGAAATAAAAAATTAAATAATAAAAAAAAACGGCGTGCGGTTCCCCCCAATTTTAAAACCAGCCAGATAAAGCCATACGACTGAAGGCTGGTATTCTCAGGATGGGGAGCTCCACGTTATGGGGAGCCCCCCAGCCTAACAATATCAGCCAACAGCCGCCCAGAATTGTCGCATACATTATATGCGACAGTTCTGGGACTGTACCCGGCTCTTCCCGATTTACCCTGGTGCGTTGGCAAATCGGGGTAATAAGGAGTTATTGGCAGCCCATAGCTGCCAATAAGTCCTAGATTAATCATGTCAGGCGTCTATGAGACACCCTCCATGATTAATCTGTAAATTACAGTAAATAAACACACACGCCCGAAAAAATCCTTTATTGGAA
The DNA here is from genome assembly GCF_048569485.1 of Anomaloglossus baeobatrachus. NCBI lineage: Eukaryota > Metazoa > Chordata > Amphibia > Anura > Aromobatidae > Anomaloglossus > Anomaloglossus baeobatrachus. Next base: position 585,310,267 of record NC_134355.1, read on the forward strand.
ATAAAAAACACACACACATTCCCTGGTTCACCACTTTAATCAGCCCCAAAAAGCCCTCCTTGTCCGGCGTAATCCAGGATGATGCAGCGTCGCATCCAGCGCTGCTGCATGGAGGTGACCGGAGCTGCAGCACACACAGCCGCTCCGGTCACCTCCACGCAGGTAATGAACACAGCCGCGCGATCAGCTGAGCTGTCACTGAGGTTACCCGCTGTCACTGGATCCAGCGGTGGCCGCGGGTAACCTCAGTGACAGATCAGCTGATCGCGCTACTCACCTCAGTTGCTGACTGGAGCTGACCGGAGCGGCGGTGAGTAGCGCGATCAGCTGATCTGTCACTGAGGTTACCCGCGGCCACCGCTGGATCCAGTGACAGCGGGTAACCTCAGTGACAGCTCAGCTGATCGCGCGGCAGTCTTCATTACCTGCGTGGAGGTGACCGGAGCGGCTGTGTCTGCTGCAGCTTCTGTCACCTCCATGCAGCAGCGCTGGATGCGACGCTGCATCATCCTGGATTACGCCGGACAAGGAGGGCTTTTTGGGGCTGATTAAAGTGGTGAACCAGGGTATATGTTTGTGTTTTTTATTTCCAATAAAGGATTTTTTCGGGCGTGTGTGTTTATTTACTGTAATTTACAGATTAATCATGGAGGGTGTCTCATAGACGCCTGACATGATTAATCTAGGACTTATTGGCAGCTATGGGCTGCCAATAACTCCTTATTACCCCGATTTGCCAACGCACCAGGGTAAATCGGGAAGAGCCGGGTACAGTCCCAGAACTGTCGCATATAATGTATGCGGCAATTCTGGGCGGCTGTTGGCTGATATTGTTAGGCTGGGGGGCTCCCCATAACGTGGAGCTCCCCATCCTGAGAATACCAGCCTTCAGCCGTATGGCTTTATCTGGCTGGTTTTAAAACTGGGGGGGACCGCACGCCGTTTTTTTTAATTATTTAATTATTTATTTCACTGCACAGTATAGACACGCCCACCGGCTGCTGTGATTGGGTGCAGTGTGACACCTGTCACTCAGCGTGGGGGGCGTGTCTCACTGTAACCAATCATAGGCGCCGGTGGGCGGGGTAAGCAGGGAATACCAGATTGTTTAATGGGCGGCCGGCTTTTTCAAAACAGTAAAAGCCGCCGGAGCAGTGTGAATGCCGTGCAGCGCCGGGGAACGGGGATCGGTGAGTATGAGAGGGCTGGTCACTTCAGTTACTCAGGAGATTAGCGGTCACCGGTGAGTCCTTCACAGGTGACCGCTAATCAGGGCGCGACACAGACAGAGCCGCAGCATGACAATGAAGTCGGGTGAAGTTCACCCGAGTTCATTCTGACAGTGCGGCTCTGTCTGTGTCTCCTGTCAGTGGCCATTCAGCTCTGCTACATGGCTGTCTGTGTCTGCTGTTAGCGGCCATGTAGCAGAGCTGAATGGCAGATGACATAGTAAAAACGCATCTCTACACATTACACACGCTTGGCAAGTCAATAAATAAAAAAAAAAAAGGGTGCCCGATGCATACGTCACAGAACACATGATCTAAAGGATCGCACACAATATTGATCAATTTAACATAGACTACTAACGCACGTGTGACAGCAAATGAATGACCTACGTGCAATCTCATTCAATCGCATATGCGACCTGGGCGTGTCACATCGCATACGAGATCGCATACCTAATTGTAAGGTGTAAAGCTGGCTTTAGAGTAAAAGTGTTCTTTAATTCCCTGAGAACTCCGGGCCTGTGGTTGGCACATGGATTCTTGTTATCTCACACGAATCTGGACTTTTGCTCCATGGGACGTTTCTGACCTCCCTGAGTTCACCTTAGGACACCTGCGTTATGGTTTTAAAGGTGTACTACCCCAGTCAAACTCCCCACCTGCCCCTTTTACCGGCTGGGTTCGCCCATCACCACTCTTTACCTATACACAAGACCTTAAATACGTACTGGCATGTCTTATGTCAGGAAGGAGTTAAAAAGGTTAGTCCATTTTTCATTCCTGACGATTGCAGTTGGCTCTGTCACTAAACTCTCTTTATTTTGTTTTAACTTCACATCTGATTCCATCTGAGCTTATATGTGTATTCATGAGAGGAGAGAAAGGGCACAAAACTAAGCCAACAGGGAGCCAGCAGTCGAGATTGAGACTGATAGGAATGAAGCAGCTTACAGTGTATCATAATACATGCAAGCTTCAGAAGAAAAACAGTTTCAATTAAAAACAACAGTAGTAATGTTTTATTTCACTTAAAGAGGTATTCCCATGTCCAAGAGCCTATCCCAATATGTAGTAGGTGTACTAATAATATTATTATTATTCATTATTACAGCGCCATTTATTCCATGGCGCTTTACATATAAGAAGGGGTATACATCATAGAAACAAGTACAATACTCATGAACAATACAAGGCACAGATGGCTACAGGAGGAGGACATTTTTTTTTACAGGAGGACATTTTTTTCCACTTGTTTTTTGGAAAAACGACGTACGTGAATTAGATTTCTAAAATCTCATACACACGCTGCTTATTTTTTCCTTAGAGATTTGAACCTTCAAAGCATTTTTTTTGGTGTTTCAAGATCTGCATCATGTCAGTTCTTTCTGCGTTTTTCATCCTTTCAAATAAATTGTAAAGCAAAGAAAAAAGGTACAAATGCATCAAAAACACACTCAAAAGTAGCAAAAATGCAATATTAATGTACATATTTTACACAGCGATTTTCCTGACTATACCTCTGGTTTCTGCAGAAGAAGAATCTGCTGCAAATTTCACTAATGCGCACATAGATGAAGTGCTAGATTTGTAAACAATTAATCCCTTGAATATCTATAGTAAATTGAATAAATTGCAAATGACATATGGCAGATTATTTCTTTTCTCCAGGAACTTGTTCCTGATTCTTGGCATTCATTTTTAAAACTGTTCTTTGGTAAATGGCAAAACAGTGCTAAGATCAAGACATGCTAATGGGGCTCGAAGGCCACGTAATATGTAAAAGTCATATCTTAGTGATTCGATTCCTCATACTGCCATATCTTACAAATCCTCAAACATTTTGTAGTTAAAATAACCTTGAAACAAGATTGCCAGATCAGTGTTATGGCAATATCAAACCTACATCAATTTTGTTTATATTTATTTTACAATAAAAATGTCACAATTTTGTTTTTGCAATGTTTTGTCAATTTTTATCTTTTTTTCACGTTATTTTTTAGTCTCTTTAAGTGAATTGAACCTTTTAATATATACTGCAATACTGCAATATAACAGTATATAGTGAAAATCATGGTGTTATATAGAGTTCAGCCTGTGGCAAAGCTTCATAGTAGTACCAAAATGGCAGCCTTAAAGGGAAATGCCACTGTCAGAGTTTATCAGCACCATCTAATGTGTTAAACTGTTAATATCTATAGCCAGAGCTCAGCTCGGCTGCTGGAGACAGATATCGGTTATGCTATAGAGTTGACATCAGCCACGTGTGCAGAGATCTCAGATCTTGAATCCACTTCACACTTGTAGTTAATATCTTTGACTTTAATTTGGCTAAGTATCTTGTCTTATAGCAGGCTTTAATTGGTTTCCCATTTCTTTTGAAAAGTTAACAGAGGTTAGGGGTCCTTATCAAAGAATAATCAATACTTAATGATAGAATGATAGAACTTCTCCTGTTTCCTTCCTCTCCCAATCTTCACAAACCCAATCTTACCATTTCTGTGTGTGGCTCTACCATTACGCCCCAGCAGCACGCCCGCTGTCTTGGGGTTATATTTGACTCCGATCTCTCCTTCGCTCCCCACATTCGTTCATTTGCTCGTTCATGTCATCGCCACCTGAAAACATCTCTAGAATTCAACCTTTTCTTACCGTTGACTCTGCAAAAACTCTTATTGTCGCTCTCATTCATTCTCACCTGGATTACTGTAATTCTTTACTAATTGGTCTCCCTGTTACTAAACTCTCTCCTCTACAAACAACTCTGAATGCCGCAACCAGGATCATCTTCCTCTCCAATCGCTTCACTGATGCCTCTGCTCTATCCTATCCGTTACAGAGTCCAATATAAACTTCTCACTCTGACTCATAATGCTCTCCACGGTTCTGCACCGCCCTACATCACCTCCCTCATCTCTATCTAGCATTCTACCTCTGTCCTCCGTTCAGCTATTGACCTAAGACTGACATCCTTAATTATTCGATTATTCGAACCTCCCGCTCCCGTCTTCAAGATTTCTCATGAGCTGCGCCAATGCTCTGGAACACACTACAAACCAAAGAAAAAAACCTCTAAAAACAATTTTTATTTATAATCTATTAATCATTTATATTTACTTAAAATCATATAGGGAAATACCCATATAGTACAGGACCAGACAGATGTCATATAAGGGTGAAAAAACACACAGTGAGGTATTGGGTGGGGCAGTGGGCAATGATGAGTGTATACAGTATGGTACAACTCAGATAGTAATGGCTGACGGATGATAGACTATTCAGGGACGGGGACCTAAAATTCCCTAAAATTGCCCCTGCCTGTCAGTGGAGGTTAGATCACCTTACTGTTTTGGGTGCCCCCACTCCTCGGAGGCTAGCCCTCAAAGCCCCTACCACTCACAATGACAACCTTAATACCACCACCAAGTGCAGAGTGCTGAAAAATGTCACATAGTCATATGTATTACTATGATAAAAATATGTATGGTCAAAAATTGATCCCACATTTATACATAGCAGGGCCTATATATCAAGAGAGAAAAAAGAAATCCCCAGTTACTTATCTGCTGGGATAAATTGAAGCATCCCGACGCGTTTCCTCCCTAAAATTCCGGGGTTCATCAGGGGATATTGAGAAGACTTGAAATATGTCCAATTATTTAGGCCATCTTATATTTCTGCTATTCATCCTTCCATACCTCGTTAATATTAGATGGTGAAACGCTGTCACTGGACACTACAGTTTATTGATCTGACCGCTGGGACCCACTGTAGTCATTCATCTTTTTGCTTCCTCCTAGAAGGATGAATAGCAGAAATATAAGATGACCTAAATAATTGGACATACAGTGGAACCTTGGTTAACGAGAACAATCCGTTCTGGGACTGTGCTTGTAAACCAAGTTACTCGTTCAGCAAAGCAAGATTTCCCTTAGAAAATCATTGCAATGCAGACAATTCGTTCCAAAACTTGTTAAATGTCCCATCCTGGTCCCCTATTGTGCCATTCCACACATGCACAAACATGCTCAAGCACGCACAAACACGCACGCACACACATATTATGCTCATCTTACCTTCCTTTCCATCGCCGGCTTCCTGGAACTTGGAGTTCGATGGTACAGGATGTTTATCGGGTAACCATCGCGAAGAGGGAGGAATTTCCACTGTCAGAGTGCTGACATCAATGGCAGGAGCCGCTTGCCTCTGATTGATCAGCGTGCTGCCTTTGAGTAGCGGCTGACAGCGGAAGTTCCTCCCTTGTCGTGATAGTTGCCGATAAACTTCCTGTACCGGTGAAATACAAGAACCATGAAGGTAAGGTGAGCATAATATGTGTGTTTGTGCATACTTGTGTGGACTGCAAGAGCAGGTTAAAGCGCGGTGGAGGTACGGAACTGGAAGTGTGTGCGGTGAGTATTTTGCTCGTTAAGCAAAGCTTGCTCGTAAACTGAGTTACAAATTTGCAGCAAGCTTTGCTCGTTAAGCGAAATACTCGCTAACTGGTTTACTCGTTAAGCGAGGTTCCACTGTATTTCATTGTGAGTGGTAGGGGCTTTGAGGGCTAGCCGCCAAGGAGCGGGGGTACCTAAAACAGTAAGGTAATCTAACCTCTGCTGACAGGCAGGGGCAATTTTAGGGAATTTTAGGTCCCTGTCCCTGAATAGTCTATCATCCATCAGCCATTACTATCTGAGTTGTACCATACTGTATACACTCATCATTGCCCACTGCCCAACCCAATACCTCACTGTGTATTTTTTCACCCTTATATGACCTCTGTCTGGTAATATACTATATGGGTATTTCCCTATATGATTTTAAGTAAATATAAATTGTTATTAATAGATTATAAATAAAAATTGTTTTTAAAGTTTTTGTTTCTTTGGTTTTGTACACTTCATCGTCTATATGTTAAATCTTTTTGGTTTATAGTAGCCTGAAACACACTACCAAGAACAATTCGATTAATTCCCAACATGCACACCTTTAAGCGGGTCCTAAAAACGCATTTCTTTAGACTAGCCTATCACGTCACCGCTCTGATCTAATCTAGTCCCATTCTGCCCTTCATAAATTTTACTTCCAATTCCTGTCCCCTGTATCTTCTCACTGCATTCCTCTTCACGTACTTTTTTACACTCTGTATGTATAAATTCTTGCTGGTGACCGATCCATGCAGCTGGTTTTCAATCCCCTATTAAATCGATGGCTGGACCATATATGACAAGTTTTCCCCCCCATTTACCTTTTTCTGTCTCCCCTATTTCCTCATAGACTGTAAGCTTACGAGCAGGGCCCTCACTCCTCCTGGTATCTGAATTTTGTTATTTTGTATTGTCTCATGTTGTCTGTACATGTCCCCTCTAAATTGTAAAGTGCTGCGGAATATGTTGGCGCTATAGAAATAAAAATTATTATTATTATTATTAGTAATAATAATAATCCCCCATTAATCTAGTTCTGCCACTTTAAAGACGTAAGGAAATACCTAGAGCTTTTCACAGAACCGCTGAGTCCACTGATTGGTAGCAGTGGTCAGCTGACTGACGAGCACAACATCATCAGACCAGAGGTAATGCTTTTCCAACCACATGTCAGCTGATTGAGTTATTGCCATTAAAGTCCAGCATTTAAAGCACCACTCCAGTGGTTTTTTTGTTAATTTCACTGTGGGAGTTATGCATTAAAGGGAATATGTCAGCAGGTTTTTGCTACCTCTTCTGAGAGCATTCTAGAATACTGTATATAAGAGCTCAGGCCGCTCGGTAGATCGTAAAAACACCTTTATATTACTCACCTAGGGGGCGGTCCTGTTCGATGGGTGTCGCTGCTCTAAGTCCGGCACCTCTGTCTTGTGCGATCTCCATCCTCCTGCCCCGCCCTGTGTGCTTGACACATTCTGCTTCATTCTCGGAGAGGCTTCCATTGTTCTCCAGTGGTCTTTGACCCGCTAATTTACAGTACCTTACTCTAACCTCAGCCAGGCAGATGAAAGTGTGCATACACAGGAGCGCAATGGAAGCCTCTGTGTGAATGACGCAGGGTGCGTCATGCACACAGGGCTGGGTAGGAGGACGGCGATGGAAGGAAGAGAGGAGGCACCGAACTGAGACCAATGACACCCGACACCCATCGGACTGGACCGCCTCCCCCCCCCCCCCAGGTGAGTATAATAAAGGTGTTTGGTCTTTGGTGTTTGGAATGGTCTCAGATAAGGTAGCAAAAGCATGCTGACAGATTCCCTCTAAGGAACAGCTGCTCTATTGTTTCATGGAGGTCACCACTCAAATCAAGTCTATGAGAGCCTCATTCTGGCTCTCATAGACTTGCATTGGGAGATTGTGACTTAAAGGCGTTATCCAGCTTATTTTACTTACTTTTTATTATTTCACTGTTGGGCTACATAGGGGCATGTAGGTAGATGGCAACTACCTATCTGCCCTGCAGTCAGTCCCTCTCCCCCGGCTCAGAATGGTCATGTGATCGCTCCTGCCGGGATTTTGCTGCTTCCAGTGATGTCATATTGACAGTGGCAGGAGCTTATGCTCACCTTCTCGACACGCATCACAGCCGATGTCATGTTGCTGCCCTGCTGCTTAGTTGGGCAGGTGCAGTGTGTCAGAGTCCCCACCCCCCTTCCCCCGCACCCTCTGACGCATTCCGAAGTGCAGTGGTCTTAAAGATGCTGCCCACCCACAGGCCTCTTGATGATTGCTGACTGTGCTGGGGACCCAACCACAGTCAGCGCTTTATTTCAGATGGCAGCTCTCTATACAGCTACTCTAATGATCAGTCGCCGGCCAATCAGAGGCCAGCAGCTGATCATTGGAGTAGCTGTATAAAGAGCTCATTCCTGCACAGCACCCGGAAACCAGTCATCTGATATAAAGCTCAGCGGTGGTCCCCTGCACTGGCAGAATTTATCAAGGGTGCTGAGGGCCACAAAAAGCAGGAAACTGGACACCAAAGGAATGGACGAGAAAAATTTGTGCCACAAATCATTCAAGTGAAGTAAAGCGCTGACAAAAACAGTGGTGATTCCTGCAATGGCGCAATCACCGAGGGGTCTATGTGCCTGCGGTCTGCAAGAAGCAGGTAAGAGGACATCATGGAAATGGAGGACAGGTGAGAATAATTATTTATTAATAATTTATTTATATATATATATATATATATATATACACCCACACACACACCATACACACATATATCTACTATAGACTCACATTAGGCCCTAAAAATAGTCTTCATTAAACAGTATTTATTTATCTATAAGGGGTGAGGAACATGTAAACATGTAAAATTTTTATCTGTTACCATTGTGGATGTGATGTGAGGTGATTGTGCTGTCCCAGATGAGAGAAGCAGGATCTCTCATGTTATTTCCAATGCTGGAGTAATGAGAGGTCAGTGCTGGGCATTATACTAACAGCCTATGAGTGTGCAGAGGGCGAGGCTGGACAGTGAGGCCGGGCGGTGCCAGCTCTGACTGTGAAGTTTGGCAATCAAGCACAGGAAGAGGTCAAGTTTGCTTGAGCTGCAGTTAAATAAAGTGTGTTCAGAGAATAAAGTAATAATTCAGGAGGAACAATAGTTAGAAAAAAAAAATTGGGGGGGTGGGGGTTTCAGATGACAATACAACACAATTTAGTTTAAAAAATGTTGGAGTTTATGACCGGACAACTTCTTTAACTTCTCACCTTTGGCCAGTCAGAAGTTACTGTCACAAGTTGGCTCCACTGGACACGAGCGACACTGAAATAAGGTGAAAATGCTAGTGGGTGAGTATAATATTGGGGGCAGGGCACTTAGATTTAAAGCGCTACTCTAGTGCTGAAAAAACAAAACACTGGAGTGGTTTTTTAAGCAAAATGTACCATTGACATATCTTCAAACTAATAAAATCAGACATACCCACCAGCTCCGACTTCATGGATCCAGTAAGGTGGCACCAGTGGTCTTAACTAGGTCAAAAAACCATGATGACCAATGATTGGCTGCAGGCTCAGGTCAGGACATTATCATTTCTGGTCCTGACTGAGACCATCTGAGCTCTGGAGTGGTAGGGCTGAATCAAGTGGTAGTATTGGTTACTTCTTTCTCATATAAGAATCCCATTTGTTATCCTCGTTAACTAGTGGAAAATCCATTCAGAAGATCAGACATTGATCTATAGCATAACTACCCTCAATAGCCAGCTTTCATACTAAAGGAGGAGACCTAATTTACGTAACATCTCATTTGAACATGGCAGAAAATTACAATCTGAGAGCTCGAAAAACCATTGATGCGCTAAACAAAGGAAAGCTGGCAATCGGTAAATGGCTCTAAGTGGGCACAGATTAAGATGCACACAACCCAAGTGAATTCCAAAGAGCTGAATATTAGATAAAATGGCTGTGCTTATGCTGTGATACATCCATATGTACTTCTATGCTCCTTTATAATAAATGTATGGAAGTCTTGAAGGCCTCATACAAGTTTGATATTAATCTTACCAACTTTATTATAAAAATAGATGAGAGGCCGATGCCCTCTACCTACCCTCATTCATTCACATCCTCCAAACTACCAAGAAAACTCTTCACTAATCACATGCTGTGTTGTTTCCGTCCCCTGTAGTATTTCACAGCAGTATAATTGCTGTCACCTCTCAACACCTGTTAAGCTATTCTACCTGAAATCTTAAAGAAATGGCTTTTGGGATCTGACATTTCACCTTTATGTCCCTTTTTGGTTTAGGAAGACATCTTCCTTCTTCTTCCCTGTTGGCCAGCAGCTGCCTGGAAGGATACTATTGCTTAATGATGTGCAAGCGGCAGATGGTAAAACTACCTCTACGCCTGAACTGTAAAGGAAAACTTTCCTGACGGCACAAAACACGCATGCAGAGAAGGGCCAAGGGCTGTACTGTTCCACACAGAAAAAAAAGCCTCATTAGCAACAGAATTGTGAACAGTGTAATGAATGCATGTTAATGAGTCGTTTTAATCAGCCTCTCTAGCTTTCTGGTTTAGAGATCAGACGTTCAGCTTCTGAATTAACCAGCCAGATTGCATGCGCTCAGTTATCTTATACACAGAATCCATTTCAATTTCCAAACCACAAAACTTCATACCTTGGATGAGTCACAGAGGTCTATCACTATGGACCTCTGATAGAAATTCGTCTTGGAGCTGCTCTACTGCCCTGTCTACTTGGGGACTGCTTAACTCAGGGAATGTTCCTGATAATGCACAGTGATAATCAAGAAAGTTTTTATTTATTTAATTGGAACCAAACATGGAGGAAACACTGGAAAAAAGTGACATAGTTATATTTAATGATATACATATATCTCTATCAGTGACTCAATATAGATATCTCCTGGGGAATGAGTATTAGGCCTCCTTCACACATCCGCGTCTCCAGTTGGTGTGACGTCTGTTTTCACACCTACTGGAGACACAGACTCACGTAGACCCATGAAAATCAATGGGCTTGGTCACACATCCATGTGTCCCTGTGGAGCACACATATGACCACAGCGATATGTACGTTTTCTGCCAGTGAAACGGGTGTCCCATGGACCGCACACTAATGTGATCTCTGTGAAATCATTGTGACACGTACCGAAGAAAACACAGGTCACATAAAAATAAATAATTTTTATACTTTCCTGTCTCTGCCTGTGCTGTTGCTTCTGAGCCTGCTCATTAAACTCATGCATATTCACTGCAGTCACAGTGGACCCGGAAGTAACAGCAGCGCCTGAGACAGTAGGACCAGGGACAGGTTAGTATAGAAGTTCATGCTGTTCATGTGCTATCCAGATGTCACATGGATAGCACAAAGGCAGGACACGGAACATACACACACGCACAGACGGACACACATATGAACCTTCACCACAGATGCTGCAAAACGTTTTCATGAAACCAGGATGTATACAGAACAGCTCTGCATGGGATTGGAATTAATGGGAACTTGTCAGCAGATTTGTCCTTTATAAGCCGCGTCCACCACCAGTGAGCCCTTATGTATAGCATTCTAGAATACTGTATGTAAGTCCTCAAGAGATTTAATTTTATTCACCGGCCAAAGAATGTAGAACATGACACACATAATACAGGAATGTTTTTAATGAATTTTGCATGACTTGTTGAGACTTTTTCACATTAATAAAGACTTGATTATTTTTGATTATTTTGGTGGGGTGATCCCATTTTATAGTGCATCCTTTTCTACATTCTTTGATAAGAGTATCATTTGTTGCACTATTGGAGATCCCCCGGTTTAAATTTTGGGTGGTACCCTTCCTTTGTTTGTAATATACTCACCCACGGCATGATCCGTTCCGATCGCTGTCGCTGCTCTCGGTCCGGCACCTCCTCTTTTCCTTCCATTGTTGTCCTAAGAACTCTGGTGTGACCTTTTTACTACTTATTCTATGATGGGGACTGAAAAAACAAAAAGCCAGCATTTTAGTGTAGGACTGCTTCAAATGAGATTTGCCGTGACGTGGCGAAGCAGCTCAAGAAATTGCAATTTTTTGCCAAAAATCTCAAAATTTTTAAAATAAGTACAGTTTGGAATGTTTAGTGCCGCAGTGCACATTTGGTGCTGGCTTTTTGTTTTTTCTTCATTGAATTGGTCGGTGGTTGACCTCCACCTTGCTATGCACCCCAATTTGGGATGTATTCCATCTGTCTGGATTTTGGCGGTTGGTGACTGTTCACATTAAGTCATCAGGCTTTGTCCACAGGCTATTTACTTCATGCAGCATTTGCTTGGACCTGTCCCGCCCACAGCCATGACTCAGTCATGGGTACGGGATTGAAATAGACCAGGTGAGTGCTGCTAAGAGCAGTTCTACTATTCATATGTGAGGCCGTATGGCACATTTTATAAAAATATTTTAGTGTAGGACTGCTTCAAATGAGATTTGCCGTGACGTGGCGAAGCAGCTCAAGAAATTGCAATTTTTTGCCAAAAATCTCAAAATTTTTAAAATAAGTACAGTTTGGAATGTTTAGTGCCGCAGTGCACATTTGGTGCTGGCTTTTTGTTTTTTCTTCATTGAATTGGTCGGTGGTTGACCTCCACCTTGCTATGCACCCCAATTTGGGATGTATTCCATCTGTCTGGATTTTGGCGGTTGGTGACTGTTCACATTAAGTCATCAGGCTTTGTCCACAGGCTATTTACTTCATGCAGCATTTGCTTGGACCTGTCCCGCCCACAGCCATGACTCAGTCATGGGTACGGGATTGAAATAGACCAGGTGAGTGCTGCTAAGAGCAGTTCTACTATTCATATGTGAGGCCGTATGGCACATTTTATAAAAATATTTTAGTGTAGGACTGCTTCAAATGAGATTTGCCGTGACGTGGCGAAGCAGCTCAAGAAATTGCAATTTTTTGCCAAAAATCTCAAAATTTTTTAAAATAAGTACAGTTTGGAATGTTTAGTGCCGCAGTGCACATTTGGTGCTGGCTTTTTGTTTTTTCTTCATTGAATTGGTCGGTGGTTGACCTCCACCTTGCTATGCACCCCAATTTGGGATGTATTCCATCTGTCTGGATTTTGGCGGTTGGTGACTGTTCACATTAAGTCATCAGGCTTTGTCCACAGGCTATTTACTTCATGCAGCATTTGCTTGGACCTGTCCCGCCCACAGCCATGACTCAGTCATGGGTACGGGATTGAAATAGACCAGGTGAGTGCTGCTAAGAGCAGTTCTACTATTCATATGTGAGGCCGTATGGCACATTTTATAAAAATATTTTAGTGTAGGACTGCTTCAAATGAGATTTGCCGTGACGTGGCGAAGCAGCTCAAGAAATTGCAATTTTTTGCCAAAAATCTCAAAATTTTTAAAATAAGTACAGTTTGGAATGTTTAGTGCCGCAGTGCACATTTGGTGCTGGCTTTTTGTTTTTTCTTCATTGAATTGGTCGGTGGTTGACCTCCACCTTGCTATGCACCCCAATTTGGGATGTATTCCATCTGTCTGGATTTTGGCGGTTGGTGACTGTTCACATTAAGTCATCAGGCTTTGTCCACAGGCTATTTACTTCATGCAGCATTTGCTTGGACCTGTCCCGCCCACAGCCATGACTCAGTCATGGGTACGGGATTGAAATAGACCAGGTGAGTGCTGCTAAGAGCAGTTCTACTATTCATATGTGAGGCCGTATGGCACATTTTATAAAAATATTTTAGTGTAGGACTGCTTCAAATGAGATTTGCCGTGACGTGGCGAAGCAGCTCAAGAAATTGCAATTTTTTGCCAAAAATCTCAAAAAATTTTTTAAAATAAGTACAGTTTGGAATGTTTAGTGCCGCAGTGCACATTTGGTGCTGGCTTTTTGTTTTTTCTTCATATGATGGGGACTGACAGTGGGGTGATGGCCTAAAGAAACCAGTAAGTGTTGCTTGCTCCCCCCACCCGAAATCATACTCTCACAAGGGGGACTCCTTGGAGATGGAGCGTGGAACCTTATGGCCCAGCCTTCATGTCTTCCTTCACCTGCATGGGAATCCATAGAACCACCTCCTACCTGCCAGCATCCGTTGTGCCTTCCTTTATTAGCCGCACTGACAAATCAAAGAGGGAGCTGTAGATACGAGAAGGTAATCTTCAGAGCTCCAAACTGAAAGCCACAGGATACTGACCAGGATCCTGAAAATTAATTTGGTCACCTCCACTAATCATAAATACTTGTAATTTAATAAAGTAGTTTGGCAAATGAAGAGATCTTGATGTAGTCTATTAAGCGGCCCAGACACTTTAGATGGTGGTCATGCTAACATTTTTTATGCCAATATCTTTCTTGATATCCTCATAAGCTTACTTGATGGTTACTACAGGTTTCCTTCTACATATTGTTTTATGTAGTAAATTTAAGAATGGCTCTCTAGTACAATTTTCCCAATTTTACATAGGATTGAACATCTGGCGATATAATAGCGAGCTTAAAACTGTGGGATATTTAGGGCGACAGATAGCACAGGTAATCTCTAGTATAACTCCATCCTCATTACTTCATCCAGGATTTCAGCTCGGCCACTGCACATGGACAAATTGTGAGCCGCAGTCCTGCATTGTCCACGTGGCCATGTTAATTGTGCGTCACCTCTGTATCTTTCTGCCCACACCACTCTGTTGTAATGGTTTATTGATTTTTGTGTTGAGCAGAAAAGAGCAGCGATGTTACAGCTCACAGGAGCTAAGTCAGAGCCTTAATAAAATATTCATGGCATGAAGCTGCATTCCAGAGTGGGGAACACATTGTATCTGCCTCTTGCTGACGGCAGGCTTACACTTGATTCATCGCTTGTTGGAAAATTGAGCAAACAGCTCATAGCTCTCGATATCTCGCCTGTGTGTCTCTGCCCCATTCCCTGCCCTTCATAGGATGGCAGAATATAGATAGCAACCAATGCCAAAGGCAACCAAGGTGAACACATGAAAACATTTGCCCATCATGGCATGAAATTCGAAGATACATTGCAATAAAGATATAATATTATGAGGGGGATTTAGAAAGCCATTTGTGCCAGAATTCTGGAGAAAATTTTTTTTTACTCATTTCTAACTTGGATGAAATTTGTGCCATTTTTCATTTTTAAAGGGAACCTGTCACCAGATTTGGTGACTACAAGCTGTAGCCACCATTAGTGAGCTCTTATATACATTCTAGAATACTGTACATAAGAGCCCAAGCCGCTCTGTATAACATATAAAACACTTTTATAATACTCACCTAATGGGCGGTCCGGTCCGATGGGTGTCGCTGCTCTCCAATCCGGCGCTTCCTCTTCCTGGTCCAGCACCTCCTCTTAGCTGCGATCGCCGTACTCCCTCTTCTGAGGCCTGTGTGCATGACGCGTCCTACATCATGCACACTAGCTGGCATTGAAGTCCTGCGCAAGCGTGCTTCTCTATGCTCAGAGCAGATCAAAGTATTATAGTGCGCATGTGCAGGCGATCTGTAATCTTTCCTTGCGCCTGCGCTTTACAGTACTTTAATCTGCCCTTAGTAGGTCAGATCAAAGTGCACCTGCGGGGGATCGCAATGTTGGTCTGTGTGGATAACGTAGATGCGTCATCCACACTGTGCTGGACAGAAGGAGGATGGAGATCTCAGCAGAGAGGAGGTGCCGGTGAGAGAGCAATGACATCCATTGGACTGGACTACCCCCTAGGTGAGTATTATAAAACAGTTTTTTACATTATATAGCCCAGCCTGGGTTCTTATATACTATATACGGATAAGGCTGCACATCAAACTTAGATAATAGTATAATGCCTCAAGCATATGGACAAATATTGGAATATACAATGAAAAATGCTACTTGCTAATTTGAACATGTGAATAATGAATTGCATACCTGCCATGAATATTAGGAAAAAGGAGATATTTAGCAATCGCATTGATCAATGTAACTGAGCCCCAAGGCCTCGTCAAGGCATATCTCTATATTGGGGTCCCTAGCTCTGTGACCCTAACTGTGTGTCATCTCATTGCAATTAAAAACTGCTATGGGTGGAGAGGGGTAACTAAGGACTTTCTTATATAGGAGATGGAAAAAACATGGCCGAAAGGGGCGGAGCTGTGTTCACATTCAGAAAAAAACTACATATAACTGAATAGGATAACTGAAGTGAGCACTAATATATATATTATGAGTGCAAGCCAAAAATTACATACTATATACGGATAAGGCTGCACATCAAACTTAGATAATAGTATAATGCCTCAAGCATATGGACAAATATTGGAATATACAATGAAAAATGCTACTTGCTAATTTGAACATGTGAATAATGAATTGCATACCTGCCATGAATATTAGGAAAAAGGAGATATTTAGCAATCGCATTGATCAATGTAACTGAGCCCCAAGGCCGGTGAGAGAGCAATGACATCCATTGGACTGGACTACCCCCTAGGTGAGTATTATAAAAGTGTTTTTTACATTATATAGCCCAGCCTGGGTTCTTATATACAGTATTCTGGAATGCTGTATATAAAGGCTTATTGGTGCTGGCCGCAAGTTATAGTTGCCAAATCTGGTGACAGGTTCCCTTTAAGCTAATATTCCCTTTAAGCTAATATAAGCAGAGGAGAAGGGTGTCAAACTTGGCATCTCAAGAGTCAAGACTCTATGATATGATCTCTTGGTTTCCTCAAGTCTGTGTGATTAAATTAACGTGCTCCTTTGGCTATAATCTCAGCTCTACTCTGGTTTTAGTAAGTTAATGTTCTCCCACAGCCATGTCTTCTTTGTTTGCTCATGGGTCAAGCAAGGTGTACAGACAAAGAAAAGAAAATAGCACACAGTGCAGAAATATACAGGAGTGATGGTTCTTCAGGTTCCATGGAGATATCACCGAGGAGAAAGGTCCTTGTGGTACATTACCCCGATATTTCCTGCTTCAGTGTCTGCAGAAATCAATGGCGATCACAGCTTGCAGCAATTCACCTTCAAGAATCTTCGCGATGATCTCTTTGAACCATTTGCAAATAATCAAATCCTTGTGTCGACCAAATATTGTTTATTATTTCGCTAAAAAGAAGACATGGAATCAGCCTATGAGCTGTGATTTTTCGAAAGTAATAATAAAGTATTGCTTGTCCGTATAAACCCTACTATTAGAGAAAACAAGAGGACACACTAGCAACAAGGTATTGATTTGGAGACATGCAGTTAAAAATTGGGATGTAATTTGTGTGGTTACCAATTATATTTAATCTATTGTTGGCAATTTTTATACAGAAGATCTGGATTCCTGTAGGTAGCGGCACATTGCTGTTGTGTAGAGTGAGAAAATAGGAGAGTCAGGAATTGCGGACAATTACAGTAGTCAGACAGAAAGATGTTTCATTCGGTGCATTCTTGGAACAACTTATCATCCGTCTTGACAAGTCTCCTGACAACAGACATTTGCTACATCTAATTTTACGGGATTGTATGCCGGTAGGGGTTGTTTGTTTCCACTCTGGGTTGGTAAATGCATAACGTTGACCAGAAGGAGATAAAGCATAGCAAAAATGGGAAAATATAATATTCATAATCTATAGTACAAATTATTATATGGAAAGTATGCCATAATATGACACATGGGAATTTACATAGGACCACAAACAACTAACTACACTATCATATCATATAGTGCACTTTCCGAAGGTCTGGGACTGGAAAACTAAGTTTTCTTCAAAAAACAGTGCTACATTTGCATTGAACTGCAGTACCAGATATAGCCTATAATTGAAAGTGGTGCTATTTCTGAAAAGAAAAGCATGCATGAAAAGAATGATAAAAAATTTGAAACAAATTTTTCAGAACCTTTTGATTTATTTGAGTATGAGCACTACAGACAGAAATCCCCACACTTATACTCCTTGGCAGCAATCAATGAAGATAATAAAGGGGTGGTTCACTAGTTGCATTACTGGCAACATTGATGTAATGTAGAAAATCAAGGCATCTATCAAGTACCTTGTGTCGGCAAAAATGGCAGTGAGCAGCGCTATTGCGATTCGCTCATCCCCATCACGAAACACCCGGACTCCATGACCTCTGATGTCCGGTTCCAGTTGACCTGACAGTACCGAGGCCGGCTCCAGTCTCCATGAGTGACTGGGCCATGGGCATCATTTCATCGCTTATCACAGCCCAGTGTCAAAGCCCAGCATCACAGCCCAGCATCTCACTGCTTTCTCCTTCACTGCAGAGCGCCGCGGGCAGGAGCTATGCTGGGCTGTGATGAGTGGTGAAATGCCGCCCACAGCCCAGTCACTCAGGGAGACTGGAAACGGCCACGGTGATGTCAGGTCAACTGAAGGTTGACCTGACATCATCGGACTTTAGAGGTCATGAGCCCAGGGGTCACGCGATGGGGATGAGCGGACCTCAATAGCACCACTCACCGGCACTATTGCCAACACAAAGTAGTTGAGAGAAGCCTTGTTTCTCAATGTTAAATCAATGTCACTTGGAAAACCAAGTAGTGACCCACATCTTTAATGGTTGTCTGAGGAATGTTCTGCCATGCTTAATGCACTTTGGTGCAAAAGTCATCAAGATCCCCTGTTGGAAGCTCCCTTTGCAATTCCAAACAAAGATGACTCAGATATGCGAAAGACAATCAGAGATGCCATAGTAAAGTGTTTAGGCAATACAGGCTAGGGCTGCTCACAGTAATACAAGAAACGTGGCCTGATGTGGTCATGTTGAAAAATGGCTCTTGGGACTCTTTAGAGAAATGGTTGTACTATTGGTTCCACAATTAATCCATTGTGTTTTGTAGATGAGACTGGACTCCACACGGCAATCCTAAAGTGTAATGTCTACACAAACCATCATATGACATTTGCACGACACTGGGCTATGAACCAGAAGTCAAGCTACAGGTATTCATTTGATCCCACACCAACTCTATTAAAGGCAGTAATGTTGCAGAACATAAACACCTATAATGAGGGATGAACTCAGATCAACAGTTCTGAAATGTCCAGTGGACCAAAAGGCAAATAAAAACCTTGCTACAAAAAGGTGTTTGATGGGCACATGTGACGCCTGAATTGAGCGCCTCGAATGCCACTGTCAAAGTTGACAGCAGAATTTAGAGGGGTTTTCCACTACTTTTTCACTCCCTCGCTATATATCATAACTCTTCAAAAGACTACCTTTAGTAATATACTTGTATTAGATGGATAGCTTCTATGAATAAATATCAGAAGGGATCACATTGTACTGGATTGTTATGCAGATTCTTCTTCCTTTTTTATGTCTCATACTTCCTTTTCTTGCACAGTTATCAGACCAAATGAAAGGAAATTGTCACTAGGCTCCTGAGGGTGGGTGTGGACGTTTTGGAGTGAATGACAGCTGGGATGAACATGTGTCCTTAAAACACAATTATTCTGCATCACACAAGCTGAGCTGACACTTTCAATCAGCAGCATAGAAGGGACCGACACCTTTTTTTAGTAAAATGCTGTGATCTGCACTTTAAAAACAAAGGGTTTAGGTAAGCCAATCACTGATATGGACACCTGAAAATGCTGAAATTTGCATAACAAACTCAGTGGCAGAGCCATACTGGCCTTCTTGCAATTGCCAGATGGGCTTGTACCTACACTGTGTCACTCTGACACTTGGTATCATCCAACATCCTCAGCAGCACAGGGTAGAGAATGGATGGAGCGTGCTAAGTGCTCTCTCACAGGCTACTGCAATGCATTATGGAACTTGTAGTAATAGAGCACAGTAAGTCTGTGGAGAGGAATGGATCAATATAAACATCAGAGCTGCAGCTCGCAAATACCAAGTGAGGCTTTCTGCATGATTAAAGATTTATATTATTATAATAAGAGCATGGATGCATTTAGTGGCACATAATAGCTCGATCGATGAAGAAAAAATGAACTGTGTTAGTGGATAACTATTTTAAGGGGTTAGCACCAGAGGGTGGAGTGTTGCTGCTCATATAGGCAGATGTTATACAACACACAGTCAAGTATGATGCAGGCCCAGCTCCTCAGCCCAGATAATACAAGGGGACCTAACATTCGATGTGTCAGCATGTCCAATGTCGGCAAGGGTTTAAAAAAAGGGAACAAACACATTTATGTTCTAACCATTTGTAACAAGCGTAAAATTTCTGGCTTTTGTAAAATTACAAAATAATAACATGCAACGTTTCACACAGTGGTCTTCCGCCCATTCCTATTTTTGGGAAATGTATTCATTAACATATTTAAAACGATTTGCCAAAAAACTTAGCATTGACTTGTGACATTTAACAAATTGAAGAGTACATCTGTGGTTAAAAAGTTTCATTGGTGAAATTTGTGCCAAATTTATCATTATAGTGCAACATTTGAATTTTATGAAAAGGTAGAGTTGAAGAGAGTGCACTAAATAATGGGGAGAAATGATACCTCTCTCTCTCTCTCTCTCTCTCTCTCTCTCTCTCTGTATATATATATATATATACAGTGCCTACAAGTAGTATTCAACCCCCTGCAGATTTAGCAGGTTTACACATTCGGAATTAACTTGGCATTGTGACATTTGGACTGTAGATCAGCCTGGAAGTGTGAAATGCACTGCAGCAAAAAAGAATGTTATTTCTTTTTTTATTTTTTTTTTTAAATTGTGAAAAGTTTATTCAGATGGTCATTTATTATTCAACCCCTCAAACCACAAGAATTCTGTTTAGTTCCCCTAAAGTATTAAGAAGTATTTCAGGCACAAAGAACAATGAGCTTCACATGTTTGGATTAATTATCTCTTTTTCCAGCCTTTTCTGACTAATTAAGACCCTCCCCAAACTTGTGAACAGCACTCATACTTGGTCAACATGGGAAAGACAAAGGAGCATTCCAAGGCCATCAGAGACAAGATCGTGGAGGGTCACAAGGCTGGTAAGGGGTACAAAACCCTTTCCAAGGAGTTGGGCCTACCTGTCTCCACTGTTGGGAGCATCATCCGGAAGTGGAAGGCTTATGGAACTACTGTTAGCCTTCCACGGCCTGGACAGCCTTTGAAAGTTTCCACCCGTGCCTAGGCCAGGCTTGTCCGAAGAGTCAAGGCTAACCCAAGGACAACAAGGAAGGAGCTCCGGGAAGATCTCATGGCAGTGGGGACATTGGTTTCAGTCAATTCCATAAGTAACGTACTCCACCGCAATGGTCTCCGTTCCAGACGAGCCCGTAAGGTACCTTTACTTTCAAAGCGTCATGTCAAGGCTCGTCTACAGTTTGCTCATGATCACTTGGAGGACTCTGAGACATACTGGTTCAAGGTTCTCTGGTCTGATGAGACCAAGATCGAGATCTTTGGTGCCAACCACACACGTGACATTTGGAGAGTGGATGGCACTGCATATGACCCCAAGAATACCATCCCTACAGTCAAGCATGGTGGTGGCAGCATCATGCTGTGGGGCTGTTTCTCAGCCAAGGGGCCTGGCCATCTGGTCCGCAACCATGGGAAGATGGATAGCACGGCCTACCTGGAGATTTTGGCCAAGAACCTCCGCTCCTCCATCAAGGATCTTAAGATGGGTCGTCATTTCATCTTCCAACAAGACAACGACCCAAAGCACACAACCAAGGCCTGGTGCAAGAGGGAAAAAATCAAGGTGTTGCAGTGGCCTAGTCAGACTCCTGACCTTAACCCAATTGAAAACTTGTGGAAGGAGCTCAAGATTAAAGTCCACATGAGGCACCCAAAGAACCTAGATAACTTGGAGAAGATCTGCATGGAGGAGTGGGCCAAGATAACTCCAGAGACCTGTGCCGGCCTGATCAGGTCTTATAAAAGACGATTATTAGCTGTAATTGCAAACAAGGGTTATTCCACAAAATATTAAACCTAGGGGTTGAATAATAATTGACCCACACTTTTATGTTGAAAATTTATTAAAATTTAACTGAGCAACATAACTTGTTGGTTTGTAAGATTTATGCATCTGTTAATAAATCCTGCTCTTGTTTGAAGTTTGCAGGCTCTAACTTATTTGCATCTTATCAAACCTGCTAAATCTGCAGGGGGTTGTTTACTACTTGTAGGCACTGTATATATATATATATATATATATATATATATATATTGTGAGACTGTGACCGGGGTTATCTATGACGGCCGGTATGTCTCGCCCCGGTTGTGCTCACTCCATGATAGAAAGTAAATCCACTATAGGGTTAATGCTGTTTCCCTACAGGCTGAAGGAAGGGTTAAATAGAATCAGGAACAAGGGCAGGTGTGCCGGGTGTGAGGGAGTGAACAGAACTCCCTGAGTTTTCTGCTGGGGAGGCACATGTATTGTGTTATGGACTTTTGTTTGGACATTAAAACCGTGCTGTGAACCTTGATGCCTGGATCCCGTGTCTTCTGCTGCGCAGCCGACCGTGCTACCTCACATATGGTGGAGAATCGGCGGGCATGACAGCCGGTGAGGTGTAGCATCCATCCCTGGTGACCCAGCTGCGCATGTCCTGGATTCGAGCGGCTATACTACAGCCCAAACCCGGCGACGCCATGGAGGACATACTAAAGCATTTGGCTCACGCTAATGCACAGCAGCAACAGGCTAATGCACAGCAGCAACAGGCTAATGCACAGCAGCAACAGACCAATGCACACCTGCTCCAATCCTTGCAAGTGCAGGAAAAAAAATTCCAAGAACAGATGGATCAGGCCAATGCACGTCAGCAGCAAGCCTTGCAATTGCAGGAAAAAAGGCACCAAGAACAGATGGTTCTCCTGGCCAAGTCGATCCGTGCCGGACCGGCAGCAACAACCCCGGGACCGGGTGACGACGGCAGCGTCCGGAAAGCGGTGAGACAAGCGTTGCAAAAGATGACCCCGGGTGATGATGTGGAAGCGTTCCTGGCGGTGTTTGAGCGGGTGGCCGAGCGGGAAAAGCTGCCGACCCCGCAGTGGGCTGAGGTATTGTCGCCCTATCTGACGGGGGAACCCCAAAAAGCGTACCTGGACCTCTGTACCGAGGACGCCATTGACTATGTGACCCTGAAAGCCGAAATACTGGCTCGGTTGGGGGTGAATACCTATGTACGGGCTCAGCGGGTAAATCAGTGGTTCTATGAGGAAGCCAAACCCGTACGCTCCCAGGACTATGACTTGTTGCATCTTGTAAAAAAATGGTTGCAGCCTGACACTCTGAGCCCGGCGCAAATGGTGGAAAGGGTAGTAGTGGATCGTTTTGTGCGCACTTTACCCGTCACCGTTCAACGGTGGGTCGGACAGGGTGATCCGAGTACCCTGGACCAATTAGTGTCCCTGGTAGAGCGGCATGTGGCTACGCAGGACTTGATACGGGACACTGAGACTTTGCGTACCGCCCGTCGGTCCGGCCCCTCCAAGCCTAGGGCCAAGGACCCACCGCTGACAACGGTGCAGGAGTCCCCTACCGTCCCGTCTGGGGCCGCGGCCGCCATTCCTGAGGTCCGGAAGGTTCTGTACCCTAAAGAACAACCCGTCAAGGGGGTTTCCGTCCCCATTAGATGTTGGCGGTGCCAGCGGGTGGGACATATGGAAGCCCAGTGTCCACTCACCATGGAGCCCATGGATTGTGGGGTTACCCGGCGGGGTTCAATGTATGCTCAGGTGGTGTGTACCGCTGACCTGGTCTCCCCAGAGACGGAGCCCCACTTGTGCCAAATACAGGTGAATGGATGTCCGGTTACAGGATTGTTGGATTCTGGAAGCTTAGTGACCCTTGTGCGATCCACCTTGAGGGCTAAAGTAAAGGCCACAGGACGCACCGTGGGGGTGGTTTGCATACATGGGGACCGCCGCGACTATCCCACGGGGATTGTCACCATCACAGCACCTTGCGGTCAGGTGCAACATGAGGTGGGACTTCTTAACACTCTTCCTTATGACGTGATCCTAGGAAGGGATCTGCCCTATTTTTGGACTTTATGGAGGGGACCCCCTAAGTCCCCTCAGATATTGGTTGGTCCGGGACCTGAGCCCTACAATCCTGAATCCGGGACACCTGCTGTAGGGGTCACCATGATAGGGACAGAGTGTGAACCCAGTAGGTCGCCCCTAGAGGTATTGGCAGGAGAGGCTGAGACGGTCGAGCCCATCCCGGAGTTGGAGGCGTCCCCGGATACGTTTGGGACAGCCCAACTCCAGGACCCTACGTTGATACATGCCCGGAGTCGGGTGACAGTAGTTGACGGGGTGGCACAGCTGCCCGGTGCCCAGGTAAGGTACCCCCATTTCGCTCTTAAGCAGGATTTACTCTACCGGGTAGATGAAATACGGGGCGTGGGGGTAGAACAGTTGGTGGTGCCCCAGCCGCATCGCCAGCGGGTCCTCGACTTGGCTCATAAACACCTGATGAGTGGCCACCTAGGGGTCAAGAAAACGCAGGAGCGAATATTGCAAAGGTTCTATTGGCCCGGGGTCTTTGGGGAGGTAAAACGGTTCTGCGAAACCTGCCCGGAGTGTCAGCTTACCGCACCCCTGACCCATTTTCGCAGTCCGTTGGTACCGTTACCCATTATAGAAGTCCCTTTTGAACGGATAGGGATGGATCTGGTGGGGCCCCTCGTAAAGTCCGCTCGAGGGCACCAACACATCCTAGTGATCGTTGACTATGCCACCCGGTATCCCGAGGCGATACCTCTCAGACATACTGCAGCAAAGCTTATAGCTCGGGAGTTGTTTGCTGTGTTCTGCCGGGTGGGGTTGCCCAAGGAGATCCTTACGGATCAGGGGACCCCATTTATGTCTAAAGTGACCAAAGAGCTATGCCGGCTACTCCAGATCAAGCAGTTGCGTACGTCTGTGTATCATCCTCAAACGGACGGTTTAGTCGAGCGTTTCAATAAAACCCTGAAAACCATGCTAAGAAGGGTGATCTCAAAAGACGGGAAAGACTGGGATATGATGCTTCCCTATTTGATGTTTGCCATACGAGAGGTGCCACAGGCATCCACGGGGTTTTCGCCTTTTGAATTGTTATACGGGCGACATCCCCGGGGATTGTTGGACCTGGCAAAAGAAACATGGGAACAAGAGCCCACCCCCCATAAAAGTGTGATCGAACACATTTTAGGTATGCAGAACCGCATAAGCGCGGTCATGCCAATTGTGAAGGAGCATTTACAGGAGGCTCAGGCCGCGCAAAGCGGCCGCTACAATAGACAAGCCACCGTGCGGACCTTTAAACCCGGGGATTGGGTGTTGGTATTAATCCCCACGGCGGAGAGTAAATTCCTGGCTCAGTGGCAAGGCCCCTACGAGATAAAGGAAAGAGTCGGGGTGGTTAACTATAAAGTATTGCAGCCCGGTAGGCGGAAACCTGAACAAATATACCATGTCAACCTATTAAAACTTTGGCAGGAACGGGAAAGCCTGATGGCTGTTTTTTCCCCACCTCCCTCCTCTTCGGGTCGTTCACATCCGGCTCCAGCGACCTCCGGAGAGGACGAACCGGAAGTAAGGATTGGAGAAGCCCTCACCAAGCAACAGAGGCGAGAGGCCAGACGGTTGGTTCAGCAGAACCCCGATGTCTTCTCCGAGCTGCCCGGTAGGACCAGTCTGATACGACACGATATTGTCACCGAGCCCCACCTGAAGGTACGCCTGAAGTCATACCGGGTACCGGAGGCTCGACGACAAGCCATATCGGAGGAAGTAAAGACAATGTTACGCCTGGGGGTCATCGAAAAATCCCGGAGTGAATGGGCTAGTCCGATTGTCCTAATACCAAAACCCGATGGCTCCTTAAGGTTCTGCAATGACTTTAGGAGATTGAACGAAATATCCAAGTTCGATCTCTACCCCATGCCCCGGGTGGATGAGCTGATTGATAGGCTGGGACAGGCGCGATATTTTACCACGCTCGACCTGACCAAGGGGTACTGGCAGGTGCCACTAACGGAGTCCGCCAAGGAGAAAACCGCTTTTATTACGCCTGAGGGTCTCTTCCACTATGTTGTCTTGCCTTTTGGGTTACATGGCGCTCCGGCCACGTTCCAGAGGTTGATGGACTTAGTGCTGGAACCCCACCAGGCGTATGCATCAGCGTACCTGGATGACATCATTATTTACAGCTCCGATTGGCAGACCCACTTGGAACAGGTACAAGCGGTGGTGGACGCGCTTCGAACAGCCGGATTAACAGCCAATCCCAAGAAATGTGCATTGGGACTCACAGAAGCCCGCTACTTGGGCTACGTGATAGGCCAAGGAGTGATTAAGCCCCAAATTAACAAGGTTGAGGCGATCCAGAAGTGGCCTAGACCCCTGACCACGAAGCAGGTTAGGGCCTTCCTGGGTATCGTGGGGTACTACAGGAGGTTTGTAAAGGATTTTGCGGGACTATCAGCCCCCTTGACGGACCTTCTCAAAGGCAAGAAGTCCGTCATGGTGCGCTGGACTCCGCAGGCCGAGGACTCCTTCCGGGCCCTGAAGGAGGTCCTGTGCGGACAGCCCGTTCTGGTCAACCCTGATTTCCGGAAGGAGTTCATTGTACAGACTGACGCCTCGGAGGTCGGCCTGGGGGCAGTGCTGTCTCAGGTGGTTCAGGGGGAGGAACACCCCGTCACCTTCTTGAGTAGGAAGCTCACCCCTCCCGAGCGGAATTATAGCGTAGTGGAGAAGGAGTGCCTGGCGATCAAGTGGGCCTTGGAGTCCCTACGCTATTACCTGCTGGGACGGCAGTTTCGCTTGGTGACGGATCACTCTCCACTGGTCTGGATGAGGTCCGCCAAGGAACGGAATGCCCGGGTTACCCGGTGGTTCCTTTCTCTGCAGAACTTCCGGTTTACGGTTGAACACCGGGCCGGTAGGTTGCAGGGCAACGCCGATGCCTTGTCCCGCGGCCCGTGTTTGATGGCTGGAGTTCAACCCCGCACGCTTGAACTGAGGGGGGGGGTATGTGAGACTGTGACCGGGGTTATCTATGACGGCCGGTATGTCTCGCCCCGGTTGTGCTCACTCCATGATAGAAAGTAAATCCACTATAGGGTTAATGCTGTTTCCCTACAGGCTGAAGGAAGGGTTAAATAGAATCAGGAACAAGGGCAGGTGTGCCGGGTGTGAGGGAGTGAACAGAACTCCCTGAGTTTTCTGCTGGGGAGGCACATGTATTGTGTTATGGACTTTTGTTTGGACATTAAAACCGTGCTGTGAACCTTGATGCCTGGATCCCGTGTCTTCTGCTGCGCAGCCGACCGTGCTACCTCACAATATATATATATATATATATACTAGAAGGTGGCCCGATTCTAACGCATCGGGTATTCTAGAATTTACGTATTGTGTAGTTAATGTATGATTCGTGTTATATATATAGATGTTGTTGTGTGTAGTTGCCAAGTGTTTGTGTAGGGCGCTGTAAATGTTCTGGGTGTTGTCTGGGAGGGGGTGTGTGAAAGTGGTGTTGTTTGTGTGTTGCGCTGTGTGTTGCATTGTTTGCGGAGTGCTGTGTGTCTGTAGCGTTCTGTGTGTGTGGTTCTGTGTGTGTTGCGCGGTTTGTGTGTGTGGTGTGTGTGGGGTGCGTGTGTGTGTTTTGGGGGAAGGTATGTTTTGTGCAATGTGTGTGTTGCGCGGTATGTGCATATATTTGTGTGTGCCGCGGTGTTTGTGTGTTGTGTGTGCAGCATTGTCTGTGTGTGTGAGGGTGTCTGCGTAGGGTGGTGTTTGTGGTTCCCAGTGTGTGTGTGGTGTGTTGTGCGGTGCATGTGTGGCGGTGTTTGTGTGTTTTGGGGGGAGGTGTGCACCCCCCATCGTGGTCCACCCCCCATGCTGCACCCCCCATGCTGAACCCCCCATCGTGCTCCATCCCCCATGCTGCGCATCCCCCATCATGCTCCATCCACCATGCTGAACACCCCCATCTTGCTCCATCCCCCATGCTGCGCACCCCCCATCGTGCTCCATCACCCATGCTGCGCACCCCCATCGTGCTCCATCCCCCATGCTGCGCACCCCCCATCATTTTTCATCCCCCCATTCTGGGCACCCCCATCGTGGTCCACCCCCCATGCTGCACCCCCCATCGTGCTCCATCCCCCATGCTGCACTCCCCATCGTGCTCCATCCCCCATGCTGCGCACCCCCCATCGTGCTCCATCCCCATGCTGCGCACTCCCCATCGTGTTTCATCCCCCAATGCTGGGCACCCTACATCGTGCTCCATCCCCCATGCTGCACCCCCCATCGTGCTCCATCCCCCATGCTGCACTCCCCATCATGCTCCATCCCCCATGCTGCGCACCCCCCATCGTGCTCCATCCCCCATGCTGCGCACCCCCCATCGTGTTTCATCCCCCCATTCTGGGCACCCCCCATCGTGCTCCATCCTCCATGCTGCGCACCCCCCATCGTGTTTCATCCCCCCATTCTGGGCACCCCCCATCATGGTCCACCCCCCATGCTGCACCCTCCATCGTGCAACATCCCCCATGCTGCACCCCCCCATCGTGCTCCATCCCCCATGCTGCGCACCCCCCGTCGTGTTTCATCCCCCCATTCTGGGCACTCCCCATCGTGCTCCATCCCCCATGCTGCGCACCCCTCATGTATAATAGGAGGATTATAATAGGAGAAGTATAATGCGAGGAGTAGTCCTGGGGAAAGAGGAGTATAATGGGAGGAGTTGTCTTGGGGGGGAGGTGTACAGGTGCCCAACGTGTGTGGGGGGCGTGGCCGAGCAAGCATAGTGTGAGAAGGCGTGGCCGAGCAAGCATAGTGTGAGAAGGCGTGGCCGAGCGGGCATAGTGTGAGGGGGAGTGGCCTAGCGGGCATAGTGTGAGGGGGGCGTGGCCGAGCTGGCATAGTGTGAGGGGGTGTGGCCTAGTGGCATAGTGTGAGGGGGGCGTGGCTGATCGGGCAAAGTGTGAGGGGGCGTGGCCTAGTGGGTATAGTGTGAGGGGGCGTGGCCTAGCGGGCATAAGGTGAGGGGGCGTGGCCTAGGGACATCATGTGAGGGGGCGTGTCCTAGCGGGCATCGCGTGTGGGGGGCGTGACCTAGCGGGCATCGCGTATGGGGGTGTGGCCTAGCGGCCATCGCGTGCGGGGGCGTGGCCTAGCGGGCATCGCATGCGGGGGTGTGGCCTAGTGGGCATCATGTGCGGGGGACGGGCCTAGTGGGCATCGCGTGCGGGGGGCGTGGCCTAGCAGGCATCACATGCTGGGGGCGGGGCCTGGCCAAACGGTTAATCCATGCGGGGGGCGGGGCCAGGCCAAGCCGAGCGGGCAATCCGTGTGGAGGGGCGGGGCAAGGCCGAGCCCAGCGGCCAATTCGACGGTTGTCACTGTAAGGACACTGTCACGGTGACACAATTTTGGAGCAAGACAGACAGACAGACAGACTAAGGCAATTATATATATATAGATATATATATAGATATATAGATATATATATATATATATTTGGGGCACCATGTATTTTACAGGCTACATGCCACTGGTTAGACAAGTTATTTAGGGTTATTTTAGGCTCCCATTGTAATGTTGTGAGCTTGAGTGATTTTTGTACACATTATACCAATAAATGTTTACCAAGTACCCTGCCGGGACGTTCTTACTCTATGTGAACATCAGATCATTCCATTTAATATTAATTTTTGATTTCTCTTTCTTTCTGTTTGTATTAATTATGTTTTTTGATTTTGGGGGCAAACACTCGATTTCCGAGAAATCTCACAATGCCCAAAAGAATGATGACACACTCAGAAGACATTATACACATCACAATATGTAAGCTTAGGAATCTAATTATTCCCACCTGTGCCTACAGCAATATAACATAATTACCTTAAGTACGAGATGAATTGAGGTGGGATTTTCCTAGCGCTAAAGGAGTTAAAGTAATTGCGACAGGAACATCCTTACACCAGATATAATAAGACAGACAAAGCGAAAAGTCTTTTACATGTTAATAACAGAACAAGGAGAATGGAAAGCTGAATTTAACTCCCGGCCGACTAAGAAATGAGATTTTAGCAATGTTTATGTGAACATGGAGCGCGAGGTGAGCCTGGCTGGTAGTGAAAGCTCATTAGGGCGGCAGTATGGGCCTGTATGGCTGGCGTATCACTTCTTCCATCTCTCCGCACCCACACAAGTTCTTTTATCTATAATTTAATATCTGGATATATGTGGATCTAAGAGGAAACTTGAAACATGTGGGAGGGTGTATGGAAAGTGCTTCTACCTCCGACAGCTGATAAAATGAATTGCTAATGTGTCTGTTCACTAGAGATATCCCTCATCTTTAGCAGTCCACAGGCAGCGGAGAAAGGAGCAGAGATGTGTGAGCAATGCATAAAGCGTGCTGTACTTTCAGAGCTAATCCACTCTCTGCAAATGCACACAGCGGCTGTGTCAGAGTAGAGTTCACTGGGGCCAATGGAGGAAATTATTCCAAGGTCTCTCCCCCCTTTTACATGAAAAAAATATTTGAAGATGTGTAATCTAGCCAGGTTGAGATGACCACATTGGAAACAGGTCAGCCATGTCCGCAAATTGGGGATGTGACTGGGTCCTTTGCTTGGCCACGCTGCACATGGGTGCGGGAGCTGTCTTTACATTGCATGCATTATTCTGGGGCATGGAATGGACCACAGTAGTGCATGCAGACGCAAAATTGACCATGTGCACTGTCACACTGGCTATAATGGGTTTACATGCTCTGTATGTGTGATTCTTGGTGCACACGGACAATGAACGCATACACTCGTCTGAACAAACACTAAGAAGTACAATATTATTTCTAGTTTTACTCAAGCTCATATTTACTAGCAGTGTCTGACATTAAGGCTGCTTTACACGCAGCGACATCTCTAGCAATGTCACTGGTGAAAGCACCCGCCCCGTCGGTTGTGCGTCACTGGCAAATCACTGCCTGTGGTGCAAAACATCACTAGGACCCATCACACATACTTACATGCCTAGCGACGTCGCTATGGCCGGCGAACCGCCTCCTTTCTAAGGGGGTGGTTCGTGCGGCATAACAGCGACGTCACACGGCAGCCGTCCAATAGAAGCGGAGGGGCGGAGAACAGCCAAAAGAAAGTGATGCCCACCTCATTGCCGGAGGACGTAGGTCAGGTGTTGTTCCTCGGGTGTCACACGTAGCGGTGTGTGCTGCCTCAGGAACAACGAACAACCTGCGTCCTGCAACAGCAATGATATTTGGGATTAGAACGACGTGTCAACAATCAACGATTAGATGAGTAATTTTGATCGTTAGCGGTCGTACGTACATTTCACATTCTTCATATAGACAAAAAAGACTGACTGCACTCATCGACCTGACGTGTGAACAGGTGCATAACTGAACCAGTTACGAGATATGCCGTGAAGGGGCATCTGGGCAGATATACAAATGGCCATTTATATATGCTAAGTATCTCATTTTTCTTAGATTTTCCTTAGTAGTAATGCAGGTCCATGTTCACACATTCATGGTTTCCATACTTTAGCATTATCAGAGTACATTTCACATGCAACAACGTCGCTAACGAGGCCGGATGTGCACCACAAATTCCGTGACCCCAACGACATCTCGTTAGCGATGTCGTTGCGTGTAAAGCCCGCTTTAGGCCTCCACTGGTATGTGTGGCACATTTTTATCACAGGTACAATATGTACCCAATATAATCAATGGGGCTGCTGACATGTCCTTGGTTTCACATGGACCGTATCTTCGTGCAAAAGAAACATTGACATGTCCAATTTTTTCTGGCAGCATGGATGAAAAGGGTCAATACAAGTCTATGGGTCTGTGAAAAACATACAGCACATGGATCACCGTGCTGTAAGTGTTAAAAGAGGACCTGTCAGGTCCTTTATGGTGTCCAACCCATGAGCATTCATATTTGCATGTCAAAATTCCCTTCCTAATCAGCCCTGTACAACATAATTCTCTAAATCAATGTGTAAAACAGCATTACCTCCGTCTTTTGTATGCAAATTAGAGCTTTGAAGTTGCAGGGGCAATTCTTCCCCAGACTAGTTGGCCCTCTTTCCATGTTATTAAACCCCTATGGGCAGAAGTGCAGAAGCTGTTTTTCTGATCATGCGCAGTGGCCCTCTTTGAAGCCAGAATGCATACACCTGGATTTGGAGGCGCACTGACGCGCACATGAGCTAGATATCCAGGAGAAGGCGGTGACGCCGGCTCATGCAAATTATGTTATCACTCCCACAGGAGGGCCGACTAATCAGAAAAAAACAACGCCTCATTGACTAATCAAGGTCTAAATTTGCATATGAAAACGGCGGTAATAAATGTTTATTTACACATTGATTTTAGAGAATTTAGTCATACAAATGTGAATGCTACAGGTTGTAGGGCATAAGGGACCTAACAGGTTGTCTTTAAATTTGAAAAGTTTAGGAGAAGCTTTGTCATTTATTTAGCCATCTGTGAAACACACTAACACATGGTAAAAATGGACATACTGACCTTATACTGACGACACACTGATCAAAAACACCAATGATGCTGGTGCCATTTTTATACGGATGTGTTTAAATACGGATGTGTGAATGATGCCCTTGACCAGTGTTTCTCATCTCCAGTTC
This sequence comes from Anomaloglossus baeobatrachus, assembly GCF_048569485.1. Classification (NCBI taxonomy): domain Eukaryota; kingdom Metazoa; phylum Chordata; class Amphibia; order Anura; family Aromobatidae; genus Anomaloglossus; species Anomaloglossus baeobatrachus. The sequence goes on from NC_134355.1 coordinate 585,342,573, forward strand.
TCAAGACCCAACAAAAGATCATGTTTTCAGGTTTTCCTTAATATTAGACATGGGATAATTCCATCACCTGTGCAACGTTAAGGAAATCCTGAAAACCTGATTGAGGAAAACCTGAAAACATGATCTGTTGGTGGGTCTTGAGGACTGGAGTTGAGAAACACTGCCCTAGACAGTGTGAGAGAATGCAATCAATTTTGTTCTTATAGAAACCATCTTCTTTTATAACTGAATGATGTCATAGGGCTCAGCAAACACTGATGGACAGGGAGGTTTCACATTTCTACACACACTACTGCGACTCTTATTGGTGCATAGTTCTGAGGAGTTACTTCTTTGTTTGGAATACTATATAAACTGGTCACATGATGTAATAAAGCAGAATCTTTCAGTACACCACAAAGTGTGTGTGCTGCAATGATTTTCCAAGCGTTTGTAAAAACAAATCCTACTAATTTGAAGTTCTAATGGCATAGAAGGAGTGTATTTCACTCACAACAGATAGACCCAGACAGAGCTGTCAGCAGATGCACCAAGTTATATTTTTACCTTCTACAAGCTGCTTTACAGATTTGGCTCCCACCAACCCTTTGTGATGTACTTTATATTAGAAAAGTATTTTGCAACTAAAACCTGGTGAATGCCAGTAACAAATTTATCACATTTTAGCTCAACAAAGGTGCGCCCCATTTTCTTGACACTTCTAAAGATTGTCTATCTAGTTGCAAACATCTGTTTTCATTGGCACAAATTATTAATAAATTTGTCTAAAATGCATTTGGCTAAAATTTTGGCGCAACTGTTGCATAATTCTGGACCAACACCAACAGTACATATGGTTATGAGAGCAAATGTTGATAAAACAGGCTGTCACTAAGTAAAGGAATGGTGGAGCATTGCGAACATGAAATGAAGGTGCCAAATGATTGCCGTATGTCTGGGTACCATGGTCAACCACTCAACGTGCTGGAGCTTGGTAGCAAAAGCTTATGTCTTGGCCTCTAATAGCTCTGCTTCTCACTGACAAGGCTTGATCAGTTTTCATTGTTTTTTAGATCCATGGAAGGAAGCAGTAGCAATGGCTTAAAGCTTAACCATCACTTTAATTTTTAATGAAGTAAAAATTAAAACGATGGTTACGTTTTGACAATTAATTAACCATAGAAGACTCATCTCCTGAAACATTATTGACCTAAGGTCGTGCAAAACAAGTTTCCCACTTCCATAATGAGCATATATGAGGCAATAATAGGAGAGAATTATTTGATTATTTTCTCACAGGTTCTCTCAAAGGTGTACATTCTATGGTGGAGGACCATGTGACTGACATGTGACCCAGCCCAGAGTGATCTAATTCCTGTTTTTAATTCAATATAAGTGAAAACTTGCCTTTCGATGAAGTAATATAAGGGTATCGTTACATATTGGTACGTGGTGCTTGTTGTATAGCTAACGGTGAAGGTTGGGAGGGGTGTAAGCAGCGGTCCAGGCCCACTTATGTGTTGAATCTTAATAACAGTAACATAATGTATTTTATACATTTACACATAGAGGTTACAAACAAGACTATGTGGACTCAAAGGTAGACATAGGGCCATATGGTGTCTCGTGATGGAGTATTACTGTCCCAAGAAAAGATGATGGCCATTCAGCAGTGGATGCTGTCCTGTCCCAGGAACATAATGGTCGAGAGAGATTAAGAACTTAGTTGTTCGAAACGCCTCCTCTTGTGGGGCAGTTTGAACCTTACTATGGACTTTTTTAATATGGATTTATAAATAAAAGTGAAATTTTTTAATGAAGAAATTTTTCCATGGACTGGATTGCTGGAATTCTTTTCAAATTGATGCCATGAGTTCTGCTACCTTCCTTTTCCTTGCACGGTCCTGGATAAGTGGTCTCCTATGAAAAACAGGTGAGCTGGACAAAAGGATTGTTTTGTTGTTCTCTATCCAAATGAGTAGTCACCTCTTGGGTGAAGGAGCACTGCCAATGGCTACAGACAATCCGTCGGCTAGCTGGGCAACAACTGCAGAAAATGGTGCACAGTAGTCGCATTCCAGTATAAGAGGTTCCACTTCAGCCTGGAGATCGAGTGCTGATGCGTGAGAAGTGCACAAAGGGCAAGCTGAGTGAGTGATGGCAAGTTCAGCCCTACACGGTGTTGGAGCGAGTGTATGCCGATGGTCCCATCTATAAAGTTCAAATTGAAGGTGGGATGGCTGGCCCCCATGTCTTGCACAGAAATATGCTGCATCCATGTCACTTCGAAATCCCACCTTCTGCCGCTCGTCGAGGAGCTAGCCCGTGTTCCTGCAGCTGAGTTCCCCATCTGAGTAGATGATGAAGACTGGTGGTCCGACCCAAACATAACTAAGTCTCCCCTGCCTAAAAACACTAGCGCAACTATATCGTTGCCACCCTGGCTGGAAGAATAGTGGAATCCTCCCGATGACTCTTTGGTGAATGCTACCCTGGAGGAGAGCCAAAAGTCAAGGGAGAGTCAGGATATCTGGTGATCCCAGAGGTCTACTGCAGGGGTTAGATATGTGGACCAGTTTGTATTGTTGGTATAGCCAATGCTGTTTTTTTCCTCTACAGGTGTTACCTTTGCATTACGCGCTCCTGTATTGTACTGTGTGACTGTTGGAGATGATGAGAGAGCTGGTCCCCCTTCATTGTAGGGCCCCAGGGACAAAAAACTTGAAGAAGCAAGATTCCTTGACTGGTACATGCCTTAGATTGTCATGGCCGAGGATGGCCATTGTTAAGGAGGCAGGCATGTAGGGGAGTGCAGCCCCTACTAAGGATGTTGCTTTACTGTGACCTTAAGACTTTGTTGTGCTGTGGCTTTAAGAGACTGCTTCCTTGCAGAGCACAATGGAATGAATCATATCTCCCCTGCTGTGGTGTGTTTGTTTGGTCTAACCTGAGAAAAGTGCAGGCAGAACAGGAAGTGGGAGACAGTGTGAGAGTTCCAGGACCTGCAGAGGGACACACACAGGAGGGTCTGTTTCCTGCCTGCTAGTAGACCTCGCCTGATGAGCCCAGCTGCCAGGGAATCATGGGAAAAGAAGTCCTGCATCGGCCTCCCAGAGTTAAGTGCGCACCACCGTACCGTCAAGCTGTACAGGGGACTGCACCTGCGAACAGAGCCGTGAGTGTATACCCGTGTGTGATGGTTAATATTAGGCTTCCATACTCAGAGTGCAGTATCCGCACGGTCCCTTTAGGGGAGACCAGTTAGGATAGAGGAAAGAGCAGGATTGTTTAACGTTGAAAATATGCATATCGCTGTGCTGATGTTAAAACTATATTGTATGTTATACTAGTTGTGGAAACGTGGTCAGTCGCTGCAGCTAAAAAGTATACTGTTGTACTGAGGGGTGTTTTCCAGCCTTTACTACGGTACTTTTCCCCCTCCCGCTGCTTGGCAGCCTCCATTTGTTATTCCTTGCCAATAAACATTCTCCCTGGTTTGTCCGTTAATCCTTCTGATCCCGTGACTTGCTCTGCAGAGCGGAGGGCACTCGGTCCATCGCTTCAAATGTTCACACAATGTTTTCATGATTTGATTCAAAAATGTGTTTTAATAACTCACTTTATGGGCTATTCACATGGCTATGGCATTACTGTGATTGGCAGGCAATCCCAGCATGTTTAGTGGCTGAAAATAAGGAGCCAAACATGCTGGGATGGAATTTAAAACATACGAGGCGAATACCAAAGTACTCAATGAGCAACGGATATTGTGAATACATTAATATTCGTATCAGTAACAGATACTTCCGAGTATAATCGCTCATCACTATTGAGCGGGAAAAATAAAAGGCTTTCTGCAATAAAATATATTACAAAGTTTCTTATTTTTATGTGTACTATCGACTTATGAAAAAAAAAATAAAACAAAAGAACCCCCATGTTCTGAGACCTAAGCTATGTCTTTGTGTTCTGCAGAAATTTTGTACTGAAAATCGGATCAATACATATGAATGGGGCTATTTCTGTATATTGCTCATCGATTTCTTTAACGCTCTTTAAGATGAATGGAATAGTCATAGCATATGCTACATCATATCTGCTATAAACTATATCGCATGAGATAGTTTAATGGCACCTGTTATGTCTGCATATTTCCTCAATGTGTGATAGCAAGAATTCATTCCATGTCTATTAATATGTAAAATGCATTAATATATCATCAAACCACATCTATGTCATGTTCATTCAAGCTCTATCAAATACATAAAGTTCATTCCACCTCTAATTATACAGATAGTGCAATCAATCTGCAAGTATATCCTTCTCATATCACGTTGGGCAAGTAAAGAATCTACATTTCATATATATTTATAGGATCAGAATACATTACTTCCATATCAAATATATATAAATATACAGCAAATTCTTCCCATGTTTGATAGGTATAGGAAGCTTTTTCTCCCTCTTTATTGAAAGAATATACAATGGGGACGATACAACAAAGCTTTTACTCCAAAAAATTAGAGCAAAAATAAGTAAGAAAACTCTCAATTTTCTGACGAGTCAACGGATAAGTCTCTCCTTTTTATAGTGTAAGATGTTAGGGTCAGCAATGACTTCTCTCTTTTGTAGAGAGTGCGCTCTTATGGTCAGCGGAGTTCTCGGGTCTCTCTCTCCTCTAGCGTATAAGCTTTTATGGTCAATGAGGTCTTCTCTTTTTTTCTTCTTCAGACTGTAAGCTCTTATGGTCATCAGAGGGTCTCCCTTCTCATCTGTAAAGTTTAATCTCTTATGGTCAGCAGAGTTCTCGGTCTCTCTCTCTTTCCTGTAGAGTATAAGCTTTTATGGTAAATGAGGTCTTCTCTTTTTATCTTTTTCAGACTGTAAGCTCTTATGGTCATCAAGGTTTTCCCTCTCATCTGTAAGGTGTAAACTCTTATGGTCAACAGAGTGTCATGCACGTTAGAAATCCACATTTACAGATCACTACTTGTTTGGACTCCGTACACATTTACAACAAGCAACCTGGTTTCTGTAGGTAGCTCTGTTCTGCCGGGCGTCGGTTGTTTTATTCATCTATGCTTCTGGCACTTAAGGAGTTCATGCCTCCTTGAGCAGTGGCTAACTTCTCAGTGAACCAGGTTTGCTAATCGCCATTTCCAGTTGATCTCCTCCTACTTAAGTCTGGCGAGTTTTCTGTACCATTACCGAAGAAAGTCTCTGCATGCAGTTGTGTAATCCCGATGTCCGAGGCATACCTCTATTTAGTCACCAGCTATTTGTGGTTTGCTCTGTTTGAGAGTTTCCTGCTGTGAATTACTCCTACCCCTTTTGATTTATTCCCTCTGGTGTTGTTTTGTCTCTGATCTGTGGTTATTTGCGGTGTGTGTGTTTCAATTTTACCCCCTCGTCTGTGTCTTTGGGAGGTTGTTACTTTGTGTCCTGCCCATCCCAGGGTTGGTGCTCTCGGGAGAGGTATTAGAACCTGGCCTGAAAGGAGACAGAACATAGGGTGACCTGGACCTCCCTACCATCAAGGGTACCTCAAGGGTAAGGGTGAGTGCAGGGCCCACAGGCTTAGGGGCAGCTTAGCACCAACTGACCCAGAGTCCTCTCTCTGTCTTCACACCCGACATGTATTTTACATACAATTACAATCTTTCCAGTATTGACATTTGTGCAAATTTATTTGCCACAAATCAATTTTTTGGAGGAAAATTCTGAAAAGGTGGTGAATTTGAATTTCAAAAGATTCACTTATCTCTAGTGATTTTCTTTATTTATACACATGAAGTTATCTTTTTCATGTGGGTTTTTTTTTTAAATTTTACTTGCACTTTTATCTTATATATATCAGACATGTATTTACAGTAGATGGGACGTTTTTATTAAACTGATTGAATTCCTGTTCAGGTCGTGTTCATGATTAGCTTCATTGCTTCATTATATTCCTCGGATCACTTTATTGATTGTTATATTTTTTTCTATCCCTCATTTCTGGATCTTTTATTCAGTGAACATTGTTCCACATGGATTCACTTTTGAGATCATAATCTTGTTCTCCCCTTCGATGATGTTTTTCGTTTATCGTGTGACTCATTTTTAAATCTTCCCTTTTATATACAGTACAGACCAAAAGTTTGGACACACCTTCTCATCTCTAGAACAACTGTTAAGAGGAGACTTTGTGCAGCAGGCCTTCATGGTAAAATAGCTGCTAGGAAACCACTGCTAAGGACAGGAAACAAGCAGAAGAGACTTGTTTGGGCTAAAGAACACAAGAAATGGACATTAGACCAGTGGAAATCTGTGCTTTGGTCTGATGAGTCCAAATTTGAGATCTTTGGATCCAACCACTGTGTCTTTGTAGAAAAGGTGAACGGATGGACTTTACATCGCTGGTTCCCACTGTGAAGCATGGAGGAGGAGATGTAATGGTGTGGGGGTGCTTTGCTGGTTACACTGTTGGAGAGTTATTCAAAATTGAAGGCATACTGAACCAGCATGGCTACCACAGCATCTTGCAGCGGCATGCTATTCCATCCGGTTTGCGCTTAGTTTGACCATAATTTATTTTTCAACAGGACAATGACCTCAAACACACCTCCAGGCTGTGTAAGGACTATTTGACTAAGAATGAGACTGATGAGGTGCTACACCAGATTATCTGGTCTCCACAGTCACCAGACCTAAACCCAATCGAGATGGTTTGGAGTGAGCTTGACCGCAGAGTGAAGGCAAAAGGGCCAACAAGTGCTAAGCATCTCTGGGAACTCCTTCAAGACTGTTAGAAAAACATTTCTGCTGACTACCTCTTGAAGCTCATCAAGAGAATGCCAAGAGTGTGCAAAGTAGTAATGAAAGCAAAAGGTGGCTACTTTGAAGAACCTAGAATATAAGACATATTTTCATTTGTTTCACACTTTTTTAAGTATTTCATTCCACATGTGTTAATTCATATTTTTGATGCCTTCAATGTGAATCTACAATTTTCAGAGTCCTGAAAATAAAGAAAACTCTTGAATGAGAAGTTGTGTCCAAACTTTTGGTCTGTACTGTATATATATATATATATATATATATTTATATATATATATATATATATATATATATATATATATATATATATATATACACCAATAAACCGAGATATTTTATTACGGTATGTATGCATCGGTTGTCCATTTTTTTTAGGTACCAGTTTCTCTTTTCTTCTGTGACTTCTTGAAACATTTACTTTTTGTCTGGTGTCTGTATATTACTGGTGTTTTGTATTTAAGGATATCTCTGTTTCGATAGATTGCATCATTCTGCTTCTCTGAGATACGATTCAGTTTTATCTGAACTTTAATCTAATAAGAATCATATTCTTGCTGTATCCCAGACAACAGAAATACACAACTTACCAAAAGTCACATCACGGAGCACACAGTGTTGCGAGAAAGATAAAAGATGGCACGTACCAGCTACAAATCTACAAATCTGATATTGGTTTAATTCATCATCACGGGAAACTTTTCAAGATAATACAGGATGAATTTGTCATTTCACTTCTTCTTTTGAGAAAAAAATAATGACTGAAAATAAATCATAAAAATACCTTTAGAATGAAACATTACCAATTTATAATTTGTTTGTCTTACTTTAAGGTATAAATCAGTAAATGCCATCTGATCCTTAAAAGGTGTGTCTTAATATGACAACCTCCTTTTCATATATTGGACCACCCCTAAGAAGCCGATCACATGTGCTTCATTTTTTTGTTGGGAGCCTGTTGAATAAAAATATGTAGATGAATGTGTAGCGCCCCATGGGGCAGGTGTTTTAACCTACTCATTGGCCTACTGTATGCCTGCCCTAGGATTCTGTATCCCGACAGCGCCAGTCCTGTGGAAGCAGCTGCCCTGCTTCTCCCCAGCGACTGAGTGTTGAACGCCTTGGCCCACAGAGCCGCGCCCAGCACGTCCGCTCTGCTCTGTGTCTGAAGCTGAACTTTAGTTGTGCTGTTGTGTGGTCTGAGCTGTTGCCCCCAGCCGCTGCCACCGGCTGGTTCACTACTCTCACTAGGTCAACCTGCTCTTCCCACTGTGCTTCTAACTCCCCCTAGTGGTTGCTTCTCCCTGACCCTAAATCCCCAGTCCAGTGGATCTGGGGAACCGCTGGTGCTGTAATGGTCCCCTACTGTGTTCCGACCCTGGTCCAGTCCTCATTGGGAAGGGTAACCCAGTGACTGTATGTTTGTGTATGTGTAAACAGGCCTCGACCTTCCTTGGACCTAGGATGAGTACTACACCCTAATAGGGGTGCAGTACCCTGTGGCACCTGAAGCCGCAGAGGTACCACATTCCCCAGTGGCAAATGGCGGCACTCCCGGGCCGCAACATTTTACAGTGATCACCTCATTTTTGTTATGCATTAAACCAACATTATTTCTTCCCTTTATGGGAGGCACAGTATCTTGAACTTTGCAAACAGGTTATGGATTTTTCTAGCATTATCATCACATTCACACGAGGTAGAAAACATTCTGTACATAGTATCAAACATGGCAATATCTACACTAGTTAGCAGAGCATATTTACACATCATTTACATTCGGCACATTATTCAACATTATTTACAGTTTTAGCAAAGCATTATCACACCTTCAGGGAAGAAATAAAAAGGGTTATTATGGATGACGATTGAGTCCACTGTGCCAGCAGTTGTCCCTAAGGACCAAAAAGGTTGCAATAATTCTGGAAGGGTGCACAACTAGTTCAATTATTTACAAATAAAGTTCCCACCACACAATATCTAGCGGCCCGGTTGTCCATACCATAATTTTCAAGCTGTAAATATATATATATATATATATATATATATATATATGTATATATATAAAACCTTTTTACTGTGAGCCTGGGAGTTCCTGACCGGCCGTTCTCAGGTAACCTTCCCTCGGGGTTTGGGTGGCTTTGTGGCAATACCCCTCTTTGCAAGGCTCTTTAGGCACAACAGGTACCGGTTTTGGCTGCACGACTGGTATGGGTGCGATTACTGCCGCTGCCGCATCCGGGTGACAGAGTCCCACATCCAGGGCAAACCAGCCTAGCTTGCCTTTTTGCCGAGTGTAGATTACCGCATCACCAGGGTACAGGTCCAGGTCCAAGATGACCTCCAGGAAGATGGACTTCAACATCCCACCAGGACACAAACACTTCTCTCCCAAGTCACGGTTCAGTGATGAACCCCCACCCCTTACTCAGGTCAAATTTGATGACTGTACCTTTATGAAATTCTCCAAGGGTCGATGGACGGGCCCACTTGTGAAGCCCCTTGTTGGCCAGGTTTCTCCTTTCCACCACGGCCAGCCAAGCTTGCCGCTTGCTTTCTTCAGCGGCTAGCTGGATCAAGGTGGCCCGACGGTACTCCTCATCAGCGTCCACATACATGGAGTCCCCTGTCAGGCCCGCAGAGGAGTTTGAATGGGACCATTTCAACACCAGTCCTGGGTGGATGTCTTCCAGTTGTCCGGTTGGAGCCTCTGCTCCCGGTTCTCCACTCGCTCCCCATTCACTGGCAACAGGTCCCCCTGCTACCGATGCTCGTGAAATGTGGCAGGCGGTCTGGTCGACAGCAGCCTGTTCTGTGGCTACCTGTTCAGCACTAGCTGGATCCGGATTTGGGTTGGCAATCTGGTCTTCCCCACTCTGGTCATCGTCACCCTGGGCGTTGGCTGCTGAGTTGGAAGCAGCAGGATCATCAGTCACTGAGATATCAGCTACTGGGTCCTCTGCCACCTGGTCAGCATCATATTTGCCATTAGCTACCAGGTCCACAGCAGCGGGGTCATCAGCTACCAGGTTGTTGGCGGCCGGGTCCTCAGCTACCGGGTCATCGGCGGCCGGTTCTGGAGTTTGGTCAGAGAGCTCCCTATCAAGGGCTGGAACAGGCATACAGGTCGGTGGTTCCTAGATGGCATAGCTTTTGGCAGGGGAAACCAGGTCAGTCGTCACCCTCCATTTTGCTCTTCCTCCAGGTGTAGTGGGCTTGATTTAGCGTAGGCCTGCATCACCGCTACTGAGCCCAGCTGCTGCTGCCTTAGCTTCTGGGTCAGGCGCAGTACTTCAATCTCCAGGTCCTCCAATGTCCACATGCATAGGTGTTTGGGTTTGCCTCCTTGGCGGGTGTGTTCTGCCTTCCTGGAAGCTCTTCAGCGCATGGAGTTAAAGTGTGACCACCTCCTTTGAGCTCCAGGGACGTCTCTCTCATTTGGTCATCTTTAGTTTCGTTTCTCTCTCTCCCACCAGCCCGCAAAGAGCAAGAATTTTCCTGCCACTGGTATTGTATAATGGCGGCTAAGTCCAAAGTTCAAATAAACAGTCTCGTTTCCATATGGCGCACAGTACCCGTTTGTTGCTGGCACGACTATCCTGTTCGTGACGCCAAATGTAGCACCCCACGGGGCAGGTATTTTAACCTACGTGTTGTCGGGCCAGGGTGCAGATTTTTCTGCGTCATCACAGGGTGGCCTGACCCGGTTCTGTTGCCCCGAGGCATACAGGAAGGAGGATTGGAGGTTGGTAGGGAGGATGGAGGTAGTAGTTGTGGGTTAGGAAAGTCTATTAGGATCGTGAGGCCATCTGTGGTATGCGACCAGGGATGGGGGCCGCTGCCGCTGCAGGGTCTCTCAGCGGGTCAGATGTCAGGTGCAGCCAGGATGGCGTCGCTCCCCACAGGTGGAGCGGGATTACCCTAGGGGGATGGCGGGGGTTTGGTGATAGTCCCCATTGGCCCCGCAGTGCTGGGTGACGGCGGCAGTAAAGGAGAGGCAGAAACAGGGGCTGCAGTTCCAGGTGTTTTACACACAAGTCTTTCAAGCATTGCCCGAATGGGCTCCAGCCAATCCCGGATCCATGAAAGGTCAAGTCTGGTGTGTATGTTAGCCTGTAAGCTCTCTACTCCTTTTGTATCGGACCCCCGTGGCGTGAAGCACTTGAGAGTTCTGGTTTCAGTAAAGTATGTCCCATTCTGTATGCTGATAATGCAATTCTGTTATGGGGCCGGTCCTCAACCCCGGATTTTATGTGCTATTTGCTGCAGACTCATGGGACGGGTCCGGCGTCTTTCAGTAGCCGTTGCCTGTGACCCTTACAGAGTTGGTAGACAATGTGGAGTTTGTCTGCCCTAGAAATCTGCTGCCCTGCTTCTCTCCAGCAACTGAGTGTTGAATGCCTTGGCCCATAGAGCCACGCAAGGCATGTCCGCTTTGCTCTGTGTCTGAAGCTGAACTTTCTGTAGTTGTGGTATTGTGTCGTCTGAGCTGTTGCCCCCAGCCGCTGCCACTGACTGGTTCACCACTCAAAATGGGTCAACCTGCTCTTCCCACTGTACTCCTAACTTCCCCTGGTGGTTGCTTCTCCCTGACCCTGAGTCCCCAGTCCAGTGGATCTGGGGAGCCCCTGGTGCGGTGGCATCCTGTAACCCCACTGCTGTAGTGGCCCCCTACTGTGATCCGACCCTGGCCCAGTCCTCATTGGGGAGGGCAACCCAGTGACTGTATGTGTAAACTGGCCTCGACCTTTCTTGGACCTTGGATGCGTTCTATGCCCTAATAGAGGTGCAGTAACCTCGAGCGTCTGAGGCCGCAGGGCCGCCACAAATGCCCATAGGGAGTAATAGGAGTAATGTACTGTATGTCTATGCAGTGGCAATTAAAAGATTTTACCAGGGTTTGGTAAAAAAATATAGACGTTTAATTTTAGACTTTAGATGAACTTGTATACCCTTAGTAAAATATTTAGAAAAAATTGCAACTAAAACTAAATATACTTAGTATTGGGCATATCCTTAAAATATATAAAGTACAAGCAGATTGATTAGCCAAGTAAATTATTTACAGTAAAATCGTTCTATTATCACCTAAAAAACATTATTAATGTGGCTTTTGACTAGATCCACATAATACCGCATTTGCCATATTTATTAATATTTGTTAGTCTATAGGGTCAATATTTCTCCCTATAGAGACCGCCAGCTGGAGTCTCAGAGAGTCTGAATACCTCCCTAGAAGATTAGACTAATGATGACCGAATCTACCGATAGCAACGGGTTCGTCCGGCAGTTATGTTTTTGAGTCCCCCAGTGAATCCGCCATGTCCTATTTTGGAATGCCATTCCATTTATTCTCCAACAGATAAGCTATTTCCAAAGGAGTCTGGAGTTGGCTTTTATAGAAAACACAGGAGCCCTCGAAAGAGCAACAGAGCAAGCACTTTTGTGTATGGAGAGGGGGAAAAAAGCTACAGGCCGAAAAATTGCCCAAATGATGAGCAGCTTTTTAAAGTGTAATGGTGGCTTTATATTCCACATAGTGCTCCCTGGCAAAAGGCAACTTACTTCTTTTCCAGAAATACCCCCAAAAATTGTCTTTTCAGTGGAGGTAACTAACCTTGCAAAACCTTTATAGGCATTTCAACATGAGCTAAGCTAACATTACTGATGTTATAAGTAAGGCCTGATTAGGTCCAAGTCCAAGTTTAAAGGCCCCGTCACACACAGAGATAAATCTTTGGCAGATCTGTGGTTGCAGTAAAATAATGGACATATTGTTCTATTTGTACACAACCACAAACCTGGCACTGATTGTCCACAATTTCACTGCAACCACAGATCTGCCGCAGATTTATCTCTTTGTGTGACAGGGCCTTAAGTCCAAGGGATTTACTTATCTAAAGGGTACTTTACATGCTACGACATCGCTAGCGATCTCATTAGCGATGTGAAATTCTAGATCGCAAGTGCGATCTTTCGAGATCGCACATGCGTAAAATAACCTATGTGCGATCTCGAAAGATCGCTAATAAGATCGCTAGCAATGTCGCAGCATGTAAAGTAGCCTTTAGACAGAAAAGTGATCCATAAACTAGCTCAGTTTGCTGTCAGTCTTAAGGATGCTTTACACGCTGTGACATTGCTACCGATATATCGTCAGGGTCACGTCGTTAGTGACGCACATCCGGCGCCGGTAGTGACATCGCAGCATGTGACACCAAGGAGCGACCTTCAACGATCGCAAAATCGTTCAAAAACGGTGATCGTTGACACGTCGCTCCTTTCCTTAATATCGTTGCTGCTGCCACAGGTACGATGTTGTTCGTCGTTCCTGTGGCAGCACACATCCCTATGTGTGACACCGCAGGAACGATGAACATCTCCTTACCTGCATTCACCGGCAATGCGGAAGGAGGAGGTGGGCGGGATGTTACGTCCCGCTCATCTCCGCCCCTCCGCTTCTATTGGCCGGCCGCTTAGTGACGCCGCAGTAACGTCGCTATGATGCTGAACGCACCTCCCCCTTGAGGGAGGGATTGTTCGCCGGTCACAGCGACGTCGCTGACAAGGTATGTGCGTGTGATGCTGCCGTAGTGATAATGTTCGCTACGGCAGCGATCAGCAAATGTCGCACGTACGACGGGGGCGGGTGCTATCGCGCTCGACATCGCTAGCAATCGCTCGCGATGTCACAGCGTGTAAAGCACCCTTTATTCTCATTGAAAGGTGTGAACCTATAGAGGCATCTCTACTCAAACAGCATCACAACTTTAGGCTTGAAACACACATCCGTGAAACACGTGCGTGTTTGGTCCGTTTCCGTGTATACTGGAGACACGGCCAAACGTGCACCAATGTTACTATATCTCTGCGGTTACAATTGCGTTTTTGGTTATATCCGTGAGTCCGTCTCCGTGATGCGTTTTTTGGTCCGTGTCTCACGCCAGCATGTCCGTTTTATTCACGCAACACGGAGCACGGACCCAATGAAAGTCAATGGGTCTGTGCGCACGTCCGAGTGACACGGACGCATCTCTGTTTGTTCCCTGTATGTTTTGTGCTTTTTTCATGTGATGTCAGTCTTTTTTCTTTTTATGTTTCGTTCTCTCCCTCAGTCCGTCGGTCGGTCTCTATGTCTGTCTGTCCCTCTAGCTGTCTGTCGGTCAGTTCCCCCCTCTCTCATACTTACCATTCCCCGATCTCCGGCGCGGCGCTGCACGGCTGTTATAAAAACTCCGGCGGCTTTTCCTCTTTTGAAAAAGCCGGCCGCCCATTAATCAATCTCGTATTCCCTGCTTTACCCGCCCACCGGCGGCTGTGATTGGTTGCAGTGAGACACGCCCACCACGCTGAGTGACAGGTGTCACACTGCACCCAATCACAGCAGCCGGTGGGCGTGTCTATACTGTGCAGTAAAATAAATAAATAAATAATTAAAAAAAACGGCGTGCGGTCCCCCCCCATTTTAATACCAGCCAGATAAAGCCATACGGCTGAAGGCTGGTATTCTCAGGATGGGGAGCTCCACGTTATGGGGGGCCCCCCACCCTAACAATATCAGTCAGCAGCCGCCCAGAATTGCCGCATACATTATATGCGACAGTTCTGGGGCTGTACCCGGCTCTTCCCGATTTACCCTGGTGCGTTGGCAAATCGGGGTAATAAGGAGTTATTGGCAGCCCATAGCTGCCAATAAGTCCTAGATTAATCATGTCAGGCGTCTATGAGACACCTTCCATGATTAATCTGTAAGTGACAGTAAAAAAACACACACACCCGAAAAAAATCCTTTATTTGAAATAAAAAACACAAACAAATTCCCTCATTACCAATTTATTAACCCCGACAAACCCTCCATGTCCGGCGTACTCCACGGACCTCCAGCGTCGCATCCAGCTCTGCTGCATGGAGGTGACAGGAGCAGCAGAAGACACCGCCGCTCCGGTCACCTCCACGCAGCTAATGAGATGAGTAGCGCGATCAGCTGCTATCACTGAGGTTACCCGCGGCCACCGCTGGATCCAGCGGTGGCCGCGAGTTACCTGACTGACAGCAGCTGATCGCGCTACTCATCTCATTAGCTGCGTGGAGGTGACCGGAGCGGCGGTGTCTTCTGCTGCTCCTGTCACCTCCATGCAGCAGAGCTGGATGCGACGCTGGAGGTCCGTGGAGTACGCCGGACATGGAGGGTTTGTCGGGGTTAATAAATTGGTAATGAGGGAATTTGTTTGTGTTTTTTATTTCAAATAAAGGATTTTTTTCGGGTGTGTGTGTTTTTTTACTGTCACTTACAGATTAATCATGGAAGGTGTCTCATAGACGCCTGACATGATTAATCTAGGACTTATTGGCAGCTATGGGCTGCCAATAACTCCTTATTACCCCGATTTGCCAACGCACCAGGGTAAATCGGGAAGAGCCGGGTACAGCCCCAGAACTGTCGCATATAATGTATGCGGCAATTCTGGGCGGCTGCTGACTGATATTGTTAGGGTGGGGGGCTCCCCATAACGTGGAGCTCCCCATCCTGAGAATACCAGCCTTCAGCCGTATGGCTTTATCTGGCTGGTATTAAAATGGGGGGGGACCGCACGCCGTTTTTTTTAATTATTTATTTTTTTTTTTCACTGCACAGTATAGACACGCCCACCGGCTGCTGTGATTGGGTGCAGTGAGACAGCTGTCACTCAGCGTGGTGGGCGTGTGTGACTGCAACCAATCACAGGCACCGGTGGGGGGAGAAAGCAGGGAATACGAGATTGTTTAATGAGCGGCCGGCTTTTTCAAATTAGAAAAAGCCGCCGAAGCAGTGTGAATGCCGTGCAGCGCCGGTGATCGGGGAACGGTGAGTATGAGAGAGGGGGGGACACTTCAGTCACTCGGGGGATTAGCGGTCACCGGTGAATCCTTCACAGGTGACCGCTAATCAGTACACGGCACACAGACAGAGCCGCAGCATGACTATGAAGTCGGGTGAAGTTCACCCGAGTTCATTCTCATCCCGCTACTCTGTCTTCCGACATGTAGTAACGACATTTTGCATCACACACGTACATTTCACACGGACAACACACACACGTCAGTTATCTCACTCACGCACACACGGACATTCCACACGCACATACGGCTAGCATACGGGATACACACGCAGGCCACACATACCATAAAAACGGACCTAAAAAACGGAAAACGGACCCGAAAAATGGCCCGTTTTACACGGACGTGGTTTTCACGGATGTGTGGCGGAGCCCTTAGGGAAAGATCAAAGCACTCTTTTTTTAATTCCTAGTAATGGTAAAGGATAAAAGTAGACAATTTCAGAGCCCTTCAGAGCACCACAAGAAAGGCATGATTTTGGTTCTCACTGCAGATGCCACCTTTCATTGTAGACTCCACAAGCATCATCCTTTAACTCCTTCACCCCCTGCGATTTTTTGTTTTTGATATTTGCTCCCCTTCTTCTGAGAGCCGTAATTTTTTTACTTTTTTGTCAATCTTGCCATATAAAGGCTTGTTTTTTGCAGGAGAAGTTGAATTTTAAATGAAAGCATGAGCTTTACCATATAATGTACTGGAAAACAGGAAAAAAATTCTAAGTGCATAAAACTTGCAAAAAAAAGTGTGATTTTGGCATTTTGGAATTATTTTGCTGCTTACCGATCAGATTAATTGATTTTATATTTTGATAGATTGGGCATTTCTAAGCGTTGCAATCCCAAATATGTATATATTTTTTTATTTTTTTAACTCTTTAAGTTTCAATGGGGTGAATGGGGGTGATTTGAACTTTTAGTCTTTTTTTAATTTTTTAAAACTTTTTTTTTTACTTTTCTTATTTTACTAGTTCCGCACTGAACTATAGGGCTCAGCAGTCTGATTGCTCATTCATTTCTGTTGATCAGAGCAGCACAGCTTTGATTAGTAGAAATTCTGTGTACTTTTTACAGCCGCTGCTTTGCCGGCTGTAACAGGAACTGCGTCATGATAACAACAGGAGCCATCACATGACCTGTCGCTACCATGGCAATCATTGGCTCCCCGTGATCGCGTTATGAGGTCTCCAATGGCAGTGGGGGAATAGGCAATTTCCCCCCATGGCCTTTTAAATTGTGCTGTCACATCTAAGGAATTAACAGGTGTGGGTGGATCGTGGCTCCACCTGCACCTGCGAGTCACACATGTCTTCTGTTTAAGTAAGTAGAAATGTGTGGGGATTACCCCTGTATGATTTAGGATGTACCATTGTGCCCTAGGTCTTGAAGGGGTTAGAGAGGACCAACTCCCAGTATTTTCCTATGTAAACTAAAGCCAGTGCTGATTCTATACATAGCTTTAGTTGCGAGATCGGATGTATAATTTCTGAAATACAAAGTTTGAGAAATACGCTGTTGTAGTACTTGATTGATAGGTGCTGCAGAATATCTAATAGGTGGGTCAGGTTTTGCTATTTATTCCCACCCCTGTCTGCCTGTCTATCCTTCCTTCCTGTCTTTGTTATTACAGGGTGTCATGAAAATATAATATGCAGAAACAAAAGTTCCAGGCGGCACACAATCCAAGTTGCATGTGTCCAAGGAAGGCATCCACAGTATAACTTGAACAAAGGACCGGCACTCCAAATTTTGAAGATTTGGAGTGCCAGTCCTTTTTTCAAGTTATGAAAATATAATAGGCAGAAATTTTTTCATGGTCCCTGGATCAGGAGTAGCCCCCTCCCTCAGGAAAACTACAGGCAAATGGTCCCCTGGCAGATGTGTGACCATCTTAATTAAAGAGAGGAAACCAAAAATCTTTGAATTACAGGGTGCTAAATGACAGTCCAACTACAATTTGTGTACACAGAGGCGGAGTAGAAATTTCCTCCAGGAAGGCAGTTCTTCTGGTAATTAGAATTTATTGGCCAGGCTGGAGCCGTTGGGAAAATATTAATATTGCGAGATACATACGTCACCCAGATATGGCGGGAATACCACTGATCTGAGGATTCCATGATGCACATCAGACATATTTTAGCTTAATTATAGGACATACGTAAAAGCCACAAATTAATATCTGTCATCCGGAACTTACTAGATGTCCCTTATTTAGTATCCAAATTCTGCTAAAACCGTAATATGAAATATGACGGCAATATCTTCCGCATGGGACACACCCATGCCGAGAAATGAGGACAGTTGAGAATTTCATACTTCTGTGAACATGAAGCCCCCCTCCTCTATGTGATGTTACCAGAGGTGGGTCTGTGGGTGTGGCAGAGCTTAATATAAGCAAATACCTCATTACATTCAGGGTCAATGCTAGAGGAATACATTCTGTGTATAGGTTTGTCCATTTTCTTCCTGGGTGCCTCTCCCCATATATCTGAGCCGTCTCTTCACCTTGGTGGGTGATTCAGTTTGGAGGGGGATCTTACATGGGGCCTGTTTTCAATTACCAGCCAAGGTAAAGCTGTTAGCTGCAGCAGTGTGCTGTTTCTTAGCCCTCTAATAAAAATAGGGGGACACCACGTCATTGTTTAAATTAATTATTTATTTTGTTGCTTAATACTAGGCTAAACACCCTTTAGTGCCACATTAAGGGCACTAAAGGGTGGATCCTTAGAATATGTATGGGGGTAGGTCATTATATAGGTGTATTATCTATCTACAGTGAAATAAATAAGTATTTGATTCCTTGCTGATTTTGTAGGTTTGCCCACTGACAAAGACATGAACAGTCTATAATTTTAAGTGTAGATTAATTCTAACAGTGAGAGATAGAGTATCCAAGATAAAATCCAGAAAATCACATTGTATAAATGATATACATTTATTTACATTTTGCAGAGAGAAATAAGTGTATGATTCCTCTGGCAAAGAAGACTTAATACTTGGTGTCAAAACCCTTGTTGGCAAGCACAACAGTCAGATGTTTTTTGTAGTTGATGATGAGGTTTGTGCACATGTCAGGAGGAATTTTGCTCCACTCCTCTTTGCAGATCATCTCTAAATCATTAAGATTTTGAGGCTGCCGCTTGGCAAATCAGAGCTTCAGCTCCTTCATAAGTTTTCTATGGGATTAAGGTCTGGAGACTGGCTAGGCCACTCCATGACCTTAATGTGCTTTTTTTTGAGCAATTCCTTTGTTGCCTTATTTGTATGGTTTGGGTCATTGTCGTGCTGGAAGACCCAGCCACAACTCATGTTTAATGTCCTGGCAGAGTGAAGGAGGTTGTCACTCAGGATTTTACTGTATATGGCTCCATCCATTGTCCCATTGATGCAGTAAAGTAGTCCTGTGCCCTTAGCAAAGAAACACCTCAAAAACATAATATTTCCACCACCTTGCTTTACAGTAGGGACAGTGTTCTTTGGGTCATAGGCAGCATTTCTCTTCCTCCAGACACGGAGAGTTGAGTTAAGGTCAAAGAGCTCAATTTTTGTCTCATCTGACCACAGCACCTTTTCCCAATCACTCTCAGAATCATCCAGGTGTTCATAGGCAAACTTCAGATGGGTCTACACATGTGCCTGCTTGAGCAGTGGGACTTTGCAGGCACTACAGGATTTTAATCCATTACGGCAAAATGTGTTACCAATGGTTTTCTTGGTGACAGTGATCCCAGCTGCCTTGAGATCATTAACAACTTCTCCTGTGTAGTTTTAGGCTGATCTCTCACTTTCCTCATGATCCTGGATACCCCACGAGGTGCGATTTTCATTCGTGCCCCAGATCGATGTCGATTGACAGTCATTTTGTATTTCTACCATTTTCTTACTATGCACCAACAGTTGTCTCCTTCTCACCCAGCATCTTACTTTTGGTTTTGTAGCCCATTCCAGGCTTGTGCAGGTCTATGATCTTGTCCCTGACATCCTTAGAAAGTTCTTTGGTCTTGTCCATGTTGTAGAGGTTAGAGTCTGACTGACTAATTCAGTGTATGGACAGGAGTCTTTCATACAGGTCACAATTTAAGACAGCTGTCTGTACTGCAGGTAACAAGTTGACTAGGAGCATCTAAGTGTCTGTAGAAGCCAGAACTCTTAAAGGGAACCAAACATCAGGATTTTGGTGTATAAGGTGCAGCCAGTGCAGTACTGGCACTATCAGGCACATGCTGTACATAACATTAGTGGGCAGCTCGGATGTGTAGGCTGTGAAATCCAAGTTTATAAAGTTTGAATATTCATCATCTTTTTGATTGACGTGCGCACCTCTGCTGCTAATGTACGGGCGGGTTATGCACGTGCAGTTCAGCTGTTCTTCAGTCCTGTTGTGACACTGCGCGCGCTCCCGCTGTCACAACAGATCTGAAGAAGCGCCGCCCTCTCATGCACAATAATACTGTGGGCTTCATAAACACGGCGCCGGAGATGAGCGCTATGTGCAGGCGCTAACTCCGACGCCGTGTAACAGAAGAGTAGAAATTTACATACAGCCAGAGGGAGGGAGGAACAGGCGGCGGGGGGGGCAGGATTCCACGTGCATAACCCGCCCAGACATTAGCAGCAGAGGTGCACATGTCGCGGGCGGGGAGGAGGGTGTCAGCACACCGCGCTCACCCCTTCTGCTCGGGTCCGGCAGTTGCTCCTGGTGGCTCGAGCCGTGGGCCGGATCCCGGGGTGTCTCGAGCGACACTCCTCGCCCGTGAGTGAAAGGGGGTGTTTGTTGGGTGTGGGGATTGTTATAGTTCGTGACGCCACCCACGGTTGTGGTGATTGCACCACCGCTGCTCAGTGTGGGGGTCCCGGGGATGGTGATGCGGAGCAGCCAGGTGTTGTGTTGCCCCTCCGTGGGTAGGGGTTGGTGATCCCGGGGCCCGGTGATGAGATGTGAAGTGTAGGGCCTGGAGGGCGCAGGGGCGCGGGGGCAGCGCTGTGCCTTGCGGCACTATGGTACTCACTCAGCCTGACACACGGACACAGTTTGTACGGTAAACCAACGGCTGGTAGGACGGTCCCACAGACGGCTGCACCTGCACTCCCGGTAGGTAACGGTGACGTTTCTCTTCCTTGCACCTATGTTGTCTGATGGTAGCGGTGGATTCCCTCCGGTTACCCGCTCCCCGACTGCAATCTGGGCCGGAGGAGCTCTACACTTTGCCCGCAGGCGCTGGCCCTGGGGAAACTTGTGCCTTGGCGGTGGCGGTGTCTCCCCGGTAATGGTCGGGCTGTTGCCGTCAATCGGGACTTGGTTGCTGGGGGATCTGCGTCCCCGTCACTGACGGATTTGGCAAATCTGGCGACTCCTAGCCTTGCCGGGGTCCGAGAGGCCCCTGCCCTGGTGCTGACTGTCCTTCGGAACACTGCTCCAGACCACCGGGCACACAGCCAACGGGGTCCTTCCAGGAACTTCCAAACTGTCCCCCTCCAAACAGTCACCGCCGTCGCTGACCTTGCTGTTCTGGCCCTACACAAAGCTGGGCTCTCAGGCTTTCTTTCCTTCTGTCACTTTGCTTGCTTTCCTCCTTTACTCCCTTCACTTTCACTTTGTTGTTTACTTTAGCCCCTTCCTGGGCTACTCCTCACTCCTTCCACTTCCTCCTCCCTCACTCGACTCTCCCTGGAGTCTAACTGCTGTTCACTCAAGCTCGTCCCTGAGCTCACTGCCTGGTTACTTCCTGCCTCCAGAGTTGTGAGCTCCTTGGTGGGCGGAGCCAACCGCCTGGCCCACCCCCTGGTGTGCATCATCAACCTCTGGAGGAAGGCAACAAGGATTTCTGGTTAGCAGGTGTGCCTACCAGGAGTGTGGGGTGTGGTGGTGTTGTGACCTGTGTCCCCTGGCTTGCCCAGGGCGACACATTCCCCCTTAGCAAAATGCAGACCGTCCGCGGGCTGCCGTCCTACACCGGTTTTATTTTTCTGTAAAAGGGGGTAACAAGAGTTAATCAAACATCAATAACATTTTTAATCATAACTCTTCCCAAGACGGGAGGCACATTTTCTTAAACGTTGCAACGGTATACGGTCACGGTTTCCGCTCTCTCCCGCCCAAGCAACCTGGCCCTGATGCTGCCCCTAAAACCCAGGCAGCACCCCTTGACCCACAGTCCAGCACAAGTCACCCGAGCGGGATCTGTCCTTCCCCTCCAGAGGGTGGCCACCGGTTCCTTTGGTGGCTGGGCCCTGGCCTGCTCTGCTCAGGGCCCTCCCTCCAACCTGCCTCTCCGGAGGCGGCATGGCGGAAACGGTAACGGTACCCAACATATTTACAAGCCACTTAACGTTTGTGGTGCCCTGCAAGTTCACGGGCTTGTCCATGGATAGTTCCCATGCAAAACTTAAACGGTCCCCACGGGGACAACGGTGCCGGCTCCAGCCGGTTGCAAATCACACGGTGAATCAGGTGAAGTACTCGGTCATTTTCATCATTTCAAACTTTCAACTTTTTCAAACAAACACACAACACTCTTTTACATTTGCGGACCCCTTTCATTCATAGAACGGTCTCCCTGTACCTAAGTGGGGGTCTACCTAGGTTGGAACGGGTGGACCTTCGGGGCCCGGTGTCAGTGGTACTAGACAGTGGGGTAGAGGGAACACTCGGTTCCTCCTCCCGGCTATAGTGTGGAGCAGACGGAGATGCAGGGGGGCTGGGTACAGGTTCATCCCTGGGCACTGGCACGGGTTCTGGCTCACGGTTAACCGCTTCCACTACTTCTTCATCCACGGGTTGTGGGAACAGTATCACTGGAAGTATCACCGCGCCGTTCTGTGTAGGCCAGTTTGCTGGGAAGTCACCCATTACAGTGTGGATTACCTCTGCTGCCTTTTCCACTGGTGGAGAAACCGGTACTTCAGCCTCTGCTTTCAATGCTGGGGGGCATTTTTTTAGATGGTCCCGAGAAACTGTGGCCAGGGTGCCCCCTTGGTCACGACTGATCTGGTAGGTTTTCCCATTGTCCCACTTGGTGGGTTGTACGACGTAAGGGACTTGCTCCCACTGGTCATCCAGTTTGTGGGCTTTTCTCTTCCGTTTCAGCACCACATCTCCTGGCTGGAAAGGACCTGCAGGCGCCTTCTGGTTGAACCGGTGCTCTTGCTGTTCTCGACTTCGACGGAGGTTTTTCTCTACATACTCCTGGATTTGCCGGTACTGGGCCCTCCTCCGACTCTCCCACTCTGCCGTTGAAGGGAGTGCTTCCGGAGCCTCCAACCCCATCTCCAGATCCACCGGCAAGCGGCCTGGCCGAGCCCTCATCAGATACGCTGGGGTGCACTTCGTCGAGCTGGTTGGGATATTATTGTACATGTCGACCAAGTCGGGTAACTTTTCCGGCCACATGTTCCGTTCTTCCAGCGGTAGCGTCTTGAGGAGCCCCAGGACCAAGTGATTCATTTTCTCGCACATGCCGTTGGTTTGGGCGTGGTATGGAGTGGTCCGGATCTTCTTGCAGCCGTACAACTGGCAGAATTCGTGAAACACCTCTGCTTCAAAAGCCGGACCTTGGTCAGTCAGCACCTTCTCGGGGTACCCATGAGGTCGGCAGAAATAAGCCTGGAACGCACGAGCAGCAGTTCGACCAGTCAGGTCCTTGACGGGGACTACCACCATAAATCTTGAGTAGTGGTCTACCATGGTCAATGCGTAGGTGTACCCACTTCGACTAGGGGTGAGCTTAACATGGTCTAGGGCGACCAGTTCCAGCGGCTGATGGGTGACGATGGGATGTAACGGTGCTCTCTGGCTAGTCTCGTCCTTTCTCCTCAGCGTACAAGGACCGCACTCTCGGCACCAGGCTTCCACCGATTCACGCATCCCACTCCAATAGAACCGCTCCCTCAACAGCATCTCCAGCTTCTTCCACCCGAAGTGGCCAGCACCATCATGGTATGCCCGCAGTACAGTAGCGACATCAGTCTGAGGAACGATTAACTGGCATATTTTCTCATGGGTCTTCGGGTTGATCAGCTCACGGTACAGCCTCCCTTGGTGTAGGTAAAGCCGTTTCCGTTCTTTCCACAAGCGTTGGGCTTCGGCTGGAGCGCTGGGGTCCATTCCCATGGCGCCTTGTTCCACCAGAGTCTTGACAAGGCGGACAGCCGGCGCTTGGTCCTGGGCGTCCTGCCACTCTTGACTGGGCCGCGGGTCCAGATCCACCCTTTGCTGACATACCTGTACCCTCTCAGTAGGCGGCTGGTGAAACTCAGGCAACTCAATCTCCTCGAGGTCGTCGTCCTCACACCCCTCTTCTGACAAATGGGGCATCCGGGAGAGTGCATCTGCATTGATGTTGACACGACCAGCTCGGTACTTTATGGTGAAATCATAGTTGGCTAACCGGGCTACCCACCGCTGCTCCAGCGCGCCCAACTTGGCCGTGTTCAGGTGAGTTAACGGATTGTTGTCCGTAAACGCGGTGAATTTTGCTGCCGCCAGGTAGTGGCGGAACCGCTCGGTGATAGCCCACACCAACGCCAATAGCTCGAGCTTGAAGGAGCTATAGTTCTCAGGGTTCCTTTCGGTCGGCCGGAGTTTGCGGCTGGCGTAGGCAATCACCTTCTCCTTTCCATCCTGGACCTGGGACAAGACCGCTCCTAGTCTCACATTACTGGCGTCCGTGTGGAGAATGAACGGGCGCCCATAGTCAGGGTACGCCAAGACCTCTTCTCCGCTCAAGGCCGCCTTTAACTGGCCAAAGGACTCCTCATGCTTGTCCTCCCACAACAGTGGGGACCCAGTGGGTCTACCACCTTTGGTCTGTCCCACGAGGAGATCTTGCATGGGGGCAGCCATCTTCGTGTACCCCTTTATAAAACGCCGATAGTACCCTACCAGACCCAGGAACTGCCTTACTTCCCTCACTGTGGTTGGTCTCGGCCAGCTCTGGATGGCAGTGATCTTCTCAGGGTCGGGGGCAACACCATCCGCACTCACCACATGTCCGAGATACTGCACCCTGGGTTTCAGCAGATGGCACTTCGAGGGCTTCAACTTCATCCCGAACTTGGCAAGGGACGCGAACACCTCGGCCAGGTGCTCCAAATGGGCTTCATACGTCTGGGAATAAACAATCACATCATCCAAATACAGCAGGACGGTCTCGAAGTTTAAATGTCCCAAACAGCACTCCATCAACCGTTGGAAGGTCCCGGGGGCATTGCACAGCCCAAACGGCATGCTATTGAATTCGCAGAGCCCCATCGGGGTGGTGAAGGCGGTCTTCTCCCGGTCCTCGGGGGCCACGGCCACTTGCCAGTATCCGCTGGTGAGGTCAAGGGTCGAGAAGTAGTTTGCAGTTCTCAGTGCAGCCAAAGATTCTTCAATACGAGGCAATGGATAGGCATCTTTATGGGTTATCTGGTTGATCTTCCGGTAGTCCACACACATCCGCATGGTACCATCCTTCTTCTTGACCAGTACCAACGGAGCGGCCCAGGGACTACAACTGTCCCGAATAACCCCTGCCTCCTTCATATTCTTCAACATATCTTTGGCACACTGGTAATGTGCAGGGGGAATAGGTCTATACCTCTCTTTGATAGGGGGATGTTCACCCGTGGGAATGTGGTGTTGGACCCCCTTGATCTGCCCAAAGTCTAGGGGGTGCTTACTGAAAACCTGTTCGTACTCCTGCACTACCCTGTGTACCCCTGCCCTGTGATGTGTAGGGGTATCATCAGTGCCCACATGTAGCTGTTGGTGCCACTCCTTGGTGTCCCCCTGGGGTGGGGAAGTGCTGGTGGTAGGTGGGAGTGTGGATGGACGGGCTTCCTGGATAGTGTGAGGGTCCAGGGTGAGCAGTTTGGCAATGGTGGCATACCGGGGGAGCCTGACTTCTTCCTCCCCACAGTTCAACACTCTCACAGGCACTCTCCCTTTCTTCACATCTACCACCCCTCGGGCGGCCACTACAGTGGGCCAGTGCTCGGAAGGCATGGGCTCCATCATCGCAGGGTAGTCATGCCCCTGAGGCCCTACTGCTGCCCTACACCAGATCATCATCTCACTCCTAGGGGGCACAGTCAATGGAGCAACATCCATCACTCGCACTCCACCAATCTCCCCTCCGGTTGAGCTTACATGCTGGCGGTACATCAGGGCGCGGATCTCACGCTGCACAGCCCTCTGCCGGCTCCCCGCCGCCGTGGCGGCTAGCCGTTGCAAAAGGTTCAACACATCAGCCATGCAGTGTTCCATCACATTGGTTCCCAGCACTATTTTCGGGTTATGATCACTGGATTCATTCATGATCACAATCATGCCCTGATGTTGCAGTTCAGCTTGCCCTACTGTCATAGCCACTTCTTTATACCCCACCTGGGTCAATGGAAGTCCATTAGCGGCAATCAAATTTATACTAGGGTCTAGAGGCGCCAGCTCGTCTGTGGCCCAATACTGCTGATACAACGTGTACGGTATGGTAGTTACCTGTGATCCAGTGTCCAAGAGAGCCATCACTGGTATGCCGTCCACAGCCACAGGGATGATAGGGCGGGCCCCGACATATCGGTCTCGCCAGTCCGGGGGGCCACGGTGTTCTACTCCTGAGGATTGGCCCGGGGCCCCAGGGGTTGCTCGTTTAACGGGCACTGTCGGTAATAATGGCCCGGCTTACGGCACTTGTAGCAGATTGGAGGTCTGCTCCGCGGGTTGTTAACGCTTCTCCGCTGCATCCAGGGAACATCTTCGGGACTGTCAGCGAGCTGTATCTGCGCTGGAGGCTGGGATCTGGTCAGAGGTTGCAGTGCAGCAAGGATTTTGGCAAGGTCTCCGTCCAGGCGACGGACCTGGGCGGCCAACTCTTCGACGGTGCTGCTCGGAGCTGCAGGCATTACAGAGGTTGGGTTGGCTGAGGCCGCCATAACAGGAGCTGTCTCGACGGGCCACGGGACGGGTTCCAGAACTTCAGCAGCTAGGGGCTGTAGTGCTTTAATAGCCCGCTCCTTTAACACAGCAAAGTCCACATCAGGGTGTTCTAGGGCCCACAGCCGGAGTTGTTTACGATCCTCAGGGGACCTCATCCCCTGCGCAAATTGCTCCACTAACATCTTGTTGCTATCCGCCTCATTAATAGGGTTCACCCGCTTCAGCGTGCGGAGGGCGGTCTGCAGACGTAGAGCATAGTCCCGAATGCTATCCCCAGCTCGTTGCCGGCACTGGTAAAACTGCATCCTCAGCTCAGCTTCGGTCCGGGTCTCGAAGGCAGTCTGTAGCCTCTCGAAGATGGCGGCTACAGAGAGCCGGTCCCCCTCGGCCCAGGTCTCCGCTTCCTGCTCCGCTGAACCGGTTAACTGGCCTAGCACTATCGCCGCACGTTGCTTATCAGTCAGGGGATACAGCTCTAGCAACGGGTTAAGCTTCTTCCGGAAAGCCTGTAGGGCATCCGGTTTCCCGTCATACTGCGGTAGCCAGGCAGCTCCGGGTGCATAGGGCAAGGAAAACGGCATGACCTGAGCAAGCGCGGGGGCCGCGGCACCTCCCGCCGGTACAACCGGGACTTGGGCAGGCCCATTCCCATCCGCGGGTGCCGCTGCGGCTGCGACCACCGCTCCTCCAGCGGCTCCGTCGGGCGCAGACATCTTGTTTCCGTCCCCCTTAGCTCTTTCCGGCCCCTCCTCTCTCGGGGCGGGGTTTTGGCCTTCGCGCTTCTACTGCTCGAGAAGACGCTCGAGCGGGAACTTTTCGCGCCAAAGATGGCGGCTTCTGAAATTTTCCTGCCGGATGCCTCCGGCGGTAACAAGGCGCACCTCTACCTGACGGCAGAGCGGTAAGATCCTGTTCGTGACGCCAAGTTGTCGCGGGCGGGGAGGAGGGTGTCAGCACACCGCGCTCACCCCTTCTGCTCGGGTCCGGCAGTTGCTCCTGGTGGCTCGAGCCGTGGGCCGGATCCCGGGGTGTCTCGAGCGACACTCCTCGCCCGTGAGTGAAAGGGGGTGTTTGTTGGGTGTGGGGATTGTTATAGTTCGTGACGCCACCCACGGTTGTGGTGATTGCACCACCGCTGCTCAGTGTGGGGGTCCCGGGGATGGTGATGCGGAGCAGCCAGGTGTTGTGTTGCCCCTCCGTGGGTAGGGGTTGGTGATCCCGGGGCCCGGTGATGAGATGTGAAGTGTAGGGCCTGGAGGGCGCAGGGGCGCGGGGGCAGCGCTGTGCCTTGCGGCACTATGGTACTCACTCAGCCTGACACACGGACACAGTTTGTACGGTAAACCAACGGCTGGTAGGACGGTCCCACAGACGGCTGCACCTGCACTCCCGGTAGGTAACGGTGACGTTTCTCTTCCTTGCACCTATGTTGTCTGATGGTAGTGGTGGATTCCCTCCGGTTACCCGCTCCCCGACTGCAATCTGGGCCGGAGGAGCTCTACACTTTGCCCGCAGGCGCTGGCCCTGGGGAAACTTGTGCCTTGGCGGTGGCGGTGTCTCCCCGGTAATGGTCGGGCTGTTGCCGTCAATCGGGACTTGGTTGCTGGGGGATCTGCGTCCCCGTCACTGACGGATTTGGCAAATCTGGCGACTCCTAGCCTTGCCGGGGTCCGAGAGGCCCCTGCCCTGGTGCTGACTGTCCTTCGGAACACTGCTCCAGACCACCGGGCACACAGCCAACGGGGTCCTTCCAGGAACTTCCAAACTGTCCCCCTGCAAACAGTCACCGCCGTCGCTGACCTTGCTGTTCTGGCCCTACACAAAGCTGGGCTCTCAGGCTTTCTTTCCTTCTGTCACTTTGCTTGCTTTCCTCCTTTACTCCCTTCACTTTCACTTTGTTGTTTACTTTAGCCCCTGCCTGGGCTACTCCTCACTCCTTCCACTTCCTCCTCCCTCACTCGACTCTCCCTGGACTCTAACTGCTGTTCACTCAAGCTCGTCCCTGAGCTCACTGCCTGGTTACTTCCTGCCTCCAGAGTTGTGAGCTCCTTGGTGGGCGGAGCCAACCGCCTGGCCCACCCCCTGGTGTGCATCATCAACCTCTGGAGGAAGGCAACAAGGATTTCTGGTTAGCAGGTGTGCCTACCTGGAGTGTGGGGTGTGGTGGTGTTGTGACCTGTGTCCCCTGGCTTGCCCAGGGCGACACACACACGTCAATCAAAAAGATGATGACTTTTCAAACTTTATAAACGTGGATTTCACAGCCTAGACATCTGAGCTGCCCACTAATGGTATGTACACAATGTGCCTTATAGTGCCAGTACTGCACTGGCTGCATCTTATACACCAAAATCCTGATGTTTGGTTCCCTTTAATGGTTGGTAGGGGATCAAATACTTATTTCTCTCTGCAAAATGCAAATAAATGTATAAAACTTATACAATGTGATATTCTGGATTTTATTTTGGATATTCTATTTCTCACTGTTAAAATTAACCTACCCTTAAAACTATAGACTGTTTATGTCTTTGTGAGTGGGCAAACTTACAAAATCAGCAAGGGATCAAATTTTTATTTCCCTCACTGTATCTTTTTAGAGTATATAAAAGATGATGTTAAAAAACACATTGTGTACACATGTTCGTGTGCCATCTGTGTGCCACTTGTTTTCTTGCACCCCTTGACTTGTATTAGCAAGATTCGACTCAACTCCACATACTGAATTTTGCACAGGAAAAACTGGCAGACATGCTCTGCCCTGTTATTGAACACTTGTGAAAATGCAATGCGATTTTTTTGTCACATTGCACTCGCGGATGTTAAACGCAGATGTGACTGAATCCTAACTGACACATCTGCTGGTTCCTTTCAGGGTCTCTGCTTCCATCTCATAGGCAGCCAGTGTTGTTGCATTGTTGCAATATAGCAGAGCTGCGAGAGCTGCAGCTACTAACATGTTTATAAGAAAACAAAATGCCACTGTTCTGTATTAGTTACTACTGATGGGCAGGTAATAAAAAAAATAAATAAATCAAAAATACAGACAAAAAGGAGAAAGCAGGTGCGTTATACTTACTGAGTCTCTCGTGCGGCTGTAGCATTACTTCCGAGGCATTATCCTTCATACATGTTCACTGCTTCCCCTGCCCAACTGCATTCTCGGAGACTCTTATTGGTTGGAGTCAAACAGCGCATCCACCCTGTGTAATAGTGTGTCTGACTGCTTTCAATCACAGATTCTGTCTGTGTGTCTATATTTGTGTAAAAATAAATAAATTAATAAATTGACATAGGGCCCCCATATTATGATACCCAGCACAGATAAAGCATACGGCTACAGACTGAAGCCCCCAGTCATGTGATTATCTTGGCTGTGTATTAAAATAAGGGGGACCGCATGAGAATTTTTAAAAACTATTTAAATTAAAAGAACCGGTCTGCGGTCCCCCCAATTTTGATACCCAGCCATGATAAAGTCAACAGCTGGAGGCTGGTTAATGTCAATCTAGGGAGACCAATGCTTACTGGGCCCCCCAGCCTAAAAATAGCAGCCTGCAACTGCCCAGGATTGTTGCATCCATTAGATACAACAATCCCGGAACTTTACCATGCTCATCCCGATTGCCCTTTTCTGGTGACAATAGGGGTAATAAGGGGTTATTAGTAACTCACAACTGCCACTAAGTCCTATATTTGTAATGGCAGAAATTTATGAGACCCCCTGTACTAATTTGTAAGTAAAATGAAATAAACACAAACACCAAGAAAAATCCTTTTCTTGAAATAAAATACAAAAAAACCCCACCCTCTTTCACCTCTTTATTAACCGTACAAACATTCAGGTCTGACATAATTCACATGAGTTGCCATGCCAATTGCAGCTCTGCCACATTACTAAAGGTACAGTGTGCGGGCACAGAATATGACTACCCACTGGGGGCTTCAGGCAGACACTGAATGAGCCTCAGCAATGAGCGGTGATGTCACTCAGGTTATTTGCGGCTAACGCTGAACATTCCCATGGTCTTCCACCTGTGACTGTAGATAACTTGACCTTATATGACCTCATTGAACTGAGTGACCTCACCTCACATGAGGTCACTGAGTTCACACCTGCATCTCCTGGCAGAAAACCATGGTTTTTTTGCCAATAGATGCAGATTTGGAGCTGACATTTATACACCACAGATAAGCACACGACTGGGGGGCTGCAGCCTGTAGCCGTATGCTTTATCTGTGCTGAGTATCATAACATGGGGGGACCCTACGTCAATGTTTTTATTTATTTTTACACCAATATACAGTAGACACACAGACAGTAGCTGTGATTGAAAGCAGTTGGACATGCTGTCATACAGGGTGGGGGCGTGGTGTGACTGCAACCAATCAGAGATGCTGGAAAAGCTGGTGGGTGGTGAAAGCAGTGAACATGTATGAAGGATAATGAGCAGCCCCAGAAGTAGCATTACATCTGCACAGAGACTGGTAAGTATAAAGCGCTTGCTCTAATCCCCCCAGCACTTTCTACCACCATTTTTAAGCACCTGATTCGGGTGCCCATACACCTACAAGTGCTTCTCAATAAAATATAATATTCTCAAAAAGTTAATTTATTTCAGTAATTCAATACAAAAAGTGAAACACATATATTATAATGAATCATTACACACAGAGTGATTTATTTCAAGGTTTTATTTCTGTTAATGTTGATGATTATGGCTTTCAGCCAATGAAAACCAAAAAGTCATTATCTCAGAAAATTAGAATATTTTATAAGACCAACTGAAAAAATTATTTAAAACTCAGAAATGTTGACGGCTACTGAAAAGTCTGTAAAATAAATGCACTCAATACTTAGTTGGGGCTCCTTTTCCATGAATTACTGCATCAGTGCGGCGTGGCATGGAGGCTATCAGCCTGTGGCACTGCTGAGGTGTTATGGAAGCCCAGGTTGCTTTGATAGCAGCCTTCAGCTCGTCTGCATTGTTGGATCTGGTGTCTCTCATCTTTCTCTTGATAATATCCCATAGATTCTTTATGGTGTTTAGGTCAGGCGAGTTTGCAGGCCAATCAAGCACAGTGATACTGTGGCTATTAAACCAGGTATTGGTACTTTTGGCAGTGTAGACAGGTGCCAAGTCCTGCTGGAAAATAAAATTTCCATCTCCAAAAAGCCTGTCGACAGAGGGCGGCATGAGGTACCCTAAAATTTCCTGGTAGACGGCTGCGCTGACTTTGGCCTTGATAAAACACAGTAGACCTACACCAGCAGATGACATGGCTCCCCAAACCCTCACTGATTGTGAAAACTTCACACTAGTCATCAAGCAGCTTGGATTGTGGCCTCTCCACTCTTCCTCCAGACTCTGGGGTCTTGATTTCCAAATGAAATGCAAAATTTACATTCGGCTGTAAGCCATAATCATCAATATTAACAGAAATAAACACGTGACATAGATCACCATGTGTGTACTGACTCTATATAATATGTGTTTTCCTTTTTGTATTGAATCACTGAAATAAATTAACTTTTTGACAAAATTCTAAATTATTGAGATGCAATTGTATATGGGGAACGGCATCCGGCCACATATCTGGGATCAATTCCGGGCCTGAACCGGAGTTTTTTAAACCCGATTAGACTCGCCGATCCCAGGTATTTGTGAGCCCGCCAATTCTATTAGTTACATGACTCACACTGTTATCACCCCCCGTAATTTAAAATAAGATCGGGGCAGATTCTTAGGAAAATCTGTATTGGGTCCAAAGTCTGGAACAGTTCATTTACATATAAGATAAACGTGGATTTTTCTGGAATACAAATAGTAGCTAACAAAGTATCATTTTATTCAGCTTCCTATGACTTACAAAACTGTATAGATGGCTTTGGAGGATTATTTCTACTGACAGATTCCCTTTAAGAAATTGACAAAGTCCATGGATGGACAGCTTATGACTTTTATTAAAAAAAAGGATCACTGGTATTTTTTTATGTATTTATTTGTTTAGTTTTTTAAATGTCAGAAATTTATTTTTCAAATATTTTGACTTGTTTATTTCTTAAGTCCCCGTCACACACAGAGATAAATCTTTGGCAGATCTGTGGTTGCAGTGAAATCATGGACATATTGTTCCATTTGTGCACAGCCACAAACCTGGCACTGATTGTCCACAATTTCACTGCAACCACAGATCTGCCGCAGATTTATCTCTGTGTGTGACAGGGCCTTTATTCTCACTTTAAATAATTAAAATAATCAGTTGAGATGATGTACGTTTTTTTCATTTGGCTGCATAATAATTCTGCATACAAATAGTTGACAAATAATTCTTCATACATAGTTATTCTCTTAAGAAAGAAAAAAAATACCTTTACATTCCAAAACATTCAGAGTTCAGGTTTTTCACCTTTTGGATTGATTGACAGCTCTATAGTGGTTCTATAATGAAATTAAAGGGGTATTCCCATCTCTAAGATCCTATCCTAATATTTAGTATGTGTAATAATAATAATAATAATAATAATAATAATAATAATAATAATAATATTGGCATATACATCCAATTAGAAATGTAGTATAGTTCTTCTGATTTACTGTTGCTCCCTCATGTTCAGGGCATTGCAGGACTTTAGGTATCTATGGTTACAAGCACGCATGTAGTCACAGTTAGTTAGCTGCTAGTGGTCATAAGTTATGATCACTAGCAACCAACTGTGACTATATACTGTACGTTGTCATAACCACGGATGCCAAAGTTCATGCAATGCTCTGCACATGAGGTAAGAGACACAGCTAATCAGGAGAACTATACTACATTTCTAATTGGAGGTATTTGCAAATATTATTATTATTATTAGGCCGGGGCCACACGGGGACTAATGCGATCCTCGCATGACACTTGGCACATGCTGGTAGCACAGCAGGAGCTGAGTGTCATGCGAGTGTCACTGCGACTGAGGTCCGATCATGCAATCGGACCTCAGATGCGGGGGACAGACCAGCACTGAGGAGGGGCGGGCCGGTGCTGAGGAGGGGCGGGCCGGCACGGAGGAGGAAAGGGAGGGATTTATCTCCCGCTCTCCTCAGTTGCCGGCTATTGCCATTCTCGCCCTGCACTTGCGGTACACCGGTGTACTGCGAGTGCAGTGCGATCTTTCTCTCGCCACATAGACTTTAATGGGTGCGAGAGAAAGTCTCGGATTACAAGTGCAGCATGCCGCAATTGTTTTCTCAGTCCAATTGGGGCCGAGAAAATACTCACTCATGGGCGCTGGGACATCGGTTAATATGGGTCCGAGTGCAATGCGATGTTTTATCGCATTCCACTCGCTCCGATTTATATGCCGTGTGGCTTAG
Source organism: Anomaloglossus baeobatrachus (assembly GCF_048569485.1). Taxonomy (NCBI): domain Eukaryota; kingdom Metazoa; phylum Chordata; class Amphibia; order Anura; family Aromobatidae; genus Anomaloglossus; species Anomaloglossus baeobatrachus. Next base: position 585,376,514 of record NC_134355.1, read on the forward strand.
GCCTTACACTTACTACATATTGGGATAGGATCTTGGAGATGGGAATACCCCTTTAATAATCAAAACTACAAATTGACCAATAATTCTGCACACAGTGTTTCTGTAGTATTTTAATGGTGCATTTTTGAATTATCTTGATGCTGTATTGCTGTAGCCTCATTACATAAACCATTCACCTAAATCTTTTATTTATAATGGATGTCTATTTGCCTTAAGATGATGAAACTGCCTACGCGATATATTCTACAAACCAATATTCGCGCTCTGTGCTCCACTATGAGGCAGGTACAGTTTTACCAAGTAAGATGTAAATAATAAGTGTCAAAATTTAGAGAAAACCACACACATTATTTATTGCACAAGTCCCCTTATCTCTCTCTTTCTTTATCTTGCCGAGACTTCTGGCACAAAATTCTGGCTGCTCCGCACTCCAAGCTCAGTACAGATCCAGCTTTCCGCAGCATGTGTTACAGATATAATTGCATTGAGCTGGACTCTGGCCCAGACTCTCCTCACACTCATCAACTGTTCTGCAGAAAAGAGAGGGTGAAAGAACCAGCACTGAAAGCCTGCAAATTGCCGAGATGTAAATTAGCCGCTATGCAAATGCGAATAATATGCAAATAAGCCATGCATAAAAATGATTGCTCTAACGAGAAGTACACCCCGTTTATTCATTAGGATAATTTCTGTTATACATTGTTTCACAGTATTTTGCATTGTCTCTAGTAATATGAATATTTAACTTCATTATACCAGGCCTGATTTCCATTTTTTGAGCTGCTGTGTGATGATACAAACAATTAGTGCTAAATGATAATGTTAAAAGGTGTGTGGAGTTTATAAAAGCTCCATTTCTTTCCTCTCTCCCGTTTTTACCGGCTGCCGTATTTCTCTCCGACTTCTCCAGTTGCTGTAATTACTCCAATAATTTATAAGGAGCTGAGCTACTGTGTAGGATAGGGTGCAAGACGGCCTTAAATATTCATATAGTAATGGATTGATGAGTCTTCTCATAAACTTCCATTGGAGGATTAAACTACTTAACCATTCCCAGTGCTTGAAGTAGATGACCCCGCTTTAAATCCTGGAGTCGGCTTCTTGCCACGTTGATAAGTAGTCATTGGCATTTTTCAAACAGTGGTTCTGGTTTACGTCTTTATGGCGGAAATGCATTTTTTGTGTTATAGTAATTGTGAAATTTGTTGAATGCTTAAGGGTTTGTGTGCTGAAACAATTCTGTTTTATTACAGCGCACCGACTCAAGGCAAGGAATATGTCATCTGTATTTTGTTCTTTTTCCATATTTGTATTGATTTCACATGAAAGTCACAAATGATGGCTTTCGAAGATGAAGCTAGATGTCATGAATTGCCAACTGTGAGAATTGTACTTAAACAGAATTTCTTGTATTCCTTGGACATTAACCTTCAACTTTTTGCATTGCACAATACTTTTTTTTTTAAAATGCTTTTGAGGTGGTTGCTAGCCAATCCAACCATATCAACATTGAAGAGGACCAACCACCGGGATTTTCCTATATAAACTAAAGCCAGTAATATACTGGCACTATCATGCTGATTCTATACATACCTGTAGTTGGGAGATCGGATGTATAGTTTCTGAAATACAGGCAAGTAAAGTTTGTGAAATACACTGTTATTTGATTGATAGGTGCAACAGAATATCTAATATGGGGGTTGGGCTTTGCCCCTGTCTGCCTGTCCTTCCTCCCCCCTGTACTTCCTTCCTCCTTTGCCCCCTGTGTCAGGAACACGCCAATGGGGTCATGCAGGATCCTACCAATTTGTCAGAAACAGACTGCTTTAGCATCCTCTTATCATCAGGTCAATTTCGGAACTACCGGACAATAAGTAAATGAGGCTGCTGAGCTACTATTGTGCCCTATTGTCACGCTCCCCGGGTCCTCACCCCCGTTCCCCGGCTCACCTGCCACGCTCTCCGCTCCCCAGTCACCGGATTCCGTCCGTCCCAGGGCTCCGGGCCCCCGATCCCGGCGCCCGACAGCTTCCCTGGACCTGGCCGGCTCCCCTGCGTCCTCCTCGCAGCCTCCTTCCCTGGCTTCTGGCACCCGGGCGGCGCGCATGCGCATTAGGGCGCGCGCGCGGTCACTGACCCTTTCTTAAAGGGCCAGCGTCCATTAACAGGAAATGAGGTTGCACAGGTACAGGGTATATAGGGGGTCATTGTCCAAGGGGGCGGGGCCTGATCTTCGTGTTCCCTGAGCTAGGAGTCAGGTCTCTTGGTGTTTATGTGCCTGTACTCACCTATCTGTCTTTGTAGAGCCGTACCTGCCTCGCTATCCAGTCTGCCGTGTCCTGATCCCCGCACGCTGTCCGTCTGCCATCTGACAGTCCGTACCATCCCGGATCCCTGCGGTGACCCGTCATCTTGCTCCAGAGGTTCCGGACCCCGCCTGATATCACCTCGGCCTCCGAACCTGAGCTACGTCACCAAGACCACCTTCTGTGACTCCGTGGTCCCTGGGACTCCTCCGCTGCCTTCACTTGCACGGACTGTTCTACTGCCCATCAGTGCTTCAGCTGCCGGACTCCCTACCACCATCTCAGAGAGTTCGGTCCAGTGGATCCACCTCCTGGGTCTGCCCGACCGCCCGGCCGTGACAGTAAGATCAGGCCATGGATCCCGCTGCAGCACTAATGGCCCTGCAAGAGGAACTCCAACGCCAGCGTGAAGTCCAGACCCGCATGCTGCAATTCATGACCTCCGTGGACACCCGCCTGTACACATTACAAGCATCAATGACGCCTGCGGCACCCAGGTCCCCCGCCAGGCAAGCCATGGCCCCCGCACCAGTGGCAACCTCGTCAGATGCTTCCCGACTCCGTTTGGCGTCACCTCCTCGTTATGCTGGAGATCCCAAGACCTGCAGGGGCTTCATAAATCAATGTTCCCTTCATTTCACGCAGCTGCCACATCTGTTCGCCTCCGACCAAGCCAAGGTCGCCTTTATAATGTCCCACCTAGAGGGCGAGGCGCTGGCGTGGATGAACCCCTTGTGGGAGAAGGAGGACCCCATGACCAAGGATCTTCAACAGTTCCTGCAGGCATTCCGCAGCACCTTTGACGAGCCGGGACGCGCTTCTGCCTCTGCTTCATCACTCCTCCGCCTACGTCAAGGAACACTGACGGTGGGCCAATACGCCATCCGTTTTCGCACTGTGGCTTCAGAACTCGGGTGGAATAATGAGGCCCTAACAGCCGCCTTCTGGGAGGGACTCTCGAGTCGCATCAAGGATGAGTTGGCGGGTCGGGACGTGCCCTCCACCCTAGATGCCCTGATTGCCCTAGCAACTCGTGTGGACATACGTTTTCAGGAGCGCTCCAAAGAGCTATCTCGTGAGAGACGCCCGTTACGGCATTCATCTCCTCCTCAGAAGCCCTCCGTACCTCAGTCATCAACAGCTGGGAGTCCCGTCCACGAGCCCATGCAGATTGACCGAGTGCGTCAGTCTGCACAACGTAGAGCAGAGCGGCTTGCCAAGGGTCTCTGCTTTTACTGCGGTGAGGGCACACACCTCCTCCGTTCCTGTCCGGAAAGGCCGGGAAACTCCAAAGCCTAGGGTTGGTAGGAGAGGCCACCCTAGGTGCTGGGACTCTCTCTGATCCGGTCACATGGACCGTGCAAGTGACAACGGGAGAGACGCGGTTCACGGCTGAGGCCTATCTTGATTCCGGGGCAGCAGGCAATTTCATCCAGCAAGCCACCGTGGACAAATACCAGGTGCCTGTTATCCCACTCAACAAGCCCCTGGTGATTGCCTCTGTGGATGGGAGACCCCTTTCTGACACCATCTCCTGGACCACCAGGCCGGTTGAACTGCGCATCGGTGCTCTTCACACCGAGAACATCGCCTTCTACGTCCTTCCGCACATGTCCCATCAGATCCTGCTGGGCCTTCCATGGTTACGGACTCACGAACCATCAGTCAGCTGGGGCACTGGCGAAATCACCCGCTGGGGTGCTTCGTGTCATGAGAGATGCCTAAAATCCACACAACCCATCCGACGACCTCCGGTTCCTGAGAACCTACCGGGGCTGCCCTCGGCTTATTGGTCCTTTGCTGATGTCTTTGATAAAAAAGAATCCGAGGTACTGCCGCCACATCGCCCCTATGATTGTGCCATCGACCTGCTCCCTGGAACAACGCCACCACGAGGACGGATATATCCTTTATCTCCAGCCGAAACAAGGGCTATGTCGACTTACATCTCAGAGAGCCTGGCTAGGGGATTCATTCGGAGATCCTCCTCTCCTGCTGGAGCAGGTTTCTTCTTTGTCAAGAAAAAAGAGGGCGATTTACGTCCCTGCATCGACTACCGGGGTCTGAATCAGATCACTGTTAAGAACAAGTACCCTCTGCCGCTCATCCCCGAATTGTTTGACCGGCTTAGAGGAGCTCGTCTGTTCACCAAGCTGGATCTTCGGGGTGCTTACAATCTGGTGCGCATCCGCTCTGGTGACGAATGGAAGACCGCGTTTAATACGCGCGATGGACATTATGAGTACTGCGTGATGCCCTTCGGCCTGTGTAACGCTCCTGCCGTCTTCCAAGAACTGGTGAACGACGTGTTCCGAGACCTCCTCTACACCTGTGTGGTAGTATATCTAGATGACATCCTTGTCTTCTCTCCGGACCTCCCAACCCACAGAGAGCACGTACAGCTGGTTCTACGACGACTAAGAGAGAACCGTCTGTACGCAAAGTATGAGAAGTGTGTCTTTGAGCAGTCTTCTCTCCCCTTTCTGGGGTACATCATCTCTGAGACTGGACTGCAGATGGATCCCAAGAAGGTCTCCGCCATTCTCAACTGGCCTCCCCCTTCTGGACTGAAGGCAATCCAACGCTTCCTGGGATTCGCCAACTACTACCGCCAATTCGTCCCTCACTTCTCTGCTCTGACTGCTCCACTTTCCGCTTTGACTAAGAAAGAGGCAAATCCAAAGGACTGGTCGCCTGCGGCCGACGCCGCGTTTGGCTCTTTGAAGCGGGCTTTTGCTTCCTCGCCTGTACTTCACCGTCCGGAGTTGAACCGCCAGTTCACCTTGGAGGTGGATGCCTCCTCCTCAGGAGCCGGAGCAGTGCTCATGCAGAAGTCCTCCTCCGGGAAGATGGTGACTTGCGGATTCTTCTCCAAGGGCTTCTCAGCGCCTGAACGCAACTATACCATCGGGGACCGAGAGCTCTTGGCAGTCAAACTGGCACTGGAGGAATGGCGCTACCTCCTGGAAGGTGCAGTGTATCCCGTGATCATCTACACGGACCACAAGAACCTAGAATACCTGCGGTCCGCTCAGCGACTGAACCCACGGCAAGCCAGGTGGTCCTTATTCTTTGCCAGGTTCGACTTTCAGCTTCACTTCCGACCCGCGGACAAGAATGTACGCGCTGATGCCTTGTCCAGGTCTTTCCTGCCCATGGAGCAGGAGGAAGAGACTACCCAACCCATCATCTGTCCTAGCAACATCATTCCGGTGGCCCCTGTCACCCTAGCCCAGATACCGCCCGGGAAGACCTATGTCTCCGATACCGACAGGCAAAAAGTGTTACACTGGGGTCATGCCTCAAAAACAGCCGGGCATGCTGGTCAGAAGAGAACATGGGGTGCGATTGTACGCCATTACTGGTGGCCATCCCTTCGCACGGACGTCGCTGCTTTTGTCTCTGCCTGCTCCTCCTGTGCCAGGAACAAGACGCCCAAACACTTGCCCCATGGCCGTCTTCTGCCTTTACCGATACCCTCAGTCCCGTGGCAACACATAGCAATGGACTTTATTACGGACTTGCCATTATCCTCCGGGCACACAGTCATATGGGTCGTGGTTGATCGATTCTCCAAAATGGCCCACTTCGTTCCTATGGCCGGACTGCCCTCTGCTCAGGAACTCGCGGAAGCCTACATACATCACATCTTCCGCTTGCATGGCTTTCCATCCCACATAGTGTCCGACAGAGGAACTCAGTTCACCTCCCGCTTCTGGAGGGCTCTATGCAAACATCTGGGAGTGACTCTGGACTTTTCTTCTTCTTACCATCCTCAGTCTAACGGCCAAGTGGAGAGGGTCAATCAAATCGTGACCTCATACCTACGTCACTATGTCAACGCCCATCACGACGACTGGTCCTCGCTTCTGCCTTGGGCTGAATTCTCCCATAACCACCACGTCAGTGAGTCATCCTCCGAATCTCCCTTCCATGTTGTTTACGGACTCCAGCCCGCCGTCCCATTGCCTATATCCCCTTCATCGGATGTCCCGGCTGCTGATACTGCAGTTCGTGACTTTGCTACCATTTGGGACTCTGTCAAAGCGTCCCTTGGGCGCGCTTCCCAGCGGATGAAGAAACACGCTGACAAGAGACGTCTGGATCCTCCGTGTTTCTCTCCTGGTGACCTGGTCTGGCTTGCTTCCCAGTACATCCGATTGAAGATACCTTCCTACAAGCTGGGTCCTCGCTACATCGGGCCGTTTAAGGTCCTCAGCAAGATCAATGAGGTATCCTACAAGCTACAGCTCCCGGCCACGATGAGGATACCCAACTCCTTCCACGTCTCTCTGCTCAAGCCGGTTGTCCTTGGTCCCTTCTCCGCTGCTGCCAGTCCGGCCCCTCCTCCTATTGCCGATGATGACATCTATGCGGTAAGGGATATCGTGGCCATGAAGACCGTACGAGGTCGACAGTTCTTCCTGGTGGACTGGGAAGGGTATGGTCCTGAGGATAGGTCTTGGGAGCCCAGGGAGAACGTGGGCACTCCTCTTATCCGTGCCTTCATGTCCCGGTTGCGGGGAGGGGGGCGTGGGGGGGGGGGTACTGTCACGCTCCCCGGGTCCTCACCCCCGTTCCCCGGCTCACCTGCCACGCTCTCCGCTCCCCAGTCACCGGATTCCGTCCGTCCCAGGGCTCCGGGCCCCCGATCCCGGCGCCCGACAGCTTCCCTGGACCTGGCCGGCTCCCCTGCGTCCTCCTCGCAGCCTCCTTCCCTGGCTTCTGGCACCCGGGCGGCGCGCATGCGCATTAGGGCGCGCGCGCGGTCACTGACCCTTTCTTAAAGGGCCAGCGTCCATTAACAGGAAATGAGGTTGCACAGGTACAGGGTATATAGGGGGTCATTGTCCAAGGGGGCGGGGCCTGATCTTCGTGTTCCCTGAGCTAGGAGTCAGGTCTCTTGGTGTTTATGTGCCTGTACTCACCTATCTGTCTTTGTAGAGCCGTACCTGCCTCGCTATCCAGTCTGCCGTGTCCTGATCCCCGCACGCTGTCCGTCTGCCATCTGACAGTCCGTACCATCCCGGATCCCTGCGGTGACCCGTCATCTTGCTCCAGAGGTTCCGGACCCCGCCTGATATCACCTCGGCCTCCGAACCTGAGCTACGTCACCAAGACCACCTTCTGTGACTCCGTGGTCCCTGGGACTCCTCCGCTGCCTTCACTTGCACGGACTGTTCTACTGCCCATCAGTGCTTCAGCTGCCGGACTCCCTACCACCATCTCAGAGAGTTCGGTCCAGTGGATCCACCTCCTGGGTCTGCCCGACCGCCCGGCCGTGACACCTATATTGAAGATCTCACAGCAAGGGTAATGTATACACTGATCCCCACTAATGGAATATATATATATACCTTGGTACTCTTGCTGGTAGCCCCACAATAATCCTACTCAAAAATAATGTTGCTGCGATCACCAGCCTTTAAGATTGGACACCCTTTTTTCATATATCATAAGAGTTTTTGGGTTTGGGGTCCATATATAGAGCAAGAGGAAAGAAGCTATTACATTTTTTATATTTAATCCAAAATTAAAGACAGTGTTTATAAAATGTACAGGAATTTAAAGAAGGGAACAATACAAATACAGTACACAGTTACATAAAATAAAAAGGGAAAACTTAAAGAAACTACTACACCTGATCGTAGAGACGGGTAAGGTCTGGTATTCTGAAGATGGGAAGTATAATGAATATTGGTTCCTTCCCAGCCTAAATATAGCAGGCCTCCATTAGAAGCGCCAATTCTGCACTTGTCTTTGGCTCTTCTCATTGCGCTGGTGCAGTGGCAAATGGGGTAATGGTTTGTGGGGTTTATGTCAGTTGTGCAATGTCAAACATTCTCTGTTTCACCAATTTACTGAAAAAAATCCCCCCAAAAAAATCCAAAAAAAATCCACAGTAGTCCAGGGATTCCGACGTAGTCCACAAATTGTAACCTGAAAGACAAAATAGTGAATTAGTAAACAAATAGAGACAAAAGATGCCTTCATCCACCAATTTGTTCCCCATCGAAATCCAAAGCGCATCTGATGTAGTCCCACGGAGGTCCCAAGATGTTGCTCAACTGAGTGTCTCAGCCTATGCAGAAAGAGAACGAACCCCATTGGCTGAAACAGCAGCCACTGCCAGCTCTTATTTTCATTGTCTGATAATCGCCAGCGGCAGTGAACTGCTGTGATCTGATGAGGTGACTGCAGTTCACTGTCGCCGGGTCACACAGAGAGTAGCGTGAGAACCGCTGAAGTTGTGATGAGCAGTGATGTCATGAGGTTACCACTGCTCACAGCAGTCAGGTCATACAGAAAATAGCGTGAGAACCCAGCAGCAGTGAACTGTAGTGAACTCATGATGTCACCATTCATTACAGCTGCTGGTGATTCTCACGCTACATTTTCTGTGACCCTACAGTAGTGAACTGTGGTAAACCTTTTGATTCATTAGATACAGTGGAAGCTTCAAGGATTTTTCTTTTTTTTTAATAAATTGGTGAAAGAAGGCTAGTGTTGGGGGAGGTGTTTTTTAAATAAAATATTTTCGTGTGTTTTTTTTCTATTTACATTTACTGTGTTAGTAATGGGGGTGTCTGATGACCACCCATTACTAACAGCAGGTATTGATGCCAGCTGTCAATGGCATATAGACAAGGGTGCACATGGGGCATCATAGCAGAAGTTGAAATTGAGCCTTCTCCACATACAACAAAATAAATAATATTCAGCTGGGTTACAACAGAGCATATCTCACAACCTTGCAGCCCTTACAAAGTAATTTTTCTTAAGCACCTTAGTTTTCCCATGCACTAAGGTACCCCATTCATGGCCCCCATAAAGTATAATACCACAAATGTGTCCTCCAAACACAGTATGATACCTCCACAGTGAATTCCTTGACGGTACACTCCACTTGCACAGAATGATTATTATATCCTACAGTACACCCCTATATGATGGTCCCCACAGAGCCCACCATACATTATGATGGCCCTCCATACAATACAGTGGCCCCAACATTCCAAAGAATAATTGCCCTAACACAACCCTCCAAAAAGTATAATTCTCACCAAAAGGCCCACAAAAAAGTATTATGGCCCCAACATAGCCCTCTAAACAGTATTATCGTCCCCTGCACAGCCTTCCAAACAGTATAATTGCTCTTCACACAATCCTTCAAACAGTATAATGACCCCAGTATAGAGGTTCCCACTAAGTCCTCTAAATGGTATAATGTTCCCCACACAAACCTCTACCCTTTGTAATAGCCTGCATACAGTATAATTGTCCCACAAAGCCCTTCAAACAGTACAATGGCCCCTACTCAGTACTACAAACCGTATAAGGACCCCCACTCAGCCCTTTAAACTGTATAATGGTCCACACACAACACTCCAAACATTATAATAGTCCTCATATAGACTTCCAAATAGTAAAACAGCCCCCCACATAAGCCTCCAAATAGTATGATGGCTCCCCAAATAGCCCATTAAATAGTAAGATGGATTACCAAATAGCCTTCCAAATAGTATAATGGCCTCATCAATAGCCATTCAAATGGTATAATGCCCCCCACATTGCACTGCAAATAGTATGATGACCCCCCCCACATGGCACTTTAATAGTGTGATAGTCTCCAAGTGGCTCTCCAAATAGTATAATGCCCCCAACCTAGCACTCCAAGTAGTAAAATAGCCCCCACATAGCCATCCAAACGGTATGATTGTCCTCCAAGTGGCTCTCAAAATAGTATGATGGCCACTTACATAGCACTCCAAATAGTATGATGGTCCCCCAAATATTACTTCAAATAGTATGATGGCCCCCCCAAAGTACTCATTGATTGAAAAAGAAAAAAACTCTCCCCATTCTTCCTCCACGTTGTGTGGTCTGAAGCTCTGTACTGCATGGTACAGTGGTTCTGATGTAGTGATATCATTGCACCAACTGTGCTGAGTAGAAATGAGTGGAACCAAGATTCGGTGTTCATATCAAACACAGACTTCACAAAAAAATATAGTTCAAGTTTGGATATTGGGTGCTTTACGTATGCAAACCACTTGTGCAAGCATCACTGTGCTCAGGTAAACTTGGTGCTCAGCCCAGTATAAGCCACTTGCATTGCTTGATCGGCTCGCACTGGGGTATCTATAGCATTATTGGATGTGGTGTGCTCCAAATAAAAAGTGCAAAAACCCCTCCGCCCCGTCGTCGAAGGTTATCTGTTTATGGCTGGTGGCATGTGAGCGGAGACCCAAATTGCCCAATTAGTATCTTCCATTGGGGTTCAGGTCAAGTCAGGGTCCCAAACTAAGCTTTTTCAAAAGTCCGGCTGCACTCGGCGAACCAAACTTCCATGGGTCCACTCATCTCTTGTGTTGAGACATCAGGCACTTAGGGAGAATGGTGGCGGAGAGAGATGATGGCTCCTTCTTCCATCATTTCTTTCAATTGTATTTGCATCCAGGATGATGCAAGATTGGTGTGGGGGGGTCTGACTTACACGCCCATAGCGACCATATTGGCTGCCGCTATTATTGGTAGGCCACTATTTATAGACCAGGTAAACATTACATATTTATGATGTCACGGGTCCTCTTTAAGACCAAAATGCTCATTAAAAAAATAAATACATAAAAAAATTAACCAATTCTAGATTTAGCAATAGAAGTGACTAAAGTTTTACAGATTTGTGAGTTTAGTTTGGCTTGCCTTCAATGCTAGGATGATTTTTTCTTTAGCTGTATATTTGTGAAAAGTGTTGAGTTTGAAGAACATCTAAAGTCCTTCCTCCTCAGTAAGCTGGTCCACCTGGCATGCATTTCATTGTCATCTTCCAACACAATCCTCGAATAAAAGCTTCCAGTTTATTTCTAAACAGGTGCCTAATCCCTTTACATGCTGCAATCTGTAGTCAGTCCAGAGCCTGTATCCTTTACAATGTACTTCTGTTCCATTCCACGCATGTGCATGGGCTGTGATATGATAAATCCTGCAGTCTGTTTTTCCTCTCTGAAGAGCTGGTGTCAGCCTTTGATAAATCCCTCTTTGTTGCTTATCTTGCACAAGGCACAAACACTTAATAATGTAGAATAAATCTTGGCTGGCTTCCTTTCAGGCACCGAGCATTCAATGGTCCCGCCATAAATTCTCATGTCCATAATGTTTTCATTGGCTTTAATTTTGCTCTGGGGTGTGCAGGTCGTGCCTGTAAGATAGTGAGAGACTGAAGGTAGAGGAAAAACAAACATATCTTGTGAGAAATTGACTTATAAAACACATCACGGTATTAAAAGAGTTCAAATGAAAAACTTTTTAAATTATCAAACTGCTCCATTATCCAGAAGAAACAGAAATAGGTTATAAAGCGTCAGAAACATACAATAAACGTTAAGCCATTATTTGGTGAAACATTTAAGGCTATGGACACCTTTGCATTGCTTTTTTTATTGCCTATTTCGAAATACAAAACTAATCAACTATCTAAATATTCTTTATAAAACATTTTAACTATTTTGTTGCTGTAGAGTCAGTCCATATCCTTCACATAGCTGGCTGTGCTGCTTCTCATTTTTCTGCTCTATCCATGGTTCCACCAAATGTAGACAAATTATAAATGTACCAAAAAAAGAGATGAGGTTGTATATTTCAGAATTAAAAAAGCACTCTCATCAAAGCTTTTATCTTCTTAATATATTGCAATCATCATATTATATAGCACTGTGTACTTATAAATGCTCATTTTCCCCTGCTACCCAGTTAATGCTTCTTGTTTTTCATTAGGTCTATAACATCACATGATTATAAATAGAATAGCTGACTCCTTTTAAGCTATGTAGAAACAGGAAGTCTATTTTCCCTGCATGAGTAATTTGTCAATTGAAAAGTCTCTGGATGAGTAAAGAGGGAGCAGCAGTGTTGTGAATATCAGTTATGCTTTTGCTGCTGTGAGGCTCCCTCTTGTGGCCAGGAATGGTTTGGACAGAGACCAGGTGTGTTGAGCAATGGGCGTTTCCATTGCTAGCTCTCTGCCTATTTAAACCCTGGTCTGCTGGCAGGCTATGCCGGATGTCAGTTGTTATTTGTTCACCAGCCTGCTTCATCCTGCTCCAGACCACTTCTATCCCAGATAAGTGCTTGGCTCTTTATTTGTTGTTTGGTTCTTTTTGCTCTTCTCTGAGTTTGTCATTTGTTGTGGTTATTGTCAGTTTATTTGCATGCAGGAATCTTCCCTCTCAGTTGCTTAGCTGGGAAGCTCCATGCAGCTATGTTTGGAGTATTGCTCCTATAAGTCCATGTGTTTGTTGCTTCTTGAATTTGTAATGGTTCCTGCTTTCTGTTCATTGGTATGACAAGAGCGCCTGGTAAAGGACGGAGTTCAGATCTAGCGATCTGAGGTCTTTTTGTTCTATCAGGTTTTTGGGTTTTTGTAGGGTTTTTCTCTTCCCACCATCAGTCCCTTTCCTATCCTGTGTTATTTAGTCAGTAGGGCCTCACCTTTTGCTAATCCTATCATCTATCTGTGTTTTGTGTTTTCCTATATCACCGCAGTCTTTGAATGTGGGGGGGCTTGCTATTTTTTATCTATTTTCTGAGGCAGAGAGTTATTCATCTTTCCTTCCTTTAGGATAGCTAGTTCTCCGGCTGGGTTCGCGGTGCACAGGATGTTAGTTCACCCCTCGGCTACTTCTAGTGTTGATGGTTAGTAAGGGGATGGTGGCCAGATTAGTTGCCAATGCTCTTGTCACCTTTTACCAATGATTTATGGTGGTCTTCCATGGTTCCGGATCATAAAACAGCAGGGTCAGGGGAATGATTTATGCAAGGACAAGATACTTTTTGTTTCTACATAGAGCAGAGAAAAGAGAAGAATTTGCTGGGTAGAAAGGCAAAATAAGCAATTGTAAGGACACAGTTCCATATAATATGATGATTGCAATATATTAAAAAGATATAAAATTTGATGGGAGTGCTTCTTTAAAGCAACGTTACATCATTTTTTTCAGCGCTATATGGTGCCTTTAAATATAAATTCCCTGTCCCTTTCATATACTCACCTTCATCAAGCTTTATAGTTTTTTCTGTATCACTCAGGCCCCATAGCACAATCTTGTGCCTATAACTTCTGACTGCCCGGAGGTCAGAAGTTACATTACAAGGTCTCCATGGAACTCTATGAGAGCCAGAATGAGACCAGAACTAGGCTCTCATAGAGATGCATTAAATTGTGAACTCTGGTGCGCTCCATGAAACACTGGAGCTGCCGGCAGGTCATAAATCACAGGAGACTGACTGGAGGGACGCTTGAAGCAGATGAAGATGGTGGCTGGGTAGTTTAAGACAGAGAGCAGGAGTGATACTTTAAGTGAGGAGCTAGAGAAAGCATAGCTCCAATCCATCCCGGATACAGCGGGACTGTCCCGATTTTGAAACTGTGCCCCGCTGTCCTGGCCGTGAGCTGTGTATCTCGCTCTGTCTTTCAGTCTACACCCCCGCCTCGCTGTTTCTACCTCCTATCATCCTTACACGTGAATAGCTCCTTAGTGTGAGCAGCTGCAGTACAGAGCCGAGTGTGCTATGTCAAACACAGCTTGAGTGGTGCTGCTGATAAGGTATAAATCCCTCCAGAGCTGACACCCCCAGCACCAGAGCCTGTGCACTATTAGCTGTTTTTTCTGACTCCCCGTTGTTATGCTTCTAACTGCTGCAGACACACGGGAAATCAGGGCACTGAGGAGAAGACACAGTGTACTCACCACTTGTTTCCTCTCCTGCAGGTGCACAGCTCTTTGCCAGTAATATGCAAACATAAAAGCATCAGCTGATGCTTCTATTAGATTACCGATCACATGGCTTCAGAGCTGCTGGGTCCTAGCTGCACACCCAGGTCAGCTCTGCCTTTGTCCTCTCCCTGTTACTGCAGCTTCTAGGGAGACTCGGGCCTAGTAGAAAATATGGAAAACAACCAAGGATTAATTTTTTTAATCAGCCTTTTGGTGACAAAATCTGTGAAAAATGGATGCGTGTAAATATATATTTTTGTATTAACCCTTTCAGGACCTAGGACGTATATTTATCACTTCCTTCCCATTACTGCAGGCGTGCGTGGTGAGCCCATATTCATTCCCGCACATGTCTTCTAATCTGATCAGCAGATGTGAAGCTAACAGTGTGCCTATTATCCCCTTAGATTACGCTGTCAAAATCTAACAGCAGAACTAACTTGCTATGGTAGGGATAACTCTGTTCCCTGTTACCATCAATGGCCCTGTGACGCGATCATGGGTTGCCGATTTGTTGTCATGACAGCGTGGGGTCAACTGATGACCCCTGTTGCTGTCATGGCTCACTTTCTGTGAATGTCTGCAGAGCACCAGCACTCACAGATCAGCATTTCTCCTGACCAGAGTGAAGCTGATGATGATGATGCTGAAGCATTGCTCTGATCAGCACAAGCAATTAAACAGTGTAATCATAACTAGAAAAAAATCAATATAAAAAGTAAAAAAAAGGTTTTAAAGAAAATAAAAAGCCTAAAAGTTCAAATAATTCCCTTTTTGCCCATTGAAAATAAAAATGTAAATAAAATACACACATATGTTTTTGCCATGTTCAGAAATGCCTGATCTATCAAAATATAAAATCAATTCAATTTGATCAGGACACGGCATAGCAAAAAAAAGTCCAAACACCAAAACATTGAATTAAAATACAATAACAGGCGATCAAAACGTTGCATCAACCCAAAAATGATATACCTAAAACCGACAGCTCAAGATGCAAAAAATAAGCCATCACTGAGCCCTAGATACCGAAAAATGAGAATGGTCCGGGTCTCAGAAAATGGTGACAAAAGCACAATTATTATTTTTTATTTTTTACAAATGTCTGAAAATTTTTTTCACCACTTAGATAAAAGTAAAACTATACATGTTTGGTATCAACAAAGTTGTGCTGACTTGAGGAATCATATGACCAAGTCATTTTCACCATATAGTAAACACTGTATATAAGATACCCAAAACAATCGTGCAATTACACTTTTTTTGCAATTTCACCACACTTGGAATTTTTTCCCATTTTCCAGTACACCAAATGATACAATGAATGGTGTCATTCAAAATTAAAACTCGTCTCGCAAAAAACAAGCCCTCATATGGCTGTATTGACTGGAAAATAAAAAAGTTATGGCTCTTGGAAGAAGGGGAGGAAAAAATAAAAAATAAAATATCTCTGGGTAATGCGGGGGCTAAAGGGGGTTGTGTAGGCTTGAGGCACAAGTCTGTGTTTCTTTATGTGCCCACTGACTACTAAAACCTCACATTGTGTGCACCCCATGCTGTATTGAATCGCCAGTGGTGGGTGTGATTTTTACATTTTTCTAAAACAATATGATCGCCAGTGCTGAATGGGTGTGGATGGGGCATGGGGATAGGTGTAACTGGTTGGGAAATGGGTGTGGCCAGAGGCTTGGCCTAAAATTGCAGCCGCACATGTAGCGCGCATACTTTGTCCCTCTTTCCCTTTTTTAAAAGTTGGGAGATATGAGGAAGGCAACTAAGTAAGTCTTCAGGGTTTGGTGGTGGGGCCAATACCACATGATGCACTATGTCTGAATATATATAAAGAGAAGAGCAGACTTGCCAGTCTGAATGGGCAGGACTATGCATACTATCTCTTTTTTGAATGAATCACCAATGTGGATCTCTATGATGGAGGAAAATGTAGGTGTAATTCTTGACAATAAACTTAATACTAGCACTCAATGCCAGTCTTTTGCTTTGATGGCAGACAAGACACTATACTTTATTGTGGTCTAAGGGGAGAACTTTCCTCCGTGCGGAGACTGACAAACCAATCTGGCTGTCAATGGTGAGGAGTCTTATAGCTGCAATTCTCCTCTGGGATATATTCAAATTGTCTCTTCAGGAAGGAAAGTGTCAAACTCTAGTGCCACCTATTGGAAGTAGCAATCCTAATAGTCAAAGTGACTCTTTAACAAGCCTTTTCATATGATCTAGGGTTTATGCCAGATCAGAACCTCAATTTGCAGACAGGGTGTTTCGAGATGATTTGCCCTCACCAGTGCAAAGTATGAGATCTGATCAGGCTTTATGAGAAGCTAAAGTGGGGTCTAAGGGGAGAACTTTTATCTTTGCGGAGACTGACAAACCAATCTGGCTCTCAGTGGTGAGGAGTCTTATAGCTGCAATGTTCCTCTGGGATATATCCAAATTGTCTCTTCAAGAAGGAAGGAGACAAACTCTAGTGCCACCTATTTCCAAGTAGAAATCCTAAAAGTCAAAATTTGCTCTTTAACAAGCCTTTTCATATGACCTAGGCTTTATGCCAGAACAGAACCTCAATATGCAGACATAGTGTTTTGGGATGATTGTCCCTCGTCTCATAAAGCCAGATCAGATCTCATACTTTTCACTGACGAGGGACAATCATCCCGAAACACCGTGTCTGCAAAGTGAGGTTCTGATCTGGCATAAATTCTAGGTCATATGAAAAGGCTTGTTAAAAAGCCACTTTTGACTTTTAGGATTGCTACTTCCAATAGGTGGCACTAGAGTTTGTCTCCTTCCTCCCTGAAGAGACAATTTGAATATACTTTATTGTATGAGAAAACAAATTTCTTCTAGAGAAGATGGAATTGTTAAAGTATTGGTGTGACCATATCTTAAATATACGAAAGATATTATAATAAAATAAATCACATTTCTAAGGAATAGAGAAAATCTTAGTTATGGTGATCTGTTATATCAACCAAATGTACTGACTTGAGAGAAGAGAAGGGGCCATGATATTGTCATATAAATATGTAAATCACCCCAAAGCTGTATTGGACATGGAAATGTTTAATGGCTTCTAGGTTCTTCCTGGGTTTGATATATGAACATGTGAATTGAAGTGTGTGGGGAAATGTAAAGCTTTCTTAGTTCATTATACATATCCTTTTTTCCTATATACTGTATCATACCATATAAAGTCAGAATATTCCATGGTTTTGCACATTCTTACAGTCACGGGTGGGATGAGCTCTGTTCATATTGTCTCCATGGCTTTTCCTTCTACAGGATTCATAATGGAGATGCTGTATATGTGATGATCCATTATTTTCCATTTGATGGAACAATTATGATTCATTATGACTATGAATTGACTTACAATGGGTCCATCTCACGTCTGAGATGAGAAGTGGATAAGCTCTATCCAGTCTAGGTAATCTTCTGCCAGCTAAATACAGCAGCAGCCGCACAAATCTCACTAATAGCTTGCTACAACGCGTTATTCTGAATTCCGGGTTGTCGAGCTTACAGAGCATTGCTTAGACTGGGTTCATGGGTTGAAGGATGTAATTTTTTTTTTTTATAACTTTTTGAAATTGTCGAAAACTGCAGCATGTTTACTACAAATGTATTTTTCTGTGCCAAAAGCTGTATACAATTGTCAATGCAAATAGGAAGATTCTAGTGTTGAGCGAGTAGTTGACTATTCGTACTCGCTGTGCTGTTATCGACTACTGTCCACTACTCGCATATTCGTTACGACTAGCAGGCACAATGCAAGTCAATGGTAAATACTCGCTAAGTAGCGGATAACCCAAAAGCCGTACTTTTCGTGCGAGTAGCGAATAGTATGGCTTTCGGGTTACTCGCTACTTAGCGAGGATTTCCCATTGACTTACATTGCACCCACTACTCGTAACGAATATGCGAGTAGGGGACAGTACTCGCTAAGAGCATAGCAAGTGCGAATATTCTTTCCTGTATAATGACTTGTACTGTATATAAGTCACAAATTAAAAAACGAAAAAAAAAAATGCCTCCACTTCCCCTTAGGCTATATTCACATACACGTGTTTTTACTGTGTTTTAGCACTTCTTCATTACTTTCAATGTTGAAAAAATACTGCAAAAATGCTGAAAGATTTGACATGCTGCTTATCTGAAAAACGCAGCAGTTTTCCATTTCAGTCAGAAAAAAAAACAATTGTGTTTCAGATTTATGAAATCTCACTTTTGCTGGTACCATAAAAGTCAGCTTTTAATTTGCATAAAACTCATGAAAAAAACATAGTAAAAATGGCATGTGAATATATATTTATATACCGGCAAATGTAATTATAACATTTTACTACTTTATCTGGGCATGTGGTGTGTGTGACATGGTCAGACACATCCTGTTTCATTTATGAAGAAGGGAGTCAGAACCTCACAAAGCCTACGCGGACAATGCAAGAACTGCCAAAAGTTTGAAGGAAGATGCACTCCGATACACCCATTATTAGACATAAAGGAGGACCTTATACACATTCTGTTAAAATTGTTAGGTAGTGAGACTACTACACTCTCAAAGCCTATGCAATAAGTGCAAGGGCTGCGAAAAATTAGAAGGAGGGACTGCAATACACCCTGGAAGACATGTAGAGGTGGTTTCAGAAATCCATTTTATCCCATTTTTAAGGAGTAAAATTAGATTGGTAAAGCCTATGCACTATGTGGAACGGCTACCACAAATTACATAGTGGGACTCCAACAATATAGCATGGAAGAGACGTAGGGGAAGGCCTCAGAATGTTTTTTTTCTTCCCAATATTAAGGATTTGATTCCTAGACTAGTATAGCCTATGCAATTTCTGCAGGGGCTGCCAAAAAATTGAAATACACCCTGGAAGATAAATAAAGGAGGGCCTCAGAAAATATATTTTGTTTCTCATTATTAAAGAGTGGGACTCCTAAACTAGCAAAACCTATGCAGTATGTGCAAGGGCTGCCAAAAATTAGAAGGAGGGACTCCAATACACCGTGGAAAACACATAGAGTAGGGTCTCAAACATTTTTCTTCCCATTATTAAGGAGTGGGACTTCTAGACTAGTAAAACCTATGCACTATGGGCAAGAGCTGACAAACATTAGAAGGGATTCCATTACGCCAATTCACTTTTTTTCCCCATCATTAAGGAGTGGGTTTACAAGACTGGTAAAGCCTATGCAAAAAGTGCATGGGTTGAAAAACATTTACCCCTGGGGATCCTACACACCCTTTAAAAATTAACAGCAAGGAGAAATAAAATAACATTAGAATTAGCTTTATAGTCCACTGCTGCCATCCGGTGGGGTTTAGAAGTCTAGGACAATCCAAGCCTTGTTCATTTTGATGAGCCAGCATTTTCAGTTAACAAGCGGATGCACTCATCAGTGATTATGTCTCCGGCGCAACTAAGACCCCACTCTGACAAAACACTAGTCGCAGAGCAGGCCAGCACCTCCAAGGCAGAGAGGGACAGTTCATGCCACGTGTCCAGCCTGGATACCCATAGTTGTATGGCACAGAGAAATCACAGAGGATGCTTTTGCGGCCAGCAAGGTACACTTTCACCATCTTTCAAAACATTCCCCTTCTAGTCAGACTACCTTGCACATTAGTAACTAATTTAACTGTTCTAGACTTTTGATAGTGTTTCCCTACTGCCTGGTGTGTATTTCCCTTGTCTCTCCTCCTTAGTTGCCCAAGGAACTATATAGCAGGATAAGGCACAGCCCCAGTGTAAGAGAAGTTGAGGTGCACTTGTAGGTTACCACATCATATGTCCAATGAATTAGGGTATCCACCTAGTATGCAGCATAGCGGTGGATACCCCTGCCTTTACCATTACCCTGACAGTCTTAATAACAAGTTGCCTGATGAAGGCCACCTGGCCGAAACGTCACATGTTGCTTTAAGACCTATGGAATAAATTCTTTGTTTGTATCACCATTTGAGAGTCCTTTGTTTCTAATTCTCTGCCCAAGGAACTATGACCTCTGCTGCTAGAGTTGTCACATGGGAATTTTCGTACTAATTATTCTACTAGGGCCTTCTGGTATTGCATCATTTTACTAGCCCTCCCCGTATGGAGAGATGGAAAGTTCTCCTTGTGGCATGGGTCGAGAAGGGTGAACAATCAGTAATCCATGTTGGCCAAAATGTGTACAATGCAAGGGTCACGGAAAATAAAGTGGGACATAAAGTCAGCCATGTGTGCCAGACTGTCAACAGTCAAGACTTCCCCATAACAAACTCTCCTACATCCATGACCTTTTCTTTTCAAATTCACTTAACTTCCAGCTATCACTGAGACCTGGATTCAGCAGTTGGACACCACCGCCGCCACTACTCTCTCATATGCAAAAAACAGGAGAAAAAACAGAGTATAGTGCAAGTAAAATTATGTTTAGTATTGGAACTGGCTCAAAGAGAAATTGGCAAAACAATCCATGGACATGGATGGAAAATAGATATACTGTTTTGAAGTAACCACTACAAGGCAATGAAAAAATTATGTGTACAAAAATTGGGTACAGACAGAAAAAGGACACAGCATGTGAAAAATAGATAGTGTTTTTTAAAAGCATGAATAGATAGATCATGTGAAAACAGACAACTGCTGCAGTGTATTTAATGCAATATGGACAATGAGCACTTAGTTGTAAAAAGTAACCGGCAGGGATGAAAAGATCACCATAAAAATATTGCATGATAGTATTGCACAGTGCCCTAATAGAATTCACATAACGGAAAATGTCCCAAGAGAATCCATTATACCCATAAATACAAAGTCCAATGGACGCAGCAGAGAGGTCCCCCGAGACCTGGACTCCGACATACGTTTCACAATCATTTATAGTATCATCATTTAATCCCCCCCCTGGTGAAATGGGGATGAGTAGGTGAAAACATCTGCCCCGTGGGGCGCTACACTAAAACCATGTTTTATTATTATTATCCATGCTGTACAGATGGGATGAGACCAGCTTGGGTAGTACCCTCTGTAGCACAGACAACCATCTCCTGTTCCTCCTCCTCATTATCACCTGATCTGCGCTGACCAGATGAGATGAGGCTTAGTTTGGTAGTATCACCTTGTGCACTTTCTTCCTCCATCTCCACCTGGTCCACATGCAAAGTTTACTCTTTAATTGTGAGCAGCAAGCATTTGAGTATACACAAAAGTAGGATGGTTCTGCTGATTGTTGCATTATTGTGCTCACCATCTTGGCTGATGCCTCAAAGTTTTGTGAAACCTCACAGATGTCAGACATCCATTTCCACATGTAGGTTCTTATGTGCGGAGGCTGACTGGAATGACGACAGGCATGTTGAAGCTGGTATTCAACTACTGCCCTCTGCTGCTCACAAAATCTTGCCAACATGTGCAATGTGGAGTTCTAGTGTGTTGGCATGTCGCTCACCAGTCGGGTGGTACTTGCAAGAGCTGCTGATCCCAACATGCACCAGGTCCTGATGCACGTTTTGGTGTGTCCGAGTGCGAAGGTGACACACTGAAACGCACATCGGGACCTGGTGCTGACACAGCAGTTGGAGACCATGACAACAGGTAATTGCCCCCAACCTTATCACCTGACATTACAGTTTTACCCTTTATTGGCCATCAATACAGATTAGTTAATGTGACTTTTTCACTGGCAAATATCTCTTCTCTGTGTTTTTTTTATACAGACTATACTTACTAAATGAGCACTCCTTTTGCACTGAGATACACACTAATTACATTTTTTTATACAACTGGTTTGTTATACATGTGTTAATTGCACATCATTGTTCTCAGCAGCATGTTGTCTTGTGTAAACATAATTTTGTGAGAACAGAACAATTGTATTGTGGCGCTGCAGGAGCTGGTAGAAATGAAGATATTTCAGCTCACCTGCCGACTCCACTGCTGTGATCTCTTGGGTGCACGGATCCGCTGGAAGGTCCAGGCCAGCCAAGGTAATGAGGGAATAGAGCGAAAGAAGGGTGGATCCAGCACAAATCCTCGTGGTTAAAAGTAAAAAAACATCCTTTATTTCAAAAGTTTAAAAGATCTTCAGAGACCGGGACATATGAATTGATAAATGCAGAGTATATATATATAAAATGTATATGATGTCATTGATAAAGATGTCAATTTGAAAAATAACAAAATCTCACGAATAAATAAATGTACACAAAATGATCAATGTCTGCATCGCAATATAATGATATACTATACGAACTGGGGGGGTGGGGGGGGGAAATGAACAGGGTAGGGTATAAATGATCAGAAAATATATCTCAAATCAGAACGATAGTTCAGGCCATGTGGATGTCTAGTATTAAGTTTAAGTATCCATTTAGCCTCTGTGTGTAAAAGTGCTTGGAACCAATCACCTCCTCGGAATGGCTTGGGAACAAATTCAACACCAGTGACTGTAAGTGAAGAAAAATCTGCAGAATGGTGTTCCATGAAGTGTCGGGTGAGGCCCGACAGGGAACGTTTTTGTGATGGAAGATTATTAGAAGTAGTTGGTTCAAGGCAAGATGCTATCCTAGTGTGTTCAGATATCCTAGTTCTCAAAGGTCTGGATGTACATCCGATATAACTCATGTTACAGGTGGAACATGTGGCTTTGTACACTACATGAGTGGTGGCACAATTGATAAATGAATTAATCCTATAGTCTGTATTGTCAACATTGGTGATGACTTTGGTGTTATTCATAAACTTACATAGACCGCAGCGACTGGAATTGCATTTATAAGAGCCTGAGACACTAAGCCATGTTTTCTTAGGGTTACAAACTGTGTAAGCAGTTGGTGCGACCATGTTACCAACTGTGCATGCTCTCTTCGCCACAATGTTAACTCCATTAGAAAGAACAGACTTCAATGTAACATCCTGTTCAAGAAGGGGAAGAAAGCGTAAAATCGCATCTTTTATGTGGAAAAAATCCACACTTTATGGTGTGGAAAAAGTGATTTTTTCTTTATATGCAGTGGGTTTGATGCGATCTAGTAATAAACTGGAACGGGTCCTATTGTCTACAATGGACGATGCTCTATTGATTGTTTGGTTGGAATAACCTCTGGTTTTCAATCTATGTTTAATGTGAGAAGCTTCTTTAGAATAAGCTTGATCAGAGGAACAGAGTCTTTTTGTCCGAAAAAGTTCCCCCACCGGAAGACTGAGTAAAGTGTGGGGGATGTGGCAACTATCCGCATGAAGGGATGTGTTGCCACTAATGGGTTTCCTATAAAGAGTGGAATCGATGGTACCTGTAATGGAGTTACCAAATAGACAAATGTCCAAAAAAGGTGCTTGTTGTAAATGAACATTTACTGTAAATTTCAAATTTAAACTGTTGTTGTTAAAGTATAGACTAAGAGCTTCTGCAAACTCATGAGGTGTGCCTTGATCATGGGTATTACATATCAGTAACTGATCGTCGATGTACCTGGCATACCAGGAGATTTGATGTAAGAAAGGGTTGGTATCAATGTGAACATAGTGCTCCTCCCAGTATGCCATATAAATATTGGCCAGGGCACAAGAAAAACTAGCACCCATAGGGCACCCAGAAATTTGGAGATAGTAAGAACCATTAAATTGGAAGTGGTTGTGTCTCAAAAGGAACCCAGTGACCATAAGAATGTATTCCTTAAAATGGTCATCTAAAGAGCTATATTTCTCCAAATGAAAGAAAAGGGCTTGTAAGGCCTTATCATGTGGAATACAAGGGTATAATGAGATCACATCACTGGTAACCCAAAATGAATTTGTGGTCCAGTTTATTCTATCCAGATTTTGTAATAAGCTTTTGGTGTCCCTGATATAGCCTGTCGCACGTTTCATGAGGGGTTGGAGGATATTGTCCAACCAGTCACTAAGATTGCTGGTTAAGGAACCTGTACTGGCCACAATCGGTCTCAAAGGGGGTGGAAAAATGCCCTTATGTATTTTGGGAAGCCCTTGGAACACCGGGCATATGGGTTTTGGCAATGAGGAGGTAATCATAGGTTTTTTTGTTAATGATGCCCCGGTCAAACCCATGTGTTAATATGTTCTGTAACTTGCCCAGGAAAGCAATCGAGGGATCACTAGATAAACGTCTGTAAGTTGTAACATCATCTAATATGGAGTTTATCTCCCTTTCATAAAGTGAACTGTCCAGTATGACTACTGATCCCCCTTTATCCGCTTTCCGAATCACAATGTACTCATTATTTCTCAGGGACTTAAGAGCCTTTCTCTCTGGTATGGATAAATTATCTTGAAATCCAGAGGCAGAAGTAAGAATACGTCTGATCTCCATCTCAATAACATCCTGAAAGGTGTCCATTGCTGGCACTCTGGAGGCCACCGGGTAGAAGTATGGATTACTGGTAGAAAAAGGAGGGGGCTCAGTTAAGACAGGAGATGGGTCACCCAAATCCTGAAGATTAGAAATAGCAATCTGTTCTTTAAGATCCAAATGGAGTGGGATGTGAGTGATGGTATCCATTGCTGTCGTTGGGACGAAATCTTCGTCCTGGGTCCCTTTATTGGTGTTGAAAAAGTGTCTCTTAACGGTCAGATTTCTGATAAATTTATTCACATCCTTGATAGTTTGAAAAAGGTTGGCTCGATTTGTGGGAGCAAAATTGAGACCTTTCTGTAAGATTTTAATTTGAGAGGAGTCCAAGGAACAAGCAGAAAGGTTAATAATGGCAATATCAGGGGATTCAGGTTTATTTAATTCCTCCAAAACCGACGTCTCCTGGAGCGTAGGGGATATCTGTCTTCTGTAATGTCTATGCTTCCTCCCCCCTCTCCGTGGTTTACGTTTCTTGTGGGCAACAAGTTTTTTGTATGCCGTGAGGAATAAGTGTCTCTGGCAAATTCATGTGAGCCCACACTGCCATCAGTAGAATCCAAATCTGTTGAGGAAAAATTGACCGATCTATCATTATGGGGATTCTGCTGGCGTCTTTTCAAGATTGATTTATTCTTTCTGGCTTTTTGCCATGTATAAACCTGTTTCGACTCGTAGTCTCTGATCTCCCTATGATACTTGCCCTGCTTCAGTTCCATAATCTCTGATTCAATCTTATCTACCGTATTCTTAAAACGGGAATTCAACTTATCAAAATCAGATTTGTCATAATTTTTCACAAGATGATCATGTACACCTTTTATCTTACTGTCCAGATCAGAAATACGTAATAATTCCTCCTTCACGATTAAGTCCATTAATTTTAATGAGCAGGATGTTAACGTGGCATTCCACTCCTCCATAAAACTGTCCGAGAAAATAAAGGTGGGGAATTTTTTAATCCTTAGTCCTCTTGGAACCATCTCTTTTTCAATATATTTTTTCAGGGTCATCGAATCCCACCATGTTTTCAACCTTTGTATAGACAATTTTTCTAGGTCCCAAAATGTGTATAAATTATCGCCATGTGAATCATTACTCAGTATGGGACGTGAATCGATTGGTTCTGAAAAGACCGTATCCACCCTTCTGCGGCGTTCCTCATTATCCAGAAAGGAGGAGGTGTCCATGTTAGCAAGAGAAAAAAAAAAAATATATATATATATGGTGTGTAAAATGCAAGTTACCCACAGAAAAAACTCCAGCAAACAAATCTTCTGTTTAAATAAATAAATACTACTCCGGTCTCTGACGCGATAATATAGAAACAAATCCAGTCACTGGCACATAATATCCACACTAGTATATGATAGTCCAATAAACCTGTGACTAAAAAGAGGATGAAGGCAGTCCACCGAGAGTGGCAGGGAGCACGAAAAGGGGACCATGAACTAGACGTGAAAATGAAGATATTTCAGCTCACCTGCCGACTCCACTGCTGTGATCTCTTGGGTGCACGGATCCGCTGGAAGGTCCAGGCCAGCCAAGGTAATGAGGGAATAGAGCGAAAGAAGGGTGGATCCAGCACAAATCCTCGTGGTTAAAAGTAAAAAACATCCTTTATTTCAAAAGTTTAAAAGATCTTCAGAGACCGGGAGTAGGAAAAATATTTACAATGGACGCATAGGTGAAACTTTACGCGTTTCGGACTTGGGGGGTAAAAACAACGAAGTCCTTAATCATAAGTGACCTATGCTTAGCTGGAAGCAACTCATATAGGGGAGGAAGTGAAATACACACCAGGAAAAGGGGCGGAAATGAAAAAAAAAATCTCGTAGGTGGAAGGAAAAGGCCAAACCACCTGTATCTACTTCAATTAAGAGACAAAAAGGCATTCAACATACCTCAAATAAA
The DNA here is from genome assembly GCF_048569485.1 of Anomaloglossus baeobatrachus. Taxonomy (NCBI): domain Eukaryota; kingdom Metazoa; phylum Chordata; class Amphibia; order Anura; family Aromobatidae; genus Anomaloglossus; species Anomaloglossus baeobatrachus. The sequence goes on from NC_134355.1 coordinate 585,402,888, forward strand.
TATATAGCCATAATATTATATATGAATAGGTACCCATATATAGAAACCAAACCAAAAATCACATGAAAATAAATGGGTTATAAGTAGAAGAGACAAGATTAGCAAATCTTCCATAACCACAGCAAATAAATAAAAATCGAAATCGATGTAAATTGATGAAAAATGAAAACCATATATCATGATTGTAAGACAAATACCAACTAAGAACAAAATAATTAATAACTGAAATAATATATATATATATATATATGTATGAAGTGTATGAAATATTGATAATAAAAATGTCAATTTAAATAATAACAAAACCTTACAAATAAATGTGCAGGCAAGATAATCTATGTTGACATCCCAATGTAATGAAATGATATGCAAATAGGGGGGAGGCTATATTATGGCTATATATTTATTTGAGGTATGTTGAATGCCTTTTTGTCTCTTAATTGAAGTAGATACAGGTGGTTTGGCCTTTTCCTTCCACCTACGAGATTTTTTTTTTTTCATTTCCGCCCCTTTTCCTGGTGTGAATTTCACTTCCTCCCCTATATGAGTTGCTTCCAGCTAAGCATAGGTCACTTATGATTAAGGACTTCGTTGTTTTTACCCCCCAAGTCCGAAACGCGTAAAGTTTCACCTATGCGTCCATTGTAAATATTTTTCCTACTCCCGGTCTCTGAAGATCTTTTAAACTTTTGAAATAAAGGATGTTTTTTTACTTTTAACCACGAGGATTTGTGCTGGATCCACCCTTCTTTCGCTCTATTCCCTCAGGAGCTGGTAGAGGCGGGGGTGGAGGCGCCACCGTGATAGGAGCGGTCTCAGCCGGCCACGGGGCCGCCTCAGGAGCGTCTGGCGCTGGGGCGAGCAGGGCCTTGATGGCCCGCTCTTTCAGTACTGCAAAGTCCAGATTGGGGTGTTCCAAGGCCCACAGCCGCAGCTGCTTGCGGTCTTCCATGGATCCCAACCCCTGCAGGAATTGCTCTACTAGCATCTTATTACTGTCCACATCATTGATAGTGTCCACCCGCTTCAGTGTACGGAAGGCCGTTTGCAGACGTAGGGCATAGTCTCTTACATTGTCCGCCGGCCGTTGTCGGCACTGATAAAACTGCATCCGCAGCTCCGCTTCGGTGCGGGTCTCAAAAGCGATTTGCAGTTTTTCGAAAATGATAGTCACCGAGGCCTGGTCCACGTCGGTCCAGGTCTCCGCCTCCTGCTCCGCCGTGCCGGCTAGCTGCCCTAACACTACCGCTGCCCGTTGTCTAACAGCCAAGGGGTATAAATCGAGGACCGGACTAATCTTTTTCCGGAACACCTGCAAGGCATCAGGCTTCCGATCGTACTGCGGTAGCCAGGTAGCTCCGGGCACATAGGGCAGTGAGAACGGCATCACCTGGGCGACCGCTGAACCCGCGGCGCCCCCCCCGCTCCTGCGACCGGAGCAGGGACTATCCCGTTCCCAACTACGGGTGCGGCGGGGGCTGCAACCGCCGCTCCTCCAACAGCTCCGTCGGGCGCAGACATCTCTTTCCCGTCCCCCCTTGGTTTTCTTCAGCACTTCCGTTTGTTGGGGGTGGGGCTTCGCTTTCGCGCCTTCCCTGCTCGGAGAAGACGCTCGAGCGGGAGACTTTCGCGACAAGATGGCAGCGCTTCAAAATTTTCGGCCGGACACCGCCGGCGGAGATCACAAGGCACACTTCTAATGGTAAGTAGATGGGTTCAATCCTGTTCATGACGCCAAGTTGTCGCGGGCGAAGGGGACGCTCTCGCCACACTCGGGTCTGGGGCTTTTGCTGCTGCTGCTCGGTGGCTCGAGCGGTGGGCTGGACCCGGGGACTCGAGCGGCGCTCCTCGCCCGTGAGTGAAAAGGGGTGTTTGGTTTGGGGGATTTAGTCCGTGACGCCACCCACGGGTCGTGGTGACGATGGGCACCACCGCTGCTGGTGACGGGGATCCCGGGAGCGATGGTAGGGAGCAGCTGGCATGTTGTTTCCCCCCTCCGTGGGTAGGTGTCGGTGGTCCCGGGGCCCGATGATGTGACGGGGAGGCAGGGTTGGTCAGGTGCAGGGTTCCAGGGACAGAGCGGCGCGGTGCCGGATGGCACGGGTGTACTCACTCAGCAAGAGATGCACAAAGTCCTCGGTAAACCAAATGGCTGGATGGACGGGTCCCACAGCCGGCTGCTGTGTCTCTCCCCGGACAGGTGATGGCGGCTGTCTTTCCCTGCACCTTGATGTACTTTGTTGACTACTATGGATCCCCAATGGTAGTCCGCTCCCCGGTGTATGGGTACCGGAGGAGCCCGTTTGCCCGCAGGCGCTGTCCCTTGGATCTCTAGCCTTAGGCGGTAGCTGTATACCCTCACGGTGTGGGCGGTTGCCTTCAATCGGGTCTTTGGCTGTTGGGAAACCCCTGGGGTTCCCGTCACAGTCGAATTTGACTATTGTCGGCGGCTCCAAGCCTGGTCGAGGTCCGATGGCCCTGCCTGTGTGTGCTGGCTTCACTTCGCTCCCCAGTCGGTACCGGCGGGCCAATGCCCGACCCCGGTCCTACGGTTCCGCGTCGATCCACCACTCCTGCAGACGGCCACCACCATCTGCCAACCTTGCTGTTGGTGCCTGGGCCACAAACCCAGACACCCTTCCCTTCACTCCACTCACTTCAACCTCCTGAACTGAACTGTCACTTTTACCGACTCAAAGCCTGTGAACTCCTCGGTGGGTGGCCCCAACCGCTTGGCTCCGCCCCCACCTGGTGTGGACATCAGACACTGGAGGGAGGCAACAAGGGTTTTGTGTTTGGCTGGTGTCCCTGTCTAATGGGGTGGTGTGTTTGGGTGTTATCTGTGACGACCTGGCTAGGCCAGGGCGCCACAGCATTAACAATCATTCTGTACACATGGAAGTGTAGTTTACCTATCTAAACAGACTAGTAAGCAACTGCTGATTGGCTTACATGTAGCGAATCAATCGTCATTCAATGTCCGCTATTGGACTGTCTAAATGCAGCCTTAGGCCTAAGCCACACGGCATGAAAATCGGACCGAGTGGAATGCGATAAAACATCGCATTCCACACGGACCAATATCAACCTATGTCCCAGCACCCATGAGCGATTATTTTCTCGGCCCCAATCGGACCTAGAAAACAATCACAGCATGCTGCGATTGTAATGCGAGACTCTTTCTCTTGCACCCATTCAAGTCTATGGGGCGAAAAAAAAATCGCACTACACTCGTGGTACACCGGTGTACCGCGAGTGTAGGGCGAGAATGGCAATAGCCGGCTATGGAGGAGAAAGGGAGATAAATCCCTCCCTCCCCTCTGCAGCACCGGCCCGCCCCTCCTCAGTGCTGGCTCGCCCCTCCTCAGAGCCGGCCCGTCCACCGCAGCTGAGGTCCGATCGCATGATCGGACCTCAGTCGCAGTGACACTCGCATGACATTCATCTCCTGCTGTGCTGCCTGCGTAATGTGAGGATTGCTTTAGTCCCCATGTGGCCATGGCCTTATGGTAGAAAACTAGAGCTATATTAAGAAGGGTATGTGGTGAGGGGCCCAGAAGATATAACATTATGCTACCCTAATATTTTAGAGGGAAATACTTGGCAAACATCAGTGTATGGTATTATTGTTGCTATTCTCAAGGCCTTTATGCTTGACATTAAAATCTTGTATTTACCTTGAATTTGTACGTTTTTTTATTTTTATGGCAGACGGTAACTATTTCCACAGTATTTCCAATACTCCCATCCTGATACGTATGACGAACGTTTTAGAGCACTTTAACATGAAAACCTCCTCCGAAAGCAAACATCCTCTGCACATGACAATGAATCTGCTAATCTGGTCTGATAACAAAAGATGCAATTAGTCATAGGCCGGGCTTCTCTTTTGCTGAAGAGGAAACGGACACTTCCTGACACATAATCCAGCAAATTGAATATTAATTATCCTTGAGTACAGACACAGAAACACGAAGAGGACGGGGAAAAAACCACCACCCCAGCATCTTCAGAACCTGTGCCAATCCTCACATTCCAAATTAAATAGCAATGAATTCCAACAGAAAACATATTTTCTGAAAATAAAATGGGTAATTAATTCAGAAATGAAGTAGTGGTGTAATTGGACTTTTCTCCCTCCTGGCTTTTTTCAATTTTCCTTTTTTCTCCCTATAAAGTAAAACATTGACCAAGAAAAGGGAAGATATTTCTTTGTAGCAAGATTTAGTCACTAACTATTATTTCACTTGGAAGGATTGTCTGGACTTTGTAAAAAGATCGCGGTTCTTTGACAATGAAGAATAGCTTCTTGCTGGAGCGTGTTCAAAGGTTGAAATATGCATGAGAATTATTATGTGTTTATGCTTAAGGTCTGCATAGATTCATAATGACAAGGTGTCAAAACCAAGGACTGTCTCCAAGATCGCGGGAACACACAGTTCAGAACAGTAACAGCCTAATCCAAGATCACATTTTGTTATCCCTTTTTTTGCAGATTCTTCCCCATAATGGGTCATCCTTTATATACTTTTACAGTAACATTGTTGAATAAATCAAGCAATTTTCTTTAGAAGAACCACTGGTGAGTTTTGAGTTGGGATGACATAGGTGAAGTAGTAGACCACTAGTCTGTAAAATTAAACAACCTTCACTTACCAGACGGTCACTGATCTTCTGTACTGCTGCCAGCATCCCGACCTTGTCTTCAGGTGTACTCTTCAGGTGGTGAGTATCAACTGGAAGAAAGAGCCATTTCCTCAGTGTCGGATGGAAGCCTTCTGAAACCAAACTGCCACCTAATGTCCCTCATTGAATTCCTTGCTTTTGTGAAGACTTGCTACTTTCACACTGACTGGACAATTTTCTTTTTTTGTTTTACGTTATTTAACAGTGATAAAATATTCAAATATTTATTGAAGCATTTTAAAACAAATAAATTAAAATAGTGAGGAGTGCACAGACAACAGGTAAATAACGAGAGTAAATCTGGATTAGAGCATAAGGTTGGATATTAGCTCATATGGTATATATAATACTGGTGTCATAACGTTTTTGAATTAGTATTACATACTGTATAATAGCCAAATATCATAATGAATAAGCTACAGATCATAAAAAGGTATCATATAGCATATAAAGCAAAGACGTTCCCCAATTGAAGGCCCACAGACCCTGACGTATGTTTCGCACAGAGCTTTTTCACACAAGTTATTTTTTGTCATCTTTTACTATTTCGTGTGTGATTTTAATCTGTTAAGGAAAAAGTCCCTATAATATTTTGGGTAAGATATATATATTTTTTTGTGTAGTATATTATTTAACAGTGATAAAGTAGTGGACAACCCGCTTTAAGCACTTTTTTTAAATCCATCTGTGTATATGTGGTATTTACCTAATTTTAGCAAGTGTACCAAGGCTTAAATCACTCAATAAACAAAAAAATACTTGTACATAACCTCATTATCTAATGCAGGAGCATCAAACTCAGGTGCTGTGGGTTCCTGGGTCTCCATTTTGTGGCTTGCACGGCAACGGAGCTCCTAAGATGATTGCCAATTGTTACAGTGAGTCAGGGAGTCCTCTGACTTTAGCACTTTTTTCAACTGAATGTACATCCAAGGACACATTCAATTGAAACAAAACACTGTGCAGAGAGCCACTGGCTCCTATCTCTGAAATTCCTATACCAGTCATTGGCCTATCAGAAGCCTGCAGCTGACATTCATGGTCGGAGCATGATGTCATTGCCATGCACAATCTCTGCCTGCTGCCCAGCTGTGGAGGAAGAGGAGGACACTGCATCAGGGAGCGAGAAAAGGTCAAAAGAATTGTTGCACCCTGTGCCTAGTCACCACAGGAGTAATAATAATAATAATTTGTATTTATATAGTGCCAACATAATCCGCAGCGCTTTACAATTCAGAGGGAAGATGTACAGACAATATGAGACAAAGCAAAATAACAAAATTCAGATACCAAGAAGAGTGAGGGCCCTGGCTCATAAGCTTACAGTCCATGAAGGAATAGGGGAGGCACAAAGGGTAAATGGGGGGAGAAAAGCTTGTCATATGTGGTCCAACCATTGATTTAATAGTGGATTCAAAACCAGCTGCATGGACTGGTCGTCAGCCAGAATTTATACATACAGAGTATAAAAAAATACATGAAGAGGAATGCAACCAGAAGATACAGGGGGCAGGAATTGGAAGTACATTTTATGAAGGGCAGAATGGGACTAGATTAGATCAGGGCAGTGAGGTGATAGGCTAGTCTAAAGAAATGCATTTTGAAAGCCCGCTTAAAGGTGTGGATGTTGGGAATTAAATTGTTCTTGGTAGTGTGTTCCAAAGCATAGGCGCAGCTCGGGAGAAATCTTGAAAACGGGATGTTCGAATTGTTGAGGATGGCAGTCTTAGGTCATTAGCAGAACAGAGGGTGCGGCTAGGGTGATAGACAGAGATGAGGGAGGTGATGTAGGGTGGTGCAAAACTGTGGAGAGCTTTGTGGGTGAGAGTGATAGGTTTATATTGGACTCTAGCAGATAGGCAACCTGTGCAATGACTGGCAAAGAGCAGAGGCATTAGTGAAGTGGTTGGAGAGGAAAATGATCCTTGCTGCGGCATTCAGAATGGATTGGAGAGGGGAGAGTTTAGTAACCAGGAGACGAATTAGTAAAGAATTACAATAATCCAGGTGAGAATAAGATAATAACCACATGTGTATTTCCATCTGTACAACATGTATTGTTAGCTTTAATGAGATACAGTTTTCTCTGCCATTCACTACAAATACACATTTTCCCACACTCGTTTACTGGGGTTGTTCACTTGAGATAAAACCAACCCTTGAGTGAGAGACCTAGAAGGAGATAAGGGAGGACCTTAGGTAAATTTAATCAGTCGGTGTGTGAGGTGAAGAGAGGAGTTTAACATGGAGACGGTCCTGTCCTGAGGTAACTACTAAAACCTCTGGAGGGGCCAGCTACACATTGGCAGGGTATCAGTCCCTAGGCCACCAGGACTTTCAAGGTCAGGGGCAAACTGAGAGACTGCTATTAACCTTTCTATAAGGAGCAGTGAATTGCCTGGGAGCACAGTGACACGTTTGAGTCTTGAACTGTCTGGATGAGATAGTGAGTTTTCCTTCAGGATTCAAGTTGCCTGCTCACCAGAAGGGCTTAAAAAGATGCAAATTGTTCTTGTCTTAAAAATCCCTGGACTTCAAGACACCTATTCCCAGGTAGGGAAATAGTAGCTGAAACAGTATACTACCACCATACAGCAGAGAAGTCAACTCTCATTTGGGCAGAAAAAAACACTGTAACGGCTGTGAGAAACATTCTGGAGGTTCTGCTAAGCTCCAGTAAAGGGTAAAAGCTCCCTGTCCTGTCTCTGGTACTGCGCATCACCACCTAACTCCTGGGGACCTCCACCAGTGCCCAGCCTTACCACAACCGAACATCCAAATTGGCGTTGCAAACTCTTTATTTATTTATTTATTTTTCTTTTCTCCTTTTTAATACTATTTTTAAACCACCATTACAAAAACCTGTCACTTGCACCTGGTACGGCCACATAGCCACTCGGAGCCACCACCATGACATCAAGGGGCGGCACAGAATCGTTTATTTTATCTTTGAATGTGTATGTGAGGTGCCCTAGAATGGGGGATATTACTACAAGACATGGGTCAGGATAGGGGACATTACTACAAGAAGAGGGCCAGGATGGGTGACAATATTAGAGGATGGTGGACATTATTACTATATGGGGCCATATTATAGAATGGGGGCTATTTCTACAGTATGGAGGCATTATTAAAGGAATAAATGTAATAAGTTGTGATTTGTGGTCTTCAATATGTGGGTCGCACCAGACAAACAGTGCGGGCCCGTATGAACAGGCACCGGCACAATACTAAGAATGGATTTCTCAAAAACAGCTTATCCAGGCACCTGTTCTTGAGGCACAATAGAGAATTTAAAGTGAAAGTTACTCCAGTGGAGCATGTCTAAGGCCTCTTTCACACGTCCATGAAAAACCACGCACGTTTTTCATGGACGTATCAGAGGTGCGTTTTGCCCTCCGTGACCCGTGTTTATGGGCTACGTGTGTTCTCCATGATAACACACGGAGAACAGGAACTTTCTGCTCACCTGTCCCTGGCGTCGCTGTCCGTGGTGCAGAACTTCGGTCACTGGTCCTGCCGACTCCCCGCTGCTGCTGCTTCCGGCCGCAGTGAAGTGAATATTCAATTAGCATAATGAGCGGCGGTGGGAAGCAAGTGACAGCAGCGACAGAGACTGTAGGGCAGGAGAAGGTGAGTAATGTTTTTTTTTTTTGCTCACACACACGTCTTCTCTCCGGTGCCTGACACACGGAACACATCCGTGTAGTCCGTGTGTGTTACGTGTGACACGTTTGCATTCTGTTTTACACCCGTGATGCCGGAGAGAAAACGGACATGTTGGCGTGAAAAACACCCGGACACACTTAAGTACGGAACGGACACACGTTCCGTGCGCAAATACTTACGTGTGTCCTAAACCATAGGAATTCCTAGGTTTACGTGTGTACGTGTCTCCGGTAAGTGAGAAAACTGCCAAACACGTACCGGAGTCATGTACGTGTGAAGGGGGCTTAAGAGGAAGTGAATAATTGTATGGCAGTTCTCAGCAGAAAAGAATCCCTTTGGATATAAAAACTTACAGTAATTGTTTGTGTCCAAATGGTCTAAATGATATGTTAGTGAAGGTATGATGCTTATATATGGACGAAAGGGATTGCAAAGCAAATGTTTTTGGCTGATTGTGATTTTATAGATGTGAAAGTGGGGAAACTACATATTTGGTGTTTATTCATGTATTTATATATTTTTATATCCATATTTTTAGATTTGTATGTGTCTTATGTGTCAGAGAGTGACTAAGAGGTGTATGTATAGCAGGTAAAATACAATAAAAAAAAAAATAACAAAGAAAAAAAAAACATCAGTAATAGAGAACCTCGGGGCATAGACCGTGGGAGTTATATGAAACAAGGTGAGGAAAAAGGTGGGGTTACTCAAGTGTTTCTCTTTTTGTTAATTAGATTCCAATGATATTTTATTTAAAGTCGAGCTCTGAGGGAGCAACTGTCATGTTATTACACCTGAAGAAGGCTATCTTTTTAAGATTTTTAGCCGAAACACGTTGTAGTATCTTTCATTAGCCAAATAAAACGTCCTCTGTTATAATATATTTGAAAATAAGTGCCACCTTTTTGGATTTAAAGGCTTTTTAAGCATTTTAAATTAAAGGAAAAAATACATTATTACAGAAAGGGGCCATTATTATAGAAAAGGCTTGGTACATTCGTACAGGAAGAGGGACATTATGACAGGACAGTAAACATTATTTAAAGGGAAGCTGTCACCACTTATTTGGCCTATAAGCTGCGGCCACCACCACCGGGCTCTTATACACAGCATTCTATCATGCTGCATATAAGAGCCCGGGCTGGGAGTATAACATAAAAAAAACCTTATAATACTTACCTAACGGTCGCACGGTGGGCCTAATGGGCGTCTCTGTTCTCCGTGCCTCCTCTTTCGGCCATCTTCGTCCTCTTTCTAAAGCCTGTGTGCATGATGCGTCCACGTCATACACACTCACCAGTCCTGCACAGGCGCATTACAATACTTTGATCTGCCCTTCTCAGGACCTGAATGCAAGCGAGTGTGTATGACGTCGGACCCGTCATGCACCGCGGCTAGAGTAGGAGATTTAAAGATGGTCAAAAGATGCATCGCCGGGAACCGGACAACGGAGATGCCCATTAGGCCCACCGCACGACCGTTAGGTAGTATAAAGTGTTTTTTTATGTTATACTCCCGGCCTGGGCTCTTATATAAAGCATGTTAGAATGCTGTGTATAAGAGCTCGGTAGTGGTGGCCACAGCTTATTGGCCAAAAAAGTGGTGACAGGTTCCCTTTAAGTGCAGGGGGAGATTATTACATGATGTGGGACATTATTATTGGATAGGTGACATTATCACAGGACAGGAGACATTATTATAGCTTGGGGGGCATTATTATAGGCAGGGGGACTTTATTACAAGTTTGGGGCCATTATTATAGGACAAGAAACATTATTAGTACAGGAGACATTATAAGAAGATTAACATTACTACCCTGACATTATTACAGAAAGCAGGACATTTTAACAGGATGGAGGACATTAATATAGGAGACATTAATACAGAATCTGGTCCATTATTACTGTATTGGAACATTATTACAGGATAGGAGCCATTATTACAAAAAGGCGGCCATTATTATATAGCCAGGGGCATTTTTACAGTGCAGGGGACAATATTACAGAATTAGAGGATGGGTTCCATTATTACAGGACTGGGGGTATTATTATAGTTCAGTGTACATTATTATGGAATGGGGGACAATATCATAAGATGTGGTCAGAATTATTATATAGTGACATTTGTAGTAGAATGTTACAGGATGGAGGCCAATTAGAGGAAAAAAAAGAAAAATTAATCCAAATACATTTTTAAAATATAACAGAAAAATATAAAATGTGTCCCATCAATTTTTTTTTTTTAAATGTATGGCCCATTCAACCAACCAAACTTGAGACCTCAGATCTAATGGGTAGACTGCCATAACAACCTACTCTGTATCCCTCACTCCAAAACTCTAGTCCCCCTCAATCCAGTCTCACCTCTGCTTTTCCCCTTCTCAAATCAAAGAAGAGATCAGCAAATAGCCAAAAAGTAATACAAAAATATAATTTTATTGAATATATTAAAATAGTATTAATAAACAATGACAATAGTACACTAGGAAAAAAGCGGCTCAAAACAGAGCGGAGAGGGACAAAAAATATATTGTATTATTTAGTATGCTGGTGGTCCATATAAATATATTGTAGATGATATACTGATAAATCATAAAGCTACATATACGTGTAAGACAAAGAACCAACCTGTGTGCATGTTTCCCAGCCACTGGAATGGCACCAGAGATGCAACGCGCATTTCGGTGTGAGTGCCTTAGTCAGGGGGCATGGTGTCATTCCAGCAGTTGTCACGTTATATACCCATTCCTCCCTTTTGGGTTGCACATATTAGGTCATCTGTGACTCAACTGGATGCACGCATGCACTGATACGTACGCATGCACTGCTTATGGTCCATAAATTCTATTGGTCCAGCTGGGTATATAACGTGACCGCTGCTGGAATGACGCCACACCTCCTGACGTAGGCATCCACACCGAAACATGTGTCGGGTCTCTGTTGCAAATGCAGCGGCTGGGGAATAAGCAGACAGGTTGGTTCTTTTTCTTCCACTTATATGTACCTCTATGATTTATTGGTATATCATCTACAATATATTTATATGGACCATCAGCATACTAAATAATACAATATATTTTTTGTCCCCCTGCCACTAGGGTTTGAGGCACTTTTTTCCTAGTCTACTCATTGTCATTAGTTATTAATACTATTTGAATATATTCAATAAATTATATTTTTTATTACTTTTTGGCTATTTAATGATTTCTTCTTTTGATCATTAAACCTGTTATACACTACCATTTGGAATAAGTAAGTAATATTATGTTATATTATCTACCTTTTGATATGTTGTTTCCCTTTATTGGCTGAAAGTTTGTTTTTCTGCTTTTCCTCTTGTCCAATCACTGACAGTTTAAAAAAAAAATAAATATAAATATATATATATATATATATATATATATATATAAAAATACAAATAACTATTTGATTACTGACAATGACACAATCTGTCTCCTCCATAAATAATAATGAATAATAATCTTTATTTCTATAGCATCAACTTATTCCGCAGCGCTTTACAATTCAGGAGGATCATATACAAACAAGTAACAGTTATAGAAAATACAATGTTTAGAGGGGAAAAAAGACAACTCTGCTCGTGAGAGCTTACAATGTACAATTAGATGGGGGGTGACAAGGTACAAGTGCTTATTTACAATGGCAATCCAGCCATCTCAAGGAAATGGGGGATAGATAAGGGATACCTTAACCAGTCAGCCAGAACCTTGAGATAAAATTTGGGTGCCATGGAGTTTGACGTGGGGTTATGTTCTGAGAAGTTGTGGAGGGACTATGTGAATTTAGTTTGGCTAGGGAGTGTGATAGGCCGCCCTAAAAAGATGCATTTTTAGGGTGCGTCTGAGCTGAGTAAGTTGTGATTCATCCTACAAAAACACAAGTTTTTTTGAGGACATCTTTTTTTCTACCCAGTATTTTACCATGTATGAAGCAAAGAAAAAAAGAGAAAAAGGAGCCAGCACGATCTGAAATTGGCATGCATCATATAAAAAGTGAAAATTCACAGATTTATTCCAACTGTACTATAATAAAAAAATGAGATTTTTAGCAAATAATTGATCAATTTTTTGAGCCACCCCTGCCAACGTCACGGCAAATCTCAATAGGGGGGTCATACTCTATATTCTGTATTTCATGTGCCATGCGGCCTCCTAGATAAAGTTAAAATCAGAACCATAATGGAGCACACATACCTGTAACCTGTATATAGCCGCTTCCATGTTGCAAAAAAGGCAATTGTGGATAGAGACCAGCCCAGGTCCCAGCATGTGGAGAAAGCTCTACACATACCAGGACTATATCAGAACTGACCCTCCCAGTGCCAGACAGCAACCATTGATAAAGGCGGACCAGATCCAAGAATGGTGCTTAATTAGCAATGCCTGTGGAAAGGGGTGAGGTAACTGAATCTGAACAGCTACCAACAGGAGGAATACATTGCAAACCAAAATCAGGCGTGCATGGTATGGTGATGGTCAGTCACCAGAAATTGTAGCATAACTACAGTCATAACAGAGAAAAAGGAGCCAGCATGATCTGAAATTGGCATGCATCATATAAAAAGTGAAAATTCACAGATTTATTCCAACTGTACTATAATAAAAAAATGAGATTTTTAGCAAATAATTGATCAATTTTTTGAGCCACCCCTGCCAACGTCACGGCAAATCTCAATAGGGGGGTCCTACTCTATATGCATCATATAAAAAGTGAAAATTCCTTTCCACAGGCATTGCTAATTAAGCACCATACTTGGATCTGGTCCGCCTTTATCAATGGTTGCTCTCTGGCACTGGGAGGGTCAGTTCTGATATAGCCCTGGTATGTCTAGAGCTTGCTCCACATGCTGGGACCTGGGCTGGCCTCTATCCACAATTGCCTCTTTTGCAACAAAGAAGCGGTTATATATACAGGTTACAGGTATGTGTGCTCCATTATGGTTCTGCTTTTAACTTTATCTAGGAGGCCGCATGGCACATGAAATACAGAATATAGAGTAGGACCCCCCTATTGAGATTTGCCGTGACGTTGGCATGGGTGGCTCAAAGAATTGATCAATTATTTGCTAAAAATCTCATTTATATTACAGTACAGTTGGAATAAATCTGTGAATTTGCACTTTTTATATGATGCATGCCATTTTCAGATCGTGCTGGCTCCCCTCTCTCCATGTATGAAGCAAGCATTTGACTAATTGTCCATACTAAAAATGAAGCAATGATTTCTCGTTTCGTAGAAGACAGTCCCAGTATCATCTCAAGTTCAAGTCAGCGGCTGAATTACACCAGGACCTCCTCTACGAGCCTGAATGTAATGAAACTCATTCTTTCTACTCATTAAATGTATCTCCAATATCTTGACAAGAGACTCATTTTCTAAAATATTTTTACAAAAGTTCTAAGTAAGATAGGGAAATGGCAGAAATATATTTATATAATTGCTGTCCTTATCTGGATCTTTTAGTCCTTGCAGCACAATCTCGTATAATAGCAGGTATTATTTTACTGTGGTTAACTCTTGCTTCCTTTTTTCTGAAGGAGCCCTTTGGATTGCTCCATACCTTCGGAGTCAGATTTTTTTTCCATTATAATGTACATTTTAGTATAAGTAAAACAGAAATTGTTTCAATATCAGAAACCACAAGTTGACAAGTAGGTGGGAAAGATATTTATTATTCCTATTCATTTTGTCCAAAATATTTAATAAGGTTGGAAGTTTCTGTTATAACAGCAACACATTTTATATACTGCCGTCCCCACAGGGATATTCAAGAAGAATACATGGAGTTATTTTTTATCTTGCTATTGAGTTTCAGTCCGGTTACGAAACATATGAAAACAGGATTTTGGTCCAAGAAGAAATATTATCCACAGTCCTGAGTGATATCTTGTATACAATATTACACTGTACTAGGAAATGATACAGTAAACTAAATGGTATAAAGCACGTTTATCAGAGAGGAGACACAAACGTCCTTCCCAATTAGGTTATTGGTTAGGCGTCATCGCAAGTGACAATTATCAGTCACCTCTCCCACATAAGCAATGACTTTGTGATTAATAGTTGAGAACGTCAATTGAACGTCTGTCAACAGACAAGATCGGAAGTCTGCCGTACGAACCCAAGGAAAAAAATTAATTGTCATTCATTTGCATCAACCGGGAAAAGGTGACAAGTTGTGAACATGAATTTGGGAAATAAAAAGTGAAGTGGATGCAAGATGTCAGGATTCTTGCCAGATTCTTGCCGGATTTTCCACGTCTGCTTTTTTAAATGTATGGATAATTAATGAATCTATAACCTTGAATTAAGGAGAAATAAAATACCACTAGAGTTGAATTAGTTAAGAAATCACTCAGTAAGACAAGCGGGATTATTATAGGATATCATTTCAAGACTTAATAATTCTATTTTTGAAGTGAAGATTGATGTAAAACTTTGAAATACATTAACACACTTAGCAAAGTAACATAAGAAGGTGTAGATCAGATTTCAGTGACAGCAAAAGTTAGAAATAAAAACTAAAAAAATAAAACTAAGTTATGTAACGTCAGGAAAATCTTGTCTCAAATACACTACTTCTTTATATAAAGAAAACTTATTCTCCATTAGATGTTTTATTCTTTATATAGTCAGTTGTGTGTTAAAGGAGTTCTGTGAACTTTTAAAAAGGAACCTGACAGCTGATACATGATGTCTGATCCACGGGCAGCATGTATCAGACGCTGACTGTATGATATACAGTATATATTTAACTATGAAATGCTGGTATATTTCCGTGAAAAACCTACTTCAATATCCACCAAGGATGGAGCTGCATGGGACATATGGGTCCCCAGCATGTATTGTGAGAGACTTATCATTCAAAGGGAGCAGGTGGGGAGAAAACATCGGGGACAAGCCTGTTGAACTAGTCTCCCCAGCGGCTATTAGACTATGTTATTCTCTGAAACGCTGCAGCATCTCAGAATTGCCCATAGGTGTCTGAAATTATGCACTCAGAGCCTAATACATGTTGCCAGTGTCCTCTGCTTCTCTTTCATTTCTCCATTTTAGAGACAAAGTGGCCACATCGATGTAAAACTGTGACAGAAGGCTTTTTCTAAATACCTTCTGTTGTCCATTCTGCCTGTGAGTGGCTCTATCGCTGTCCACTCATCCCCACCACGTAACCTGGGCTTCAGTGACTTCTGATATCCGGTGATGTCAATTCAACTTTCGGAATTGAAAAAACAAGATAGCCAGTGTAGTGGGTGAGCATACCCCCTACAAAAGGGAGCTGAGATAACCCGGAATTGTAGTTAATAAAAATGTTTGACTTTTATTATTGTGCATTGTGGTAGGGCACCCCTAGTGGCCGGGTGGGACGGCTGTCGCCACCGTGAAGGAGGAGCCGGCTGAATCACAGGGGATTGAGTGTGTGTGCAAGGAGTTGGATCCGGGACAGGAGAGGGAGAACATCGAGGGGCAGAGTGTGTGAGCGGGACCAGCAGGGGGCGCCGGAGAGAAAGGTGTGGAACGTAACCTCAGGGTGTGAAGCAACTGGTGTGGGTCCGGTGTGCGTGAAACCGAAGAGTGGGAGCCCGGCGAAGTGGAGTACCCCGGGCATATCCCCACCAGAGGGTGCGTTAGGGCAGGCTGCCCCCAGCTCCACCGAAAGTGCTTGATTCTGCTGCCGGATTGTTATGTACAATAAAGGATGTCTTTTATTACCACCACCCTTTGCTTGAAGATCGTTTGTACACCGTCCGGCGAATGCACCATCACACTCTGCCCCACCAAGTCAGCTCCCGACCTTGAGGTAGTGGTGAAGCCAGGGACAAGCCTGAAAACTACAGCCACGACTACAAGGCCGGAGGCTCCCCTGGCTCATCATTACATGTGGCGTAGTCGGCAGGATGCGAATCCCCTGCCAGGGACCCAAGAAGTCGGAGATCAAGTGGTGCCTAGGGCACAGGATCCGAACTATGATAGAAGATTTCCGATCCCATGGTGGGAAGAAGAAGATACAGTGCCTGCAGCGTTGGACCGGGCACAAGATGGCGGCAAGATGGCCGTCGTCTGTGAAGATGAAGAAAGGGCGCAAAAAATTGGCGCCAAAAGAAGAGCCTGGGGCTGGCCAGTGCCGAAGAAGAAGTTCGGAGTACTCCGCCCAAAGAGGGGAGGTGCCGGTCCCAGGGCACGAAGAAAGACATATGAAGTGGGCGGTGTTTGGAAGAAAAAGAAGAACCGCCGCGGAGGAGTCAAGATGATGTGTGAGGCTGGGGGTGGAGCATGCTCAAGAGCGGGAAACACAGGCCCGCCTCCACTTCCTCCAGTCTCAGCATCGACTCCGTCGCCATTACCAGAGACGTCGCGAGTTCCTGAAATGGATACTTCAGAACAGCAGCAGGAAATGGTGACCGCCCTGGCCCTCACTAGCCTGGGCCGAGGGCACCCCAAACATGTTGCAGCTACCGGAGTGTCCCCTCTCGACATCCCGGCCGCGCCAGGAGGAACCGAACGGCCGGCTAAAGTGACCTGGCTGACCACATGGGATGCTGCGACCGGAGGAACTACCACAGAAGTCCGGGCGACTTATGCTACACAGTTGCCGATGGGGAATCGGCCCCTGGGGATCCCCTATGCCGACCTCGAGACACCTCCGCCCGCCGCCCGGCAGCAGCGCCCTCTGCCTCCAGACAGGAACCGGCCGAAGTACTTGCCCAGAAGCTGGAGCAAGATCACCGGGGCTTTTTCTGGGACCCCGTACACCCGTCTCCCAACCTTTACCCAAGAGCTCCGTCCCCGGCACCAGACCCCGTCCAGGAGCGGCTGCTCGCGGAAACCATCGCCCAGGAGATGATGGCCGGTCCCGGCGGCGAAGAGCTGGCGCTGCAATTCACCACTGGTATAGTGGTGAAGTTCAACCAGCAGGAAGGCTATGGTTTTATCCGGGAAGAGGCCACCGGAGATGACTATTTCTATAACCGGGTACACCTGGATGTGGAAGGGTTACCGCAGCGCCTCCACACCCTCTATCCGGGTGAAAAAGTACAGTTTCTACCCGAGGCGGGAAGCCGCGGCCTTTTCGCGGTCGGCGTGACCAGGATGCCGACCACACGTGAAGCGGCCCAATGGCAACAGGAGCTAGAATGGGAAGAGCACCAGAGTCGGCGACGGAATCAGTCAAAACCGGTGTCGACCGATGCATCTCATCCCAGACGTACCCTCGCGGTAGCACCGGAGGTGAAGCCCGGTCCGACCGCTGACCTGGAAAAGAGCACTCCGGCGGTGCTGGCGGTCAATCAGAGCGTTACCAATCACCCGGTGATTGTCCTGGATGTGCAGCGACTCCATCCCCCCCGGCGGGGACTGAAGAGGCCACGCCATCAGAGGCCCCCTACGCTCCTGTGTCTTTTCGGAGGGTACGCCGACAACCTGGGCAGACCCTGGGCGACTACATCCAAGCTCAATCAGCCGAGTGGAAATGGTCCTGGCCTCCGGAGTAAGTGTCCTGGTCGGTTTGTACCAAGACCAGCAGAAGTTATGTTTCACATGTTCCAGTTGTTAAGCCCGGAGAGAGTCCGTTGCTAGACTGAGCCAGGGGCTCCTCCGTAAGGCGAAGAAGGAGCAGTTTTGTTTCCGTTTTTGTTCCTGTTGTCCACAACAAAGACCGGGAGCGCTGCTAAGCCTCCGGGCACCAACAAAGACCGGGAGCGCTGCTAAGCCTCCGGGCACCAACAAAGACCGGGAGCGCTGCTAAGCCTCCGGGCACTGCCAAGACCGGGTGCTGGACTGGTGCCCCTTTCTTCCGGGCTGCCTGTTGTGGACTGGTTCGTAGTTTATTCCCATGTTATGTCTAGTTTTAAAGTGTATGTGATTTTTAGATAGAGCCTTGCCGGGAGGCTCGGGTTTTAAGAGGGGAGGCGTGTAGTGGGTGAGCATACCCCCTACAAAAGGGAGCTGAGATAACCCGGAATTGTAGTTAATAAAAATGTTTGACTTTTATTATTGTGCATTGTGGTAGGGCACCCCTAGTGGCCGGGTGGGACGGCTGTCGCCACCGTGAAGGAGGAGCCGGCTGAATCACAGGGGATTGAGTGTGTGTGTGCAAGGAGTTGGATCCGGGACAGGAGAGGGAGAACATCGAGGGGCAGAGTGTGTGAGCGGGACCAGCAGGGGGCACCGGAGAGAAAGGTGTGGAACGTAACCTCAGGGTGTGAAGCAACTGGTGTGGGTCCGGTGTGCGTGAAACCGAAGAGTGGGAGCCCGGCGAAGTGGAGTACCCCGGGCATATCCCCACCAGAGGGTGCGTTAGGGCAGGCTGCCCCCAGCTCCACCGAAAGTGCTTGATTCTGCTGCCGGATTGTTATGTACAATAAAGGATGTCTTTTATTACCACCACCCTTTGCTTGAAGATCGTTTGTACACCGTCCGGCGAATGCACCATCACACTCTGCCCCACCAAGTCAGCTCCCGACCTTGAGGTAGTGGTGAAGCCAGGGACAAGCCTGAAAACTACAGCCACGACTACAAGGCCGGAGGCTCCCCTGGCTCATCATTACACCAGCACTAAATGTGCACCACTGCACTAAAAAATCCAAACTGTACTTAATATTAAAATTTGAGATTTTTGGCAAAAAATTACAATTTCTTGAGCTACCCCACCATATCACAGCAAATCTCTTTGGGGCAGTCCTACACTAAAATATTTTTATATAAAATGTGCCATACGACCTTACATATGAAAAAGTAGAACTGTTCTTAGCAGCACTTACTTGGTGTTTTTCAATCCCATATCCATGACTGAATCATGGCTGATGCAATATTCCGGGATGAAAAATGAAGGAAGACCTTTTTTGGCAAATCAAACTGCTAATTATCTGAACTAGTGAAAACCTGTGAATTTAAGAAAATGTGAGTCAAATTTAATTATATCTAACTTGCTCCGGGACATTGTTTTTAACACTTACGCTTTCAACCTGCCTGGAGTAAAGTTACCTTTGTTTGCACCAAAACTAAGTCCAAATGTATTACTGCACCATCCATATGTATGGTGCCGCAATAGGTCCCAGAGCCGAAATCCCTATCCCCAGAGATTCTCAAAGTTTTTTCATGCAACTAAGACAATGGGTCCGATTCATCAAAGCTTTTTTGCCAGTATTCTGATATAAAAGAGCCTTAAAAAGTCACATAATTTTGGCAAAATTGATGGATGCCCTCACATTTTGTGACTTTTAGCCTTCTCGTGTTCTCCTAACTTCAACGAAGTAGCCAGAGTTGAGTCGGTAGAGTGGCATGGCAACCACCGGTTGTCAAATTCACTGCCATGAGTTTTACTCCGGCAGGAACTTGTGTAGGATTTGTGTTACAGTGCACACAGAGGTGCATACCACTTGTCCAATGCTTATGACTCTTGAAGACGTGTAGATGTCTTCATGAATCAGGAGCAGCTGACTCCAGTACATCAAGACCAGCCCCGTATGCCTTTATTCCTGACCATTTCTTGGTAAAAATTCAAGAATTGTTTAATCAACCTGCTGAAAACCTTATTTACTACATGAAGGTCATTATTAGTGCTTGATATCACTAAGTACAAGGGTATGAACTACCATGTTAGTTTAACAACCTTTGATGACACTAATAAATGCCATCCTCATCATTGTCACTATATATTGAACATTGGGCCTCATTTCTCAAAACTCTCTATAAGATAAACTTTGTGTTTTTTGCAAATAGGAGCCAATCATAAATTGCTCTGTTAAACTAATAGTGCTCTGTGATTGATTGTTGTGAATAACAATAACAGTGTGCTATTTAGACAGTTTTTATAAATCTTTCCTATTCTGTTCTACTGTTTTTACTATTCTTTTTTTCTGTGCTTACAGTGAAACATAGTGGTAGCAGTGTCCTTATGCGGGGCTGAATGAGAGCTGCTGGTGTCGGAGAGCTAAATTTCATTAATATCACGAATTCACTGATGTACTGCTCTATGTTGAAGAGAAGATGCTGCCATCACTCCATGACCTTGGTAGATGTGCATTTTTCCAATATGACAATGGTTTAAAACTCACATTTTTTTTCTGAAGAAGAACAGGGTGAAAGTGATTCAGTTAGACAATCAAAAAGAAAGTCCAGCACTAAAGACCCAAATTGAGAGCCAAAAAAACAGTTATAACAACTGGCTGGGGTAGAGAGCCAGGACTCGAGGGGGTGCCGAATGGGAAACAGCCAGAGCAGTTGCTATGAAAAATAAAAAAAGGTAGGCACTCACCAAAAACCAGTAATAAGTAGTCCTTTATTTCAACCAGACAGGAGGAAAAAGGGGAGGATGCGGGAAGCGGGGACGACGGTTACCGTGTCACGCTAGGAGTGGCGCTTCTACGGGTCTGTACCAAAAATATCTTCTGATCTGAACCCACCTGAAACACATATGGGGAATTCTGAAGAGGCAAGTTGTCATCACTCTCCATCCTGCACTCAGGCCCTAAAAGAAATTGTTCTAGAAGAATAGAAAAATATAGATGTTGCAATATGTCGACGTGTTCATCCCATGCCTAAAAGACTTGGTGTTGTCCTTAATAATCGTGGAGGTCATACAAATACTAGATGAAGTAGTTTTTGATGTGGGTTGTAGTCATTTTTGCATCAACTGAATTGAGTAAAACTGAAGATTTTGTAATGAAAGTTCTATTATTAACTTTGCTTTGATGTTATGGATTAAAATTGTTCTATGAAACTCAGTCTTGCCAGAATTTGGGAAATTATTCTTGTGTTTAGTAAGATATTGAGTAAAATTCTATTTTTCCAAGGGATGTACTCATTTATGCTTTAGCCCTTTATTTTGCAAGTAATAACACAATTTAGAATAATAATCATATGTTTGAAGATGAAATCAGACTACCTTCACCATTTCAGCAGCAATATTGTCATCACAATTGAATATAAACGTTGAAAACATGTGAATCCTCATATCAACGCTGATATTTATTTCTCCCTGAATGAATATTTAAATGGTAAAATGATAATTCACCAAATCAAGACGTTGCTTTTTCGCCATATCAAGAACACCAACTTTTTATTATGTTAATTTTAGAACAAATTATATTCAACAAAAAGATTCATTAACCTTTGTCACCTTCTGCCTGATAAGTGGTAATTCAATAAATTATGGGAGATTAAGTTTTCCTTTGTTCCTTTGATTTGTCCCTGTGATCTACATATAAGTGTGTTTCCATCACTAATGCTAATACCTGGAATTAATCTGCGCCCAGGTCTACTTTTTTAATGGCTAATATTACATATGGACCTTTCTTCAGGAAAATCTCTCAGTAGATATAAAAAGGATGAATAAGTTTAAGTTTTACTTAAAGTAAACTTGTCACCTTCAGAAATACTTTTATAATGAAAATCTTCAGGTGAATATTATTTAAACCCTAGAGAAAATGAGATTTTAGTCTCCTGAAGCCACTCACTTCCTGCGCTGGGGCGGTGTAGGCAGCGCTTACTGACATCGCTCACTATTTCCTGCGAGAGTGGCTGTATTTACACCCCTAAAGATTGATTGACTTCTCTGTAGCGTGTGTGTGCAGCATGTGTGTGCAACGTGTGTCTGCAACGTGTGTGTGTGTGTGTGCAACGTGTGTGTGTAACGTTTGTGTGTAACGTTTGTGTGCAACATGTGAGTTCAGACCCAATTGTCAAAATTCAATTATTATTTTGAAATGAAATATTAGAAATATTTTGTAAATAAAGAAAAGATCATTTTTAAAGTTCATGTCACCTGAACGGTATTCAAAGATAAAATTCAAACTGCTTATCGCAACTGGGGATACGTAACGCCTGCCTGGAACCACAGTCTCAGAATGCCTGTCGCAGACAGGCTTGAAGAAAGCCACCCACTAAGCAGGATGCTGAGAACCCCGAAACCCTTTA
This sequence comes from Anomaloglossus baeobatrachus, assembly GCF_048569485.1. Lineage (NCBI taxonomy): Eukaryota > Metazoa > Chordata > Amphibia > Anura > Aromobatidae > Anomaloglossus > Anomaloglossus baeobatrachus. The sequence continues at coordinate 585,425,180 of NC_134355.1, forward strand.
ACCCCTATACAGGGATTTTGAATTAATACAGAGCCCCGGAGATCACTACAGGTGGAAGGCTGAGTCCAAGAAGAGTATTCGACAGGCAGGGTCAAACCAGGAGATAAAGAAAAGGGACAAAATCGGCAGACAAGGGCATAGTCAGGAAATCAGGCTGAGGTAAAAAACGAAGATGACAGCGAGGTACAAAAATGGCAGCCTAGAGAGTAGTCAGAGAGCAGAAAGAGCTCAAAACACAGGAATCAATAGTCAGAACAGAGCAAGAACCAGAAACAAGCAGGAATACAAAACTATATTTGGCAGTGACCAGCAGACAGGATTGGGACTTAAAAGGGTGTGTTGTCTTCCCGTTGGCTGTAGCTGAATGGTTGTAACTTCAGCTGTAAGGCACATGCCACCAACAGTCAGCCAGTAGTACTGCAGGTTCCAGGGAAACCCAGTTTAGTGGGTGAGCTGAGCCTGTGCCCACAGAGCCACTGGCACCAACTCCTCTCCTATCACCAGCACAGTCCACAGTGGGAATAAGGCGGTGCCTAGTGACTGAAGCAGAAGTCACAGGAGCGGACTCCGGTGAGGATGTGGCAGTATACTTCTTCCAGTTGTGTACTCTACATGGCCATTTAACCCTCTCTATGACATAGAACCTGAAGTAATCTGTATTGCTGCCATGCTTTAATACAAAGTTTTAACGGCACTAGAATATGATTTATTCCTGGTGTTAATATTGGATATATAAACTGCAATATGTCTGTTGAGTTTTCTAGTGGTACATGCAATATAGAGAACATTGTACTTTTTGCCTGAGGCTGATTAATAGTAGTCACGGCCTCAGGCAGTTTAGAAGGTGTAGGTCCCCCCAGCCTTCACATGACCCCCCCTTTGGTAGATCATATGATAAGTCACGTGATTAACATACAAATGCTGTGGTGCACATCTGCAGATGCAAAATGAGAGAGCTAAGGTAATAAAGCCGACACACTGGGTATAGGCTCTGTGCTTTAGGAAAGGACAAAGAAGGTAAAACATCAGCACCAAATGAGACAAAATTTGTTCATTAATGCTGCAAAAATTGGAGTTTTTTTCCAGTTCAGCACCACAGATAATAATCCAACGTTTCAACCTCTTTGAGGTTATTGTCAAGGATATCTGTGTAGGAGAAGCCGGGGTGCATACAAAAGGTAAATTAGGAAGTCCATGCGTATGGCACTGGGTAGGGAAATGCAATAGGCTGCATGTGGTCCATCATGGTGGTGCACAAAACATTATATTGAGGCTAATCTGGCTACATTATAATTCGGCTATGCTTCTTGATTTCAATGCAATACACCACATTGTTGAAATTATAAAGCATCAATAATACAATCTCCACCATGTGGCACAGAGAATTTGCTTTTGTTCTCTGTTAAAAGACAAACATTGCAGTGGTCTTCTCCATATTTGAAAAAAAACAAAACTTTTTTTGCGCAAGCCAGTCCTTGGCCATTTGCTAGGGGACAAGTTATTGCCAAGAGAATGGCCACGTTTTGCTACATATTTGCAGCCATTTTGGACTATTTATCAGAGAATGAAATCTTGATTTTGCTCAGCTTAATATTTCAAGATTGTTGAATTTTACCAAACTGCAAACTATATGGAGTACTCAATGGGATAGGTTGACCATGTGTGTTGGCTCCACAATACCGTTTTCTTTTGTATTGTTGTAAACAATGCTTTGTCTGGGTTTTAAGTTAATGTTTAAAAAAGTCTATCCAATTGTCTTTTTGGTACAACCTTAAAGCTTTAAGGGAATAAAAAAAAAAAAAAAACCTTATTGTCTGTCAATCTGACACAGCTGGCTGTATAGATACTCACATTTATCTTAGACAAACATATTATATCTTAGACAATAATGCCATGTATAGAAAGCTTTCTAACAATCCAACTATTTTTAATAACTTTTTAACACACATTTTGCAGGATGGTATTGCATTTGAGCTTGTAGATGGCAAAACAAAAAGTGTCTATAATAATCCCTATTTTTTGCGGTTTACCTAAAACACACAAAAGTGTATTTCTGCCATCATTATACCCTATAATTTTGAGCAATGATTTTTTAATGAAGTGTATTGACATGGTTCAATGAGTACCTTCAACATCTCAAAATATTTTTTTTTAAAGATAGCTCTACAGTCCCTAAAGTTTTTCACAATTTTTTTTGTGCTGGATTGTTGTTTTTTTTGACATATGATGCTATCATTTATTCCTCATTACATGTCTATTATTGTAATACAATAGCATATAAACAATTATAGGTCATGTTCCAGTGACTTGAAAAAATGTATTCTCACTGCCATATATTTTTTTGTTGTGACTTAACTTTATGTTACACAATTAAGTTTTTTCATAAATAAAAGGCACCCCAAATGGGTATACATATTCCCCTTCTATAATTATTATTCGTGGCATGGTGGGAGGAACAGTATTTTAATACTCAGAATCAATTTGCTTCTAATATTGTCTGGTACGGCCGCTACGTTGATGATCTTTTATTTGTGTGATCCGGTAATAGAGCAGTGATTATTGGTGTGCACTCAGCTTGGTGCTTGACTATGCTTTCAAGATATGGTAGATAGTGAACTCAACTGCACTCAAAAAATTGCTTCAAATAGAGATTTATTTTATTCATGTAAAAATCACACTCATGGTATACAATGTAGGGACAAAGGAAACCACTATATATATTATATACTGTAAACAAAATATTAGAAACAAATTGCTTTGAAGAGACTGGTAATAAATTCCCCATACTAAAAGGAATGTTTACTGTGTAAAACATTTTTTACCATTAGTAACGGGCAGTAATATTGTACTGCTGTTGTTTTTTTTTTAACAATTTGATGGCTCATTTTGTAATATCATATCTATAAGTTTCCCCATGCTAATTACTTAATGTTCAGTTTGTTAAACTTTCTTCACTGTGTGTATTATTGTCAAAGCAATGATGAATTACTTTACTTCTCTCTGCTTGACTGAAAGTCTGACTTCGGAGGAGTTTTTACACTGCAAGATAATTGTGAATGAGTCTTGTTTAAAACGCACATGTAACAATTAACATCCTATTTAAACAGGCTGCAAATCACTAGACGTTTCATCTGGTGAAGTGATCTTTTGTACAGAACAAAAAAAATCATTGTTCTTGGTGGGGCATCATCCTGTGTAAACAAGAATCCCACTGCTGGGAACTATGGTAGCCTATGGGCAATGAGTGATCTTGTATAAATTGCTCAGTGCTCATCATTTACTTTGATTTGTCTGTGTCAGCAGGTATTTAAAGGATCTCTGATGTGTAAAAGTTACTGATCAGTGGTTTTGTGCCACTGGTCGGACGATGTTAATGGACCTTTATGAATAATTATTCAATTAGAGAACCTTACCTCTCCCAGGAATAGTTTGCCATTTGCTATAATGTAAATTGCTAATCTTTTGCACTTCCATGTATCTTTTGTGTTGCTCTTTTTATATGAAAGATAGCTGAGGTGCAATTAGATTAATATAATGTTTTTCAATATTTAAAGGGGTTGTCCACTACCCGGACAAGCCTTTCTCATTCCCCATGTTTGCCCGCATTAAAATAAAAAAAAAGCTTTTACTCGTCTCTGCTACACTCACTTTCTTAGGACTCACTTGAGTTTGTTGCATCACCTGTCCTTCAGACGTATAAGTAATCAACAACAAGTGAGTGCTGCAGCTGGCTGTATTGGCGCTGGCTCCGGAGGTGAGTATAGGTTTCTTTTTTTTTATTTTAATGGGGGCAAACATGGGAAATGAGAAGAGATTGTCTAAGTAGTGGACCCCTTTAAGTGCCTTGTGATTATGGTAGTCCACACAAGCTTTAACCCAAGCACGTTACACTACTGAATAGTTACTCAATTCTTTCACTAGATGATTATAGCAGCACACAATATACTACTTACCTATAACTTAACCAGCTTTACATTTTTTGCGGTTAGTGCTGTCACTGCAATGGCACAGGCAATAGTAAAACTGGATTTCCATTCTTTGAGTGTTTTATTGGAGACTGCTTCTGACAATGGGAAAGCTGGGTTACCATTTATGTTGTGAGACTGCTTTTGACCCTGCTTTTGAATTGCTTTTGAATTGGTTTACAGCTCAATGATGAAAAGTTGTTAAACTGCTGCTGAGGCTGGAATAGCGGAGTTGCAGCTCATTGATGAAATCTTATGAAGTTATGATACTGTTACTGATTCTGGGAAAGCTGAGTACAGTTCAGTGATGATATGTTCAGAGTATATTGTTGACATTGGAAAAGTGGGTAGAAGATCAGAGAAAATACATAAGTGGAAGTTCATCGATGATATGTTCGGGGAGAGCTGCTGGCACAGGGAAAATTGGGTTACAGCTTAGTGATAGTATGCTTTGAGAGGGGTATTGACATTGAAAAATCTAAATTACAGCTCAGCAATGATGTTCTGGGACTGTTGTTGAAGCTGAGAAAGCTGGTTAGAAGCTCAGTGACAATAATTTTTGAGCCTCCTGCTGATGTTTGAAAAGCTGGGTTGCAGTTCAGTAACTATATTGTGTGAGCCTGCATCTGGTGCTGTCAAAGATGGATTTTATCAAAGTGATGATACTTTCTGAGACTTCTGTTGACAATGGTAAAGCGTTATGAAACTACTGTTGATTCTGGAAATTCAGTGTTACAGCTCATTGCTGCTCTCAGGGCTGCCACCATAAATTTCAGGACCCTATACTGGTAACATTTTCGGGCACCCAGGCTCCATCCCAGCCCTGCCTCCTCCCCCCAAACCTTCCACAGTCTCACTACCACTGTTGGAAAAACTCCACTTCTGCCCTACTCCCTCACCAATCAAACATTAATAGTTTCCAACAAACACCATCTGCTGGCTGAAAATATTGTCTATATAATATAATTATATATATATTTATTATAGAGTCTGCTGGTTATATGTATGCACACAGTCATCGGTCATAACCAAAACTGTAAGCACCTTTGAGGTTGTTCCAGAAAATGAAGTATTTCCTTTAGAAAATTAATTATACACCTCCGACATTGCCCACTCTCCATAATACACTTTCTACAACACCCCTCTCCATAATAAACCCTCAACACTGCCGCTCTCCATATTACACTCTCTGCACCACTCATCTCTTTAATGTCTCTCCCACACTGCTCCTCTGTATAGTATTTCCCCAACACACACTGTCCCTTTGTATAATATTCATCACACGCGTTTCCCCTCTGTATACTATTCCCCCACACACAAGCTGTCCCTCTTTATAATATCATCCCACACACTACCCTTCTCTATAATATCCCTCATACACACACTGCTCCTCTGTATTGTGTCCCCCCATACACACGCTGCCCCTCTGAATAATATTCCCCACATACACTGATCCTTGCAACACTTTGTTAAGAAAGAAGTAGTGGGCATCCTAGTGTAATAAATTTAAATAAAGGGAGAGGGGCTAACAAAAACTATGCAAAAAATGAATAATGAATTGCAACATGAGAGGAAAAAAGCTGCATAGTAAAAATGTGCACCCCCAGCTATTTACTATATATAAACTTAGCTTTTATTGATACAGAACATATAAGGCTGACAAAAACAAAGGTTAAAAACATGATTGACAAAAAGAAAGAATGAATAAAATAAGGGGATGGACATAATGATTCTATACTTATCCCCAATGACGTATCAGAGCACTGATAATAGAATGCACAATTAAAATATAAACAAGGAAGTATCCACAGATAAATAATATAATTCCACGGAATGATGCTATGGTGCAACTCCGTGATTAGTTCTGAGCATATTTTTGTTGCTGGGGAAGCTGGGTTATAGTTCCATGATGATATGTTCTGAGAATATTGTTGACTGGGTTGCAGCTCATTGATGGTTCTGAGACTGCTGCTGACAATGTGAAAGCTGGGTTTCAGCTCAATGACAATAGATTCTGACACTGCAGCTCATGCTAACATAGATGGATTGCAGTTCACGCATGATACTTTTAAAGTCTGCTGCCAATGGGAAAGCTGGGTTGCAGTGCAGTGATATTTCTCTATGAAACTGCTGCAGACTATACTTTATTTTTTTCCTGTCCAGTTGCACCACAACTATTTAGACTTTCATTATTTAAAGGGAACCTGTCACCAAGTTTCTCCCTTATAGGCTGCAGCCACCATCAGTAAGCCCTTATATACCACATTATAGTATACTGTAAATAAGTGCCCAGGACAATCTGTATAACATTAGAAACACCTTTGATTACACTCGCCTGCAGGGGGATTGGGTCCAATGGACTTGCTATCGCCGTCCTTTTTCTTTTTTTGTGTAGATGATGCATTTTACATCATCCACACAGTACCTGTCATTGCATTTCTGCACACGTGCACTTCTCTCTGCCCTGGTGAGGACAGAGCAAAGTACTGTAGTGCACATGCGCTGGCGTTCTTGTCCTTTTCTCATGCCTGCACATTAAAGTACTTTGCTCTGCCCTCAGCAGGATACAGAGAAGTGCGCGTGCGCAGGAGTGCGATGGGGACTTATATACAGTACTAGCTGTAGTACCCGGGTGTTTCCCGAGATAGAAACTGTCTCTCTGTCTGTCTGTATCTGTCTCTGTCTGTCTCTGTGAGTCTGTCTCTGTCCTTGTGTGTGTGTCTGTCTCTCTGTCTGTTTCTTTCTCTGTCTGTCTCTGTGTGTCTGTGTGTCTGTCTCTATCCATGTATGTCTCTGTCTCTATCCATGTCTGTCTGTGTCTATCTCTCTGTCTCTCTCTGTCTGCCTGTGTCTATCTCTTTGTCTGTCTCTGTATCAGTCTCTCTCTCTCTGTGTCTATATGTTTCTCTCTGTGTCTGTCTGTCTCCCTCTAGATGTCTCTGTCTGTGTCTCTCTATCTCTGTGTCTGTCTGTCAGTCTCTTTTCCTGTCTGTCTCTTTCCCCATGTGTCTCTTTACTTGTCTGTCTCTGTCTCTTCCCCTCTCTTTTCTTATCTCTGTCTTTTTTCTCTGTCTCTTTCCTTGTCTCTGTCTTTTTCCCTGTTTGTCTTTTTCCCTGTTTTTGTCTCTTTCCCTATCTCTGTCTCTTTCCCTTTCTATCTGTCTCTTTCCCCTGTCTATCTGTCTCTTTCCCTGTTTGTCTCTGTCTGTCTCTTTCCCTGTCTGTCTGTGGCTGTCTCTTTCCCTGTCTGTCTGTGTCTGTCTGCCTCTCTGTCTCTTTGACTATCTGTCTCTCTCTGTCTCTTTCCCTGTCTGTCTCTTACTGTATTTGTGCCTATATCTGTCTGTCTCTGTCTCTCTCTCTCTCTCTATCCATCTCCCCACCGACATATTATTACCTCACACATAAGCTTCTTATACTAACAATTTATTTTGTTCCTAGAGCAACCAATCGCAGCTCCTATTAATAATCTGTGGCTCGCAGCTCCATTGACTTTAATGGAGGCAGGTTTTTTGGAGAGTAACTGTAAAGCGCAGGGTTAAATTTTCCGGTCAAAACATAGTCTATGACGTTCCCTGAGTCACATGTGCAAAATTCTCTGTGCAAAATTTTGTGATTGTAAATGAGACGGTGCGGATTCCTTTAGCGGACATACATACACACACATACACTGAGCTTTATATATTAGATTCTACAATACTGTATATAAAGACTTATTGGTGGTGGCCGCAGTTTATAGGGGAAAAACCAGGTGATAGTGTCCTTTTAATGAACAAAAGAGCTGTCATTCTGCTTTTCATCCAATCTTTCACCTTGTGTTACAGCAAAAATAAACAGAAATGCCGTCCATTTCAGCCCTTTTATCTGTCTCTCTCGGCTAGTAAAGAACAGTATTCTGGATATAATTTCAACATTTATAGCTATGTCAGAATTAAAATGAAAAACAGCTTAAATTATTTAGTTAGATGTTTTCTAATAAAAGTGTCCTTTTAGGTCCTGGGCACACACTGCGTTTTTTGCCGCATTTTTCAGGTGCAGATTTAGTCCCAAAACTACATGAATTTCCTTCCCCAGCAAAGTCTATGAGATTTCATTTTTGCTGTCCGCACATTGCAGCTTTTTTTTGGCTACATCTTTGTGGTGACCACAAAGATGCAGCATATTAATTCTTTAACACTACACCCGAAAAACGCGCAAAAACGTGGCAAAAAAACGCAGCGGGTGCATAGGGCCTAATGATACACTAAGTACAGTGGAAAATAAAGGCAAAATCCACTGTGATAAACATTTCGGAAATTACGGCGAACACTATTTATTTATTTATTTATTTATTTATTTAAAGACTATGCATTCATGAAATATCAAGGAATATACCACTTTGGACAGTTATTTAAACAGTGTGCATTTAATACCTTTTCAGAATTGAAAAGCTAGTATGGAATAGATCCAGAGGGGTTGTTATTATCAGCTTAGACATACTATTAAGGATAAAAACAGAGTAAAATAGGACACATAAGGAAATGTCCCTTAGGAGAAATAATAAACAAGAATATGAGGTGAAAAGGAGTAATGCCCATGCTATATAAGGTGTTTCTTAATGAAGTCCTAAGGGGCTGTCACACCGCAGCAGACGAGAAATGGAATGATGAGACAGATTAGGGCACAAAAGCAGAATGGATAGAATTGATAATAATATACTGAAGATATCATATAATCCAGTTTATAGGTTATTTCACATTGTTATAGTTTACCAATTTTATTATACAACACAAAATAATTGAAGCTTTCTCCAGATGTTCAGGACCTATGGTGAATCAGGTCACTTCGCCATGTAGTATTAGGGATAATAAAAGCACCTGTAGTGAAACCTCTTCAAAAGTCCAGCTCTTTGGGGAGATCATTTATGTTTTTTATTGTAACACATTTTTTGCATACACAATTACTGGCCATCGTTCTTCAGGGAGGCTACTCTCAGAAGACCACATTTCAAAATAATTATGTTTTTTGCATTTTGGGGATAGGGTAAAAGGAAAGAAAACCTAAGAGCATAGTCAAGTACACCAGCATACCGGGCCGGCTCCAAGTTTTTTGTGGGCCCCAGGCGAAAGAGTCTCAGACACGCACATACAGATACGTACACATACAGGCATACGTACATATACATATTTGAAGACAAATTCACAAATATACATATAAACAGACATAAATACAGTATATACACAGCCATATACCATACCTTCCAACCGTCCCAGATTCAGCGGGACTGTCCCAATTTGAGATCTTTCTCCCACAGTTCCGCGGCTCACAGCTGTTGTCCCGACTCCTCCCCTCAGTGCAGTGAATACATTAACTCAGTTCAGTACATTAATTAAAGGGAACCTGTCAGGTGCAATATGCACCCAGAACCACGAGTGGTGCTGGGTGCATATTGCTAATCCCTGCCTAACTGTCCCAGTATCTAGTTGCATAGATAAAGTGATCTTTAGAAAAAGCATTTCTAAACATCTTTTATCTAATTTGTGCAGGGGACTAGTCTCAAGGGCATTTGTTCCCCTAGCTAGTCAGCCCACATAGCATGCTAGCATGCCCCTGTGGGCATACTAACAAATATACAGCAATGCCACACATACATACCTCAATGTTAAGGCCAATGGATGCACACTGCTTATGCCTCTGGGTGCATTCTGCATCTGACAGGTTCCCTTTAAATTCTCATCTGCTCTGGTTTATCAGGACAGCTGAGACTCAAACCGTGAACTCATTGTCCATAGGCAGCAGCTCCTTCTATTGAAAGACATAGGAAAATTTAGTAATCTTGACCTGTATTGCAGGCAGAAAAACCAGAAGCAAATTATTCAGATAGATAGATAGATAGATAGATAGACAGACAGACACATGATAGATAGGTAAATAGATACATTATAGATCAATAAATGATAGATAGATAGACACATGATAGATAGATCGATAGATACATTATAGATCAATAAATGATAGATAGATAGACACATGATAGATAGACAGATAGATAGATGATAGATACATGATAGATAGATAAATAAATAGATTCTGTACATGATAGATACATGATAGATAGATACATGCATCTCTTTGTAGGTGGAGAGTCAGATGCATTTGTTCCCATAAAACTACTGTAAAGAAATGAGAATAAAAATACAAATATATAAAACAATTTTCTTTATTTTCACCCATCGTTGCATTCAAACCAGCAACTTTCAAGCATGTGGGCAGCAGCCCGTTAACTGTTCTAGTAGTTGAGCCACAAGGAATGATGATGTTAGAGGGAGGATTTTATATAGCTGAACCTAGAATGCAGCCTCTGATTACACAGCAGATTACACAGGATGCAGAGATTCATTGTACAGAGCAGCATCTCTATGTTCTGTGATCTAGAGGGAGAGTAAAAGAGATTTTTTTCTTCTAATAAAATTGCTAAAAATAATAATAAAAACATAGAATAATGTAATTTTTATTGTTTTATTTTTATAAAATAAGAAACATCACAAATCAGCAAATAACATGGACATATTTGGTATCTCTGTAATAACGACCTGAACAACACAGCGATCAGAATATTTATGGGATCAGTAAATGGAGTAAAAAATGGCACAATTTATTATTTTTCTTTATTAGAACCCATAAAAAAATGCAATAAAAATGTATCGCTGAGGTTGTGTTCACACGTAGCATAAATGCTGCGTTATTTCTGTCGCTGTCCGCACCATACAACGCAATAACAGTCTTCTCTGATTATTGTGTTTTTGCGGTATTTTTATGCATTGTTCCCCTTATTTGATACATGTTTGTTGTAGATGTGAATCCTGAAGCTTATAAAGAAAAAAAACCCTCAAATCTGCACAGTTCAGCGGTGTCTTTAGACGAACCAGGGACGGAGATTTCATGATGTCTCATCCACTTTGCTTGGATATTTAGTCCATGTTCACATGTAGTGTAAATGCTGTTTTTTTGCACATATATTCTGCTGTGTTTAATTGTCCAAACAAAGTGGATGTGATTTCATGAAAAGACGCCACTGAACTCTGTGGTTTTGGTGCTTTTTTTCTCTAGAGGTTTCTATGTGGAGCTTAAAGGGAACCTGTCATGTAGAATATGCGTTCTGATCTATCAGCAGACGCATGTGTGCCCTAATTACACCTCTCTACCCATCCCTGTGTTATAAGATTGTGTAATATGAAAGTAATAAAAAAACATTTTATTACTTCCATATTTTGTATGTAAATAGCAGAGCTCGTCACATTGCCCTGTGGGCGTCTGCATACTTTCCATGGTATCACGCCCTCGTGGGCGTGATACCATGGATTCGCATGAGCGACGTCCCCTGTCTGCTCCTTCAGATCCTGCGCGTTTGCACTTACTATTCCCACAGCGTTTTCCGGGTGTTCACTCGCCGGCTTCAGACGCGCTCTGTGCATGACCAGACTCTTCTGATCATGCGCAGATTGCGTCTGAAACTGAAAACGAGCATCCGGAAAACGCGCGGCATTCTGAAGGAGCGACGGGGGATGTCGCACAAGTGGCATGATACCATGGAAAGTATGCAAATGCCCACAGGGCGATGTGATGCCCATGGGGCGATGAGCTCTGCTCCTGCTCCCTTTTTGACCAGCTGCAATCTGGCTTCCCACTGCATCATTCCACTTAAACTGCCCTAACTAAAGTCACTAATGACCTACTAACCGCCAAAGCCAAGCGACACTACTCTATCCTCCTCCTCCTGGACCTGTCCTCTGCCTTCGACACAGTAGACCAATCCCTCCTACTACAGATTCTCTCATCTCTGGGCATCACAGACTTGGCCCTATCTTGGATTTCTTCATACCTAACCGACCAAACTTTCAGCGTCTCCCATTCTCACACCACTTCTTCATCTCGCCCCCTATCTGTTGGAGTCCCCCAAGGCTCAGTTCTTGGACCCCTGCTGTTCTCCATCTACACCTTCAGCCTGGGACAGCTCATAGAGTCCCACAGCTTCCAGTATCATCTCTATGCCGATGACACACAGATCTACCTCTCTGGACCTGACATTACCTCTCTACTAACCAAAATTCCACAATGTCTGTCTGTTATTTCATCCTTCTTCTCTGCGCAATTCCTAAAACTTAACATGGACAAAACAGAGCTCATTGTCTTTCCTCCTCCTCACTCATCTCCTCCAACAAGCCTTTCCATCAAACTCGATAGTTGCTTACTCTCCCCAGTCTCACAAGCTCGTTGCCTTGGAGTGACCCTCGACTCTGCTCTATCCTTCAAGCCACACATCCAAGCCCTCTTCAACTCATGCCGATTACAACTCAAAAACATCTCCCGGATCCGTGCTTTCCTTAACCAAGAATCAGCAAAAACATTAGTGCATGCCCTCATCATCTCCCGCCTCGACTACTGCAACCTCCTGCTCTCTGGCCTCCCTTCCAACACTCTTGCACCCCCCCAATCTATCCTAAACTCTGCGGCCCGCTTAATCCACCTCTCCCCTCGCTACTCCCCAGCCTCGCCACTCTGCCAATCCCTTCACTGGCTTCCCATCACCCAACGACTCCAGTTCAAAACACTAACCATGACTTACAAAGCCATGCACAACCTGTCTCCTCTCTACATCTGTGACCTAGTCTCCCAGTACCTACCTGCACGCAACCTCAGATCCTCACAAGATCTCTTTCTCTGCTCCTCTCTTATCGCCTCTTCCCACAATCGCGTACAAGATTTCTCCCATGCATCCCCCATACTCTGAAACGCTCTACCTCAGCACATCAGACTCTCCCCTACCGTGGAAAGCTTCAAGAGGAACCTCAAGACCCACCTCTTCCAACAAGCCTACAACCTACAATAACCCTCAGTCCAGTACACCACTGCGCAACCAGCTCTGTCCTCACCTATTGTACCATCACCCATTCCCTGTAGACTGTGAGCCCTCGCGGGCAGTGTCCTGTCTCTTCCTTTACCAGTCTGTTTTGTACTGTTAATGATTGTTGTACATACAGTGCCTACAAGTAGTATTCAATCCCCTGCAGATTTAGCAGGTTTGATAAGATGCAAATAAGTTAGAGCCTGCAAACTTCAAACAAGAGCAGGATTTATTAACAGATGCATAAATCTTACAAACCAACAAGTTATGTTGCTCAGTTAAATTTTAATAAATTTTCAACAAAAAAGTGTGGGTCAATTATTATTCAACCCCTAGGTTTAATATTTTGTGGAATAACCCTTGTTTGCAATTACAGCTAATAACCGTCTTTTATAAGACCTGATCAGGCCGGCACAGGTCTCTGGAGTTATCTTGGCCCACTCCTCCATGCAGATCTTCTCCAAGTTATCTAGGTTCTTTGGGTGTCTCATGTGGACTTTAATCTTGAGCTCCTTCCACAAGTTTTCAATTAGGTTAAGGTCAGGAGACTGACTAGGCCACTGCAACACCTTGATTTTTTCCCTCTTGAACCAGGCCTTGGTTTTCTTGGCTATGTGCTTTGGGTCGTTGTCTTGTTGGAAGATGAAATGACGACCCATCTTAAGATCCTTGATGGAGGAGCGGAGGTTCTTGGCCAAAATCTCCAGGTAGGCCGTGCTATCCACCTTCCCATGGATGCGGACCAGATGGCCAGGCCCCTTGACTGAGAAACAGCCCCACAGCATGATGCTGCCACCACCATGCTTGACTGTAGGGATGGTATTCTTGGGGTCGTATGAAGTGCCATCCAGTCTCCAAACGTCACGTGTGTGGTTGGCACCAAAGATCTCGATCTTGGTCTCATCAGACCAGAGAACCTTGAACCAGTCTGTCTCAGAGTCCTCCAAGTGATCATGAGCAAACTGTAGATGAGCCTTGACATGACGCTTTGAAAGTAAAGGTACCTTACGGGCTCGTCTGGAACGGAGACCATTGCGGTGGAGTACGTTACTTATGGTATTGACTGAAACCAATGTCCCCACTGCCATGAGATCTTCTCGGAGCTCCTTCCTTGTTGTCCTTGGGTTAGCCTTGACTCTTCGGACAAGCCTGGCCTCGGCACGGGTGGAAACTTTCAAAGGCTGTCCAGGCCGTGGAAGGCTAACAGTAGTTCCATAAGCCTTCCACTTCCGGATTATACTCCCAACAGTGGAGACAGGTAGACCCAACTCCTTGGAAAGGGTTTTGTACCCCTTGCCTGCCTTGTGACCCTCCATGATCTTGTCTCTGATGGCCTTGGAATGCTCCTTTGTCTTTCCCATGTTGACCAAGTATGAGTGCTGTTCACAAGTTTGGGGAGGGTCTTAATTAGTCAGAAAAGGCTGGAAAAAGAGATAATTAATCCAAACATGTGAAGCTCATTGTTCTTTGTGCCTGAATTACTTCTTAATACTTTAGGGGAACCAAACAGAATTCTGGTGGTTTGAGGGGTTGAATAATAAATGACACTCTGAATAAACTTTTCACAATTTTAAAAAAAAATAAAAAAAGAAATAACATTATTTTTTGCTGCAGTGCATTTCACACTTCCAGGCTGATCTACAGTCCAAATGTCACAATGCCAAGTTAATTCCGAATGTGTAAACCTGCTAAATCTGCAGGGGGTTGAATACTACTTGTAGGCACTGTATACCCTCTTTCACTTGTAAAGCGCCATGGAATAAATGGAGCTATAATAATAAATAATAATAATAATAATTTACAAAGAACATATGAAAGTAATAAAACTTTTTTTATTACTTTCATATTACACAATTTTATAACACAGGGATGGGTAGGGAGGTGTAATTAGGGCACACATGCGTCTGCTGATAGGTCAGAACGCATATTGTATGTGACAGGATCCCTTTACTAAAATGCATGGAAAAAACTTTTCTGTACTATAAAAACACTTAAAAATGCAGATTCACATCTGAACCAAAAATGCATTAAATAATGGAGAAAAGGCATAATAAATGCAACAAAAATGGAATAACCAGAGAAGATTGTTATTGTGTAGTTTGGTGAAGACAGTGCCACAAACAAAAAACACAGAATTTATGCATATAGTGATGCTTACATAAATATAAGAAACTTCTGGCTGCTATGACTATGAATGAACAATCCAGGGCATCCAGGGCTGAATGACGAGACAACTCCCATCATCCCAATCATTCTCCATCCTCATTCCCTTTTTTTTTGTACCTCGGGGCTACGAAACCGGGCAAGGGCTACCCGTGACATCCCAGACCTGACATCACCGTCCCGGTGACGAGTAAGTTTATCCCCTGCCCCGTGGGTGCTACACATATAGATCTGGGGGTATCAAGCACTGGGATAGGGGGACATACAGCTCTGGGAGGGTATATAGCACTGGGGTAGGGGTACATACTGCTCTGGGGGTATACAGCACTAGGGTGGGGGGCATATAGCCTATGGTGGTTCATACAGCACTGAGGTGGAGGGTAAATACAGCTCTGAGTGTTATACCACACTGGAGTGGGCGGCATGCAGCTGCTCCTCTCTCTTCATCTGAGGGATAGTAGGGCACCACTTGGTAGCTCTGCCCAGAGTAGAACCTTAAAGCATATGCACGCAGCGTTCAGCAGTGAACCTTGCATGCAAGTGGGAATTTAAAGGGCCAGCAGCCAGGAAAGTGCGACTGCTGACCCGAGCACTGCAGTTCCTGGAAATCTGGAACAGGATCCAAGGACGAGATGAGCTTGTAGCCACAGGGCACACACCTTATACTCTCCAGTGATAGGCTGAGGACACATCAGGAGTCACCTGGTACTACTCAGTGATAGGCTGGGAACACATCAGGGGCTTACCTGGTATTTCCTAGCAATAGGTTTGGAATACATCAGGAATATTCACATTGCCCCTTTAAGAAGTGGTGAGAGCACGCGAGCACTATGTAAGTGCATGGCCAGGAAGTCCAGTTGGAGTGCTCATGCTATGGAATCTGGGAGTTGCGAAAGGCACAGACACTTTAGGAACAGCTGGGTGGTGAATGGAATGGGGATTGTGTCGGCGTTCTTGCTGGTAATTACAGGGTACGCTGGCGTTACACATCCCAGCCCTACTCATGGCAGAAGTCAAGGCATACAAAGCTTGACTAGGTCTTAGACATCTCTGCGCATGCACATTGTATGGTCATGGCAACATTGTGACAACATGACACATGCGCTGTGACTTTACGACGCACATTCTAGGTCTTCTGGCCTTCTGGAATTATTTGTGGCCTAGTGTGAAGATGCTGTAATAAGAAGATTTTGCAGAGGACCGTATGGAGGACAGTGATCAGTTAAAGTGAGTATAATTATTTTTAACCCTCTATGGTTCATCAAAATGACTACCAGCCAGTTACCATTTTGCTGAATTCATTTGGAGCAATTACAAAAAAAACTACATTTTTATAAGATTCAAGTTGAATTCAATTGCACTTGAAAAAACTGGACATCTCTACTCTCTAATGTTTAGTATATTATGACTTGATATCTTCCTGTAACTCAAGATTATTAAAAGAAAAGAAACGGAAAATGGATATAGGTTAAAATTTTACCCATTGGTTGAAAAAGTGAAAAATTTTGATAATTAAGCTTTTATTTTATGGTGGTTCATGAACCTTAAGTTGTCATGTGCCATGGAGCTACTGCCTTTGATCCTGTTTATTCGTAGACATCTTGCATGGTTGAATGGTAGTTCTTTGCAATCTATGTAACTCTTGAGCTGCAATGCAAAATCTGTAACTGCCCTTCGTTACCCACCATGTGCCATTAACATCAATAATGTCTTACCCTATGACAGAAAGGCCTTTTGACCTAGTCAACTGCCCATCTTAAAGGGAACCTGGCAGGTCCCTTATGCGTTCTAATCTACGAGCAGGGTGATGTGTGGCCTGGGAACTTTTTCTCACCCATCCCTGTGTTGTAATATTGTGTAATATGAATTTATAAAAAAAGTTTTATTACTTACTCAAAGATGGCTAACTAGACTACTACAAGGAATGGAAGGCCTCCCATATGATGAGAGGTAGAAAAAGTTAGATATATTTAGCTTATAAAAAAGACGTCTCAGAGGAGATCTCATTTATATGTATAAATACATGTGGGGTCAATGTAAAGGACTGGCACATGACTTATTCCTTCCAAAGACAGTACTAAGGACCAGGGGGCACTCACTACGAGTGGAAGAAAAGCGATTCCGACAGCTAAATAGGAAAGGGTTCTTTACAGTTAGAGCAGTCAGACTGTGGAATGCCCTACCACAAGAGGTAGTAATGGCAGATACTATAACAGCTTTTAAAAAAGGGCTAGATGATTTCCTCAGTACACACAACATTGTTGGTTATAAATGACTTAGTGACCAAATGTAGAACTGGTGGAGGAAGGTTGAACTAGATGGACCTAGGTCTTTTTTTTCAACCTAAGTAACTATGTAACATGTTCTCTATGTAAATGAGCAGAGGTCTAGTCCCCTGGGCGTCGCTTCGCCCCGTGGGTATTTGCATGCTTTCTGTGGTATCATGCCCCTGTGGGCGTGAGACCATGAATTTACATGAACGACTGCACCGTCAGCTCCTGAAGATTTCGCGTGCGCATTTTTAATTTGCGCAGCCTTCTTATCCGGGTGTTTACTTGATGGCTTTACATGTGCTCTGTGCATGGTCGGAATCGCAGTGCGCTAGTGAAACTGACAAGCTTACACCCGGATAAGAAGGCTGCGTGAATGGCAAGTGCGCACGTGCGGGATCTCCCGGAGCTGACAGTAACATCGCTCATGTAAATCCATGGTATCACGCCCACAGGGGCATGATGCCACGGAAAGCATGCAAACACCCATGGGACGAAGCGACGCCCAGGGGACTAGAGCCTCTGATCATTTACATAGGGAAAACGTAAGTTATAAAACTGTTTTTTAGAAATTCATATTAAACAATATTACAACACAGGGATGGTTAGGAAGGGGTTTCTAGGCCACACATCACCCTGCTTGTAGGTTAGAATGCATAAGGGACATGACAGGTTCCCTTTAACGCCCAATATCTATGACAAAATTTTGACATCTATATACTATTTTTGCGTTTAGTCTTTCTTAGTCTTTAGTATTCTTTATTCTCCACTTTTCACTTGTACCAATTCCTTCATGCAAAGCCAGTCTAAATTCCTTACACATTTGCTAGCCTTGCTCTTGACTGTAAATTTTTACTAGCCCTCCAGGTGATAATAGATATTGTTTTGCATGGGAATATTACTATTTTTATAGTTATGTATCACTTGTGAATACTGTTCGCCTGGAAATTTTATTACAAAAATAACTGGAAGCCACATGTAAAGGGGTAATAGTAGTGATCTATGATCCCGTTATCAATCTTCTATTGCTACTAAGCCACGGTTTTATCTCCTACATCTTTCCTTCATGGCTAGAAGGCAGAAGGGGTTAAAATGATTTACATGCTCAATCTGAAAAGTCCTGAATCTGGTGAAACATGACTTGAAACAGTTCAAAGTCTTCTAGGGGAAAAAAAATATTAATCAAAAGAGAATAATGAGGTTCATTAATTAGCTTCCCTTGCCTGATTCTCAGAGCGGCAGTATGGGAGCCTGGGGCAGCTATTAGCAGCTTCTACTTATTCTATTGATCTGTGTATATCGGAGAAATTCCTTTTTTTTGTCCTAAGATGTTTTATTGATTCAGATATCCTTTCTTTTTTTTTGAAACAACATGAAAGTTAAACTGAACTTTGCAGCAACTCAGAGGCAGAAGAAAGACTGATTTATTTAAGTGTTTCATCCTCATGTCATGCAGACAATGCCACACTTTCCTTTAGAGCAAAGCAACTTTTCTAACTTCTCTGAGCATGATCTAATCCTCCAGATGCTCCCTTCCAACTTTTTTTTTTTCCTGTACTATCCCTATAACTTTTACCACTGATACATTTAAAAAAAACTCTAACTGAACAAGATCTTCACCCAAAACACAGAAAGTAGAAAAATGATATAACTAGCTTCCTAAACTAGCGTCTTCATTTGTATGTGTTCATTGCCAGCAACAATTCAAGACCATTTTGCAGTAGACTTGTCTTTTTTAGCCTTCATGGTGGCCAACAGAGTCCCTTTAATTCAGTACTATGGTGTCACGTTCGTCTCCCAGTGACAGTTTTTGGACTGGAGCCTCTCATCTGGCTCTTTACATTTGAATGGGTTTCGTTTCTCTTAGTACTGAAATAGTTAAATGTCAGTTTTTCCCTTGCACCTTTTCCAATCAGTTCCTAGCTGAGTGTTCCAGCTGCACTTACTTTGTAGTCACGCCCTTTAGGTTTAAATAGTGGTGTTACCCAGCAATCCCTGCTGCAGACACAGTCATTTGGTCTCTGGCCACCTTTGAGGAAGGTTCTGCTGATGAAGATTCCTGCTCTCAGGCTTTATCCTTTTTGTTGCTTTTACCCCGTTTGTCTTACCTTACCTTGTGTCTGGTTAGTGCAGCAGTGGAGTGTAATGTACCTCACTAGTCAGGGCATCTATAGAGTCTTCTTAGGGTCTCAGGTTCCTGTCGCGGGGACTGTATAGGGACTGTCTAGGAGAGTACTGACAGCTAGAGGTGAGGATAGGAGTTGTTCCACCATCCCCTCTCACTAGTTCCAGGCTCCCCCGCTGTCATTGTGTCCCCCGGGGTCCTCTTTGTTAATTGTGTTTTATTGTGTGTCAAAAAATCACTCGGGAACACTGTTTTAATGTTTAATCTTTTAATGTTTCACCAGTTTGATTTCCTGATGAAGAAGTGGGGAAACACTTCGAAACGCGTTAAGTTAAACCACCTTGCATTATGCCTCTCCTGGATTTGTGTCGTATCTTCAATAGCGAAGTTATAGTTCCACATTAACATTGTTCCCAAGTGTTTTTTTTGGCTTTATTAGCACGTGGACTCTGCAGCAGCTGGTTACAAGCTGGTTGTGTGATATACAACCTAATAAGGCGAGCACATTCCCTTATTACTTTTATTCTGTGTTACTGGGTAAGATCCTATTGCGCTTTTTTCCCCTCCAGATTTATTTATTTTTTAAATTGTTGCGCGTCAGACACACGTAGATCTGAACACTCCCCGCCACACTTGTCTTACACGGCAAGCGTGATAAATGGTGACATTGTTGTTCCTTATATCACTTGTTGGTACCATCATATGACACCAAACTCAAGGATTATGTGTCTCTAATAGCAAAATTAGCTTCCTAAACCATGTTCTTCATCCATCGGTGTTCATTGCCAGTAGTTTGAATAAACCTTTTAGAAATATTATGTTTTTTTCCTTTAAGATGGCCAACCTAGTTGTTTCAGTTCTATACCAGAGGCCTTAGACATTCCATATGGCACTATATAATATCACCACATGGCACCATATATAACAAAATGTTACTAACTTAGAAGCTATGTTTTTAAGCATACCTTTGTAACACAGCATTCAAAGCGGCACGCCATATTTCCTTTTGGTTGGTATTTGTAAAAAAATCTCCAAATGGAAACAGAAACATTTAAAAAATATCCTATGGGCTTATGTGATGGTGTTGGATGGTGCCCTGTGCACTTGAGGATTCCCCTATACATCGTACAGATAACTATAATACACAAAGACTAATTATAAATGTACATAAAGGGAGGAGTCTGTGGAGACACGGGGCTCAGTGGGTGCTCTCGTCCACTAAAACCCGCCGCCTTTAGAAAGACAGCGTGGCTCAGGGCTCATCCCAACTGAACGCCGGCCTCCTTAACCGTGGGCGTAACACTACTCAGACAACACAGGGTGAGGGAACCACAATAATTAGACTTTATTGGATCCCCAAACAATTAACAGCACATAACACATAACCAGCAAAACACACAAATGTAACAGGCAACAGAGTCTCACCCTTCCGCTGGCTCACCAGGGATTTAGAATGTCCATGCCTCACAGGTTCCAAGCTGTCTGAGGTCTGCAAAGTCTGTAACAGGTGACTGAACTGTCCCAACCTGCGTGTCCTCCTTAGGTAGTCCTGGTTTGATGATAAAATCCTGGCAGCCAGAGTCGAAATCCCTAGGCTGTGGATATGGTCTCCAACCGGGTCCGGAGTCCCTAGATTGAAGCCATAAGATATCCTGATCCTCTAGTCAGCTCCAAAGAGCTTAGACTGGATCCATCAGCATCCATCAACAACCCCTGGTGGCTTAAAGAAGTCCTTTTTATAGCCACAACCTTCCACTTGGATACACTGCGTCCTCATCGATTGGTTGGACAAGATTGCTTCTCCCATTGGAGGAATTTCAAGCTGCATGGACAATGTTCATTTAAATGATGTGCATAGAAAGACTGAGGGTGTACATGTAAACTGGGAGTCACCGACTAGACAATGACTACTAAGGTAATTACATTATCAATACACAACTACAATACAATGGTTACAGGAAATGTCTGGAGAACAATACCTCTGGCTTTCAATGGCCAACACAATTACATTGAGTCAACAAGAGTCTTGTAAAAACAATGAGGGACTTCTCCCCCGTCTATAGACAATCTATCATGCTGTCTGGCTGGATTTTAAGAAACTTTAACCCATGAGAGTCCATGTCATCACAGAGTCATCTCACCAAACTCAGTATATGCTCTCAGCCATGGAAGGAGACTTCACACAGACTGGCCAGAGTTATTTCAAGGAATACAGTTAAAGGTGTATTCCCAACTCCAAGATCCCATCCCAATATGTAGTAGGTGTAATAATAATGATAATAATAATAATAATAATAATAGCAAATATCTCCAATTAGAAATGTATTATAGTTCTCCTGATATAGCCATGTCTTCTACCTCATGTGCAGGACATTACAGCTTCGATATCCATAACATCCACTGATATAGTGACAGATAGCTTGTTGCTTGTGGTCTTAGCCATGGACACCTAAGTTACTGCAATGCCCTGCACAAGAGACATGGCTAGATCAGGAGAATTATACTACATTTATAATTGGAGGTTATTCTTAATATTATTTTTATTACATCTTCTACTTATTGGGGTAGGATCTTGGAGATAGAAATAGCCCTTTAGGTGAAAAGGGAAGTCCGGCAAAAAAAAATCTGTGTGGTGATAAAACTTCAGATTTATTATAAGACATTGAATGTGTGACGCCCTGGCCTATCAGGTCATCACAGGGTGTTGCACAATTTTCCTTTCCGTGCAGCATCCATCTCTCTTCCTTAGTTCCAGGTGTCACCCAGTGATGTGCTAAGACCAGCATGCAGATCTCAGTCACACACACCAGTGGGGAGGTTCAGGAGAGAAGGGGCCGCCCACCTTGGAGTTAGGCAGACTGGGTGGGAGGTGATTGGGCAGTCAACGGCATAGGGCTCTCAGGTAGCCCTCAGGGAGGAGAGCAGGCTGGGGAGTTGGAGCTCCCAGACAGCGTGAAAGCTGCCTCAGAGAGTGAGGGAGCGGCTGTGGAAGTGGAGGCTCTCGGAGAGTCGGACTACACCAAAGCACACTAGTAACATCACTGGGAACGGTCACCTGGACGTGATCCCCCTCAGTGGCAGCGGTACTGAAGGATGTTTGGTTGAATCACTGCCTGTGTGTTTATTAACCTCACAACTCAGCACAGCCTCATCCAGCACCACGACAACCACTGTGATTTTCTCTGCTTCCTGTCTCCGAGGCCTACAGCCCATGACTCTCCCATCCCATCACCGGGCTTCAGGGCACAAACCCCCTACCCACGGAGGGGTTAAAATATCAGGCTGCCATAACATCGGCACCGGGCTCCCCAACAGCAGCGGTGGTATCCCACATTACCACGACCCGTGGGTGGCGTCAGGAACTTTCTAAGCCCCCTGTACATATCCCCCCTTTATTGAGTGGCCGCATAACCCCCGGGTCCGGAGACCCCTCGATCCACCGCGGTTCTGGATCCGAGCAGCCCGGCTGCTGGCACGGGGGCGGCACAAATGCATTCCATCCAGTACACCGTGTGCAGAATTATTAGGCAAGTTGTATTTTAGAGGATTTTTTTATTATTGATCATCAACTATGTTCTCAATCAACCCAAAAACTCATAAATATCAAAGCTTAATATTTTTGGTAGTTGGAGGGTTTTTTTTTAGATTTGGCTATCTTAGGAGGATATCTGTTTGTGCAGGTAACTATTACTGTGCAGAATTATTAGGCAACTTAATAAAAACCAAATATATTCCCATCTCACATGTTTATTTTCACCAGGTAAACCAATATAAATGCACAAAATTTAGAATTAAACATTTCTGACATACAAAAATAAAAATCAAAAAATTATTGACCAATATAGCCACCTTTCTTTATGATGACACTCACGAGCCTACCATGCATAGATTCTGTCAGTTGCTTGATCTGTTTACGATCAACATTGCGTGCAGCAGCCACCACAGCTTCCCAGACACTGTTCCAAGAGGTGTACTGTTTTCCCTCCCTGTAATTCTCACATTTTATGATGGAGCACAAATTCTCTATGGGGTTCAGATCAGGTGAACAAGGGGTCCATGTCATTATTTTTTCATCTTTTAGACCTTTACTGGCTAGCCACAATGTGGAGTAGTTGGATGTATGTGATAGAGCATTATCCTTCATGAAAGTTATGTTTTTCCTGAATGATACTGACTTCTTCCTGTACCACTGCTTGAAGTAGTTATGTTCCAGAAACTGGCAGTAGGTCTGGGAGTTGAGCTTCACTCCATCCTCAACCCGAAAAGGTCCCACAAGTTCATCTATGATGAAAAACAAGAAAAAATAATATGCTATGAGTAAGAGCTCAAAACGCGTAAGGACGGATAGACATGTGTTTTTAAAGGATAAAATATTTTTTAAATATGCGCAATAAAAAATATAATTTTATCTAAGAAAGTTTTTGTGGATTAAAGAAATATATTGGACGGTGCTGGACAAAAACCCATTGAATCATATAGAATCATCTTTGATGATATCAGCCCATACCAGTACCCCACCTCCACCTTGCTGGCGTCTGAGTCACATTGGAGCTCTCTGCCCTTTACTGATCCAGCTTCTGGCCCATCCATCTGGCCCATCAAGAGTCACTCTCATTTCATTAGTCCATAAAACCTTTGAAAAATCAGTCTTAAGATATTTCTTGGCCCAGTCTTGACGTTTTATCTTATGTTTCTTATTCAAAGGTGGTCGTTTTTCAGCCTTCCTTACCTTGGCCATGTCCCTGAGTATGGCACACCTTGTACTTTTTGATACTCCAGTAATGTTGCAGCTCTGAAATATGGCCAAACTGTGGCAAATCGCATCTTGGCAGCTTCACGTTTGATTTTCCTCAATTCGTGGGCAATTATTTTGCACCTTTTTTGCCCAACACGCTACTTGCAACCCTGTTGGCTATTTGCCATGAAACACTTGATTGTTCGGTGATCACGCTTCAAAAGTTTGGCAGTTTCAAGACTGCTGCATCCCTCTGCAAGACATCTCACAATTTTGAACTTTTCAGAGCCTGTCAAATCTCTCTTCTGACCCATTTTGCCAAAGGAAAGGAAGTTGCCTAATAATTAAGCACACTTTATTTAGGGTGTTGTTATCATTACACCACAACCCTCCTCATTACAGAGATGCACATCTCCTGATTTACTTAATTGGTAGTTGGCTCTCAAGCCTATACAGCTTGAAGTAGGACAACAGGTATAAAAAGTATCATGTGATCAAAATACTCATTTGCCTAATAATTCTGCACACAGTGTATTGTCAGCTCCCAAGAAAAGAATGATTGACCTAACAGTTTGGCACCAAATAGTAATGAGGGGAGTTATAATTCAAAAAATGTATTACACATGGCCTAGTAGCAAATAGCAGTGGCATACAATGCATAGGTAAAGGCCACCAAATAGCGAACAAATATTACCAACATACAGTGATTAAATAGATGCTCTATACCTATCTAATAACAAAACCTTACAATGTTTAGAAATACAAAAATACATAATTTGTTGTGGTCACATTTACACCTATGCCACAACCTATAAGGGGGGTAAATGCATATGAAAAGACCATAACAATACCAAAGAAAAATATGCAAGCCAATAAAACACTGAACTTTGTAAGAAATATATAGAGAATGCTATAGTAAAATGTAAAAATAATGAAACACCCACAAGAACAAGTGATGGCAAATTTTCACAATTTTCACTGTGCGTCTTGTGACTATGGACAGGCTCAGGGCTACCTTTACTTCATCTGAGACTATGCACATTTAAACGTTGTTTTCTCCTTTGGGCATATGAGGAGTTAACTCCTTCTCTGGTATTGCAGCAGACTTGCTCAGCTGTCTGTGGTTAATCACTTGGATTTAAGCCCTCTATTTCCTGGAGACCTTGCTGGTTATTCAATTCTTTTTGGCTCTAACCTGGAGCAGAGAGGACATCGTGTTGCTGTCTGCTGTAGTTTGTTGATTGGAATCTGTTTTTGTTTTTCCCTCTTTCCCTTGTTACCCCAACCCGGACACCTTTGGTTGCTCTTTGTGTAGTTTATGTGGCGCCCCTGACCTGGTCAGGCACCACTGTGTACTGCACCCATGCTGGGGCAGTACTTTCAGGTAAATATGAAGGCTGGAATAGAGTGTGTACGCACAGACACAAAGCAACCAGGTCTCCCACATCTTAGAGGGGACCCTTGGGCAGACCCAAGAGGAGGCGTGCCCCCACATCTCATTTAGGGGTGTAGGGGAGGGGCTGGAAGCTAAGGTGGTAGTGGCTGTAAGGAAAGTAGTAGGAGTTAGTCAGTCTGAGAGCAGAAGGCGCAGAAAGGAGGAGAGACGTGCGCTGACACGCTAGTGAGACCCTGCACGTGTAGTAGCCGTTGGCAGGGGAGAACGGTCACCAGCAAGTTGGACAGAAAGACGCTGAGGAAGTCAGCTGGTCAAGTACGGAGACTTCTGGTGACTAGGTACTCACGGGGAACAGGTCCCTAGAGTAGACGTCTATTTACTGAACTGCTAAACCTGCCGGTGGGGGGACCACAAGTCCCACACCAACCAACTAGAGTCCGAGCATCAGCAGCAACAAGGGGGCCCACAAGGAGGATCGAGCCTGGAGCCATCTTCCTTGGTCCACGCTGCAATCAAACGGGCCAAAAAGGGGAGAAAAGGCAGTAGCGACTTCCCTGGATGAATCCCATGGTACTTCAAGTCAGGGGTTATCCGAAGTGCTAGGAAGGCGAGTTAACGGTTACCCTTAGACC
The DNA here is from genome assembly GCF_048569485.1 of Anomaloglossus baeobatrachus. Lineage (NCBI taxonomy): Eukaryota > Metazoa > Chordata > Amphibia > Anura > Aromobatidae > Anomaloglossus > Anomaloglossus baeobatrachus. The sequence continues at coordinate 585,451,350 of NC_134355.1, forward strand.
GGCCTAAAGGATACCTGGTTCCTCCTGGTTTATCTCAGCATCGCCCGTGTTACCTCACAGAACAATCTGAAAGTGAGTAAACAAGTTGAAAGACTTTCTGGACTGCGGCTGAGTTATTCTTCGACCTTTTGTTCTACACAACTGAGCCCCTGGGGCCAGACTCACTCACGGGAGGCCATTCCATCTAACTGCAGACCCCATCAGCCCCAAATGGTCGTTAAACCTGCAGTGGCGGTCACACATAACCCTGACCGCAATCCGTGAGTGGCGTCACGACTCCCATGTAAATAAACCTGACATACCTGTTGCCAGCGGTAATCAAGTGGAGCCCCTGTGGCATCCTAGAAGGTGGAGTGACGTCCCTGAGGTGACCGCTACAGGTGGGCGACACATTTACATTGTGCATGAGTTTTTATTTACTCCTGTATGTTGCTATTTGTTTGTGGGGGTTTTGGGGATCTCTGCCTTGGTCAGTCCCCTGTATGGTGGGGACTTTGTCATCAGGGCCAGGGCAGGAGCCCGGACCTGACTAACTTCAAGAGTACCTCCAGTTGTGAGGGTGAGTTCAGGGTTTTCAGCATTTGGCTCTGCTTAGGTTACCCTGTGTTCTTTGGGCATCCATCACACACCCTATTGACACAAATAGGGGACACCTGGCTACCTACCTTATATGTAGAAACTTGTAAAAAACTACAGTAGGGATATTAATACACAGGAACTACTAAGAATAAATTACCAACAGCAGTGGAATAAAAAACATGAATAATATATGAGAAAGTATCCAAAATAAATGAAAATATACTGTTATGTAATATATCACACACACAAATACAAGTGTGTTAACGGAATCATGCACGACATAAAATGCACACGTGTTAATGCAGGTCCATGTGCATAATAGAATTCCACAAATGGTTAATGAATCCAATATAGAGCATGTCCACAGTTACCTACATGTGAAGACCAGGAAGGTTAATACAGGCAGGGTCCCCATAAACCCCACGCACGTTTCGCATCCGAAATGCTACATCCTGGACAGAAACATGCTGCAAACCCTGATCGTGTGCACTCACCCTAAATGGAGCAGCAGTGCTCATGCACAACTGACACTTCAATTGAGGCATTGGATCCTCATACTTGAGATCAGTGGGAGTCTCTGTAGTTGAACACCCAACAGTAGTTGGATAGTGAATTCATTTTCAATCTTAGTACAATTCACGTTTCTTTTGTTTTTCATTGCACATATTGAAAGAAGGGTTTTCACATTGTATTCAGAAACATGGCAGCATGTCCTCCTTCACAGCTTATGGGTTTTAAATTCACACAAATCTTTCAGATGAATTACCTGCTATTTTATGGGCTGGTAAGAGGGCAAATTAAAGGGCCAGTATTGGTTCTGGAGATGAATACCCAATTAATCAGATAATATATTCTAACCATGACTGACAACTCAAAGACTAAAAAAATGCATTTACATCAAAATAGCATCACAAGAAATGCCGTTAGAACTGCTGTAGGTCTCCTTGAGACGAAACAATAATGTGGCGAGATCTGAGCAGAGCGGTTGAATATCAATAAAATAGATGAATATTTTAGCACTCACCTAGAAATGTTAAGATTAAACCATATCATGCAGCCATTCCCAGGCTCTGGACGGACAGATGGTAGCTGGTCTGGTGTACTGCAATTGGAAATCCACCAGTGGAATCCAAGCAGAAAGGATATGAAGTTCAGTCACCAGTAACAGCGGTGTTTCATCCTCAGAGTCAAGGTATTGAATGGGATGGTATCTCAAAAAGTGTATAAAATATTTTTCATTATAAATTTGATTCAAATTTATAATCGCCTGATAAAAGCATGTCAGTCGAAACGCGACTTTTGCCTACCACCCCACTCAATGCCTCCACTCTGAGGATGAAATAGTGCTAATACTGGTGACTGAACTTCAAGAAATCACGCTGTTAGCGTGCATGTTATTTTTTAATGATTTTCCCCACTTGTACATTGGTCTTTATTTATGTAATTGACTTTAAGTGTGTACTTATGTATCATGGCTGCTAAGCTCTTCCAATTAGGATTATAACTGAGAATAGAAGATTTAGAAAACCATGTATCATTTCCTTTACACATCACAAATATTTGCTACTTAATTTGGGTACATTATGTAAAATCCCAATGACATACAGTACATTTAAGTTTGTGGGTGTAACGTGGAAATATGTGGAAAAGTTCATGGGGTATGCATACTTTTTCAAAGCACTGTATATAAAAAGAAAAATGTGGATTTCTCTGGCTAAAGACATTGAATCACAGATATCAAGGTATAATTTTATTCAGCTTCCTATGACCTGCATGCCCATATAGATGGATCAGGAAGGTTGATCCTACTGATGGATTCCCTTTAGGATTGGTATGGATGACAGAAAAGACAACTAAGGATAAGTGGGGAGGGGGTAATAAGGTAGTGCGGGAAAAGAGGGGGTAATAAGGTAGTATCATAGTGTCATAGTTTTTAAGGTTGAAGGGAGACTCTAAGGGGTACTTTGCACGCTGCGACATCGCAAGCCGATGCTGCGATGCCGAGCGCGATAGTCCCCGCCCCCATCGCAGCTGCGATATCCTTGCGATAGCTGCCGTAGCGAACATTATTGCTACGGCAGCTTCACATGGACTCACCTGTCCTGGGACGTCGCTCTGGCCGGCGACCCGCCTCCTTATTAAGGGGGCGGGTCGTACGGCTTCACTGCGACGTCACACGGCAGGCAGCCAATAGGAGCGGAGGGGCGGAGATGAGCGGGATGTAAACATCCCGCCCACCTTCTCCCTTCCGCATATCCTACGGGAGCCGCGGTGACGCCGGTAGGAGATGTTCCTCGCTCCTGCGGCTTCACACACAGCGATGTGTGCTGCTGCTGGAGCGAGGAACAACATCAGACCATCGCGTCAGCGTAATTATGGATTACGCCGACGCTACACCGATGATATGATTACGACGCTTTTGCGCTCGTTAATCGTATCATCTAGGCTTTACACACTACGATGTCGCCTGCGATGCCGGATGTGCGTCACTTTCAATTTGACCCCACCGACATCGCACCTGCAATGTCGTAATGTGCAAAGTACCCCTAAGTCCATCTAGTTCAACCCGTAGCCTAACATGTTGATCCAGAGGAAGGCAAAAAAAGAAAAACAACAATGTGGCAAACAAGCTCTAATGGGGAAAAAAAATCCTTCCTGACTCCACATACAGCAATCAGACTAGTTCCCTGAATCAACACCCTGTCATAAAATCTAATATACATAACTGGTAATATTACATTTTTACCTTTAATTTTACATTTTAATTTAATTTAATTTTTACATTTTAGTAGCAGACAAAAAATCTGAGACATGGTGTCCTGTGCCATCTGACAGCAAAAGAGACTGTTTATACATCTTATATGGGACCCATAAATAGAGGAAACCCATTTCAGGTAGGTCATTTCTTCATTTTAATAGATATCTGCACATGGATGCTTTAAAGTTAGAACTAACGCAGAAAAATATGAACTTGAGTCATAAAAATTGAATGGGAGACCCAGAACTGGTATTTGGAATTGTGGTGATGTCTAGCAGACCCTAAAAGGGGCTTAGTTCTTATTTGTGTTATGCGGTCTCCTGCCCTCTTTATTATTGTTATTTATTGTTATTTATTATTATTATAGCGCCATTATTACATGGCTCTTTACAAGTGAAAAGGGGTATACATAATAGTGACAAGTACAATAATCATGAACAAAACAAGGCACAGACTGGTACAGGAGTAGAGAGGACCCTGCCTGCGAGGGCTCACAGTCTACATGGGATGGGTGAGGATACAGTAGGTGAGGGTAGAGCTAGTTGTGCAGTGGTCTACTGGACTGAGGGTTATTGTAGGGTGTAGGCTTGTCGGAAGAGGTGGGTCTTCAGATTCCTTTTAAAGTTTTCACGGTAGTGGAGAGTCTGATATGCTGGTGTTGAGCGTTCCAGAGTATGGGATAGACATGGGAGAAATCTTGTTGGAAGAGGTGATAAGAGAGGAGTAGAGAAGGAGATCTTGTGAGGATCTGAGGTTGCGTGCAGGTAGGTACCAAGAGACTAGGTCACAGATGTATGGAGGAGACAGGTTGTGGATGGCTTTGTATGTCATGTTTAGGGTTTTGAACTGGAGTCTTTGGGCAATAGGAAGTGAGTGAAGGGATTGGCAGAGTGGTGAGGCCAGGGAATAGTGAGAGGAGAGGTGGATTAATTGGGTCACAGAGTTTAGGATAGATTGGAGGGGTGCAAGAGTTTTAGAAGTGAGGCCACAGAGCAGGAGGTTGCAGTAGTTGAGACGTGAGATAATGAGCATCTTTATACTGTATACCATGAGGTCATTATTATGGCAAGATATGGGGCATGAGACTTGGTGGAAAGCCGGAACTGTAGACCTAAAAATGAGCTTGTGATAGCTGAGAAGCTGCGAACCAGACAATGATGGCAAATATGCTTAAACTTCCTAGATTGAGCGCCAAACTACCAGCAATGTGTGAATTTACATGGATGCTCAGCCCTAGCAAGTAGATTTTCAGGAAAATACATTTTAATACAATTCTAATATGCTCTCTTTACCAGGCCAGAAAATAGCAGTGATTTACCTGTGAGATGTCTGTGAAGGTAAAGGAAGCTTAGGAGGATTGCTCACCATCATGTTTCTGAATACAATTACTAATAATGCATTTTAGTTATAGCCAAAAGTAAGTTTAAAGTTCTTTAAAACATTTCTGGAAAATGTTGATATTTTGATATGTTGTACAGAAGGGCAAGCCTAATATATTTTATAAATGTCATAACAGCTCTATGTACTCGGAAAATAACTGAGAGGTTCTCACAGTATGCTGTCACTATGATAGGAAAGTGAGAAGCAGTGTACTGCGGACGCTAAAGCCAATAAATGGGAAATCTGCTGATCTCGCTTTAGATTAAAGAGGGAAAAAATCCAAGCGCAGAAAGTCAAAGTGTTTGAGAAATAAGATTGGTTATCTACATCTTACAGAATAAAGTTATTGTCATCAGGGTTCACATCCTTTTAATCAATTCCTGGTAACTGAAAAGTACAAAAAGCAATAGCAATAGTGTTAATTACATTTGCAACTTAGCGTAAAACAAGGACATGGCACTACTAATACTGAAATAACGGTACTGGTAAGCTGGCCATACACAACATATTAATTAGGGATGATCGAATACTTCCATTATTCGGCTTCGCGAATATTTTCCGAATACCTCGCTGGTATTCGACTATTCACGAATATTCGATGCGCAATGTAAGTCTATCGGAAACCCGAATAATAACTATTCGGAACTATATATTCGCGAAGCCGAATAATCGAAGTATTTGATCATCCCTAACATTAATCTATAGATTACTGACAATTCCTGCTTAGTTTAGTAGAATTTGCTGGTAATATTATACATACAGTTAGGTCCAGAAATATTTGGACAGTGACACAATTTTCGCGAGTTGGGCTCTGCATGCCACCACATTGGATTTGAAATGAAATCTCTACAACAGAATTCAAGTGCAGATTGTAACGTTTAATTTGAAGGTTTCAACAAAAATATCTGATAGAAATTGTAGAAATTGTACACATTTCTTTACAAACACTCCACATTTTAGGAGGTCAAAAGTTATTGGACAAATAAACCAAACCCAAACAAAATATTTTTATTTTCAATATTTTGTTGCGAATCCTTTAGAGGCAATCACTGCCTTAAGTCTGGAACCCATGGACATCACCAAACGCTGGGTTTCCTCCTTAATGCTTTGCCAGGCCTTTACAGCCGCAGCCTTCAGGTTTTGCTTGTTTGTGGGTCTTTCCGTCTTAAGTCTGGATTTGAGCAAGTGAAATGCATGCTCAATTGGATTAAGATCTGGTGATTGACTAGAAGGTTCCACTTTTTTGCACTCATGAACTCCTGGGTAGCTTTGGCTGTATGCTTGGGGTCATTGTCCATCTGTACTATGAAGCGCCGTCCGATCAACTTTGCGGCATTTGGCTGAATCTGGGCTGAAAGTATATCCCGGTACACTTCAGAATTCATCCGGCTACACTTGTCTACTGTTATGTCATCAATAAACACAAGTGACCCAGTGCCATTGAAAGCCATGCATGCCCATGCCATCACGTTGCCTCCACCATGTTTTACAGAGGATTTGGTGTGCCTTGGATCATGTGCCATTCCCTTTCTTCTCCAAACTTTTTTCTTCCCATCATTCTGGTACAGGTTGATCTTTGTCTCATCTGTCCATAGAATACTTTTCCAGAACTGAGCTGGCTTCATGAGGTGTTTTTCAGCAAATTTAACTCTGGCCTGTCTATTTTTGGAATTGATGAATGGTTTGCATCTAGATGTGAACCCTTTGTATTTACTTTCATGGAGTCTTCTCTTTACTGTTGACTTAGAGACAGATACACCTACTTCACTGAGAGTGTTCTGGACTTCAGTTGATGTTGTGAACGGGTTCTTCTTCACCAAAGAAAGTATGCGGCGATCATCCACCACTGTTGTCATCCGTGGACGCCCAGGCCTTTTTGAGTTCCCAAGCTCACCAGTCAATTCCTTTTTTCTCAGAATGTACCCGACTGTTGATTTTGCTACTCCAAGCATATGTGCTATCTCTCTGATGGATCTTTTCTTTTTTTTCAGCCTCAGGATGTTCTGCTTCACCTCAATTGAGAGTTCCTTAGACCGCATGTTGTCTGGTCACAGCAACAGCTTCCAAATGCAAAACCACACACCTGTAATCAACCCCAGACCTTTCAACTATTTCAATGATTACAGGTTAACGAGGGAGACACCTTCAGAGTTAATTGCAGCCCTTAGAGTCCCTTGTCCAATTACTTTTGGTCCCTTGAAAAAGAGGAGGCTATGCATTACAGAGCTATGATTCCTAAACCCTTTCTCCGATTTGGATGTGAAAACTCTCAAATTGTAGCTGGGAGTGTGCACTTTCAGCCCATATTATATATATAATTGTATTTCTGAACATGTTTTTGTAAACAGCTAAAATAACAAAACTTGTGTCACTGTCCAAATATTTCTGGACCTAACTGTAAGACCACCAGAGACCAGAGATTCTTAAAGGGGCTTTCCACTTTTAGGCTTCTGGCCTCTATAGGCCAACGTTTTAAAATAATAAAATCAATTAGTTCTCAGGTTCTCCACTTCTACTTCTCTCACTCGATGTTGACTGCAGAGGTAACACTTCTACTGTGCACATCACTACTGCAGCAGCTTACTGAGATTGGCGACACTGCTGATATCGAGCTCAGTGATTGCCTGCAGCAGTGATGTGCACTATAGTCGTGATATTGAGGAGTAAGACAGTAGTTGATATTTGGATGGCTGCGCTGCTGAATAGAAACATTGGTTCCCAAATATAGATGTACTTCAAGTAGTTTTTATTATGTTGCCTTGGCTTCTTTCTAGATAATGCTACAAATCAAAGTTGATGGCTGCTCACTCTCCCCAGTCCCATGTGCGTGCTGCCTGGGGGTTATTCTCGACTCTTCTCTATCCTTCAAGCCAAAAATACAAACCTTCTTCACCTCCTGCCGCCTCTAAGCCCCGTCCCCTTGTCCAAGAAAAGAGCGTGAAGCGGTGCCCGCCATGGAAGGCGGAAGAAGAAGAAATGGCGCCTAGAAAAGCTGGCCGGCTGGCAGAACAAGTCAAAATGCCAGACCAGCAGAGAGAGAAAATGCCTCCTGTAAGCGGAGGCCAGGAAGAGCTCACCTGGATCAGGCCTGTGACCGCCGCTGAGCTGAAGGCTGAGGTCGGGAGGATGGCTGACAGGATGAAGGAGCGGGAAGTTACCAGCCTGCTGCTGAGCAACATCAAAAGTCTGCTACTAGAAGAAGCGACGAGCCTGCTGCTGGGAGATCGTGCAGAAGGAGACGCAGAGAGAAAGGCGTCCACACGCAGCGATCCAGAGCTAGACTCCGCTGACTGGTGGGGCTGGGAGATGGACCAGTGGTGTGAGAGGCTGCAGGCAGGGGTGATGCAGCAGATCCGGCAAGCGACGCGCAGAGCAGCGACCGCCAGAACACCGGAGATGCTACTGAGGGGTGAGTCATTTAATGCCCCTGCCAGCGCGAGTGCCCCAACCCCCGCTACCATGCCCGCGGTCCCTGGAGAGATGCCCGGCATGGCGACGCCGATCCGGGCCGCAGCCACACCAGGTGCGGCCCGCCAAGATTTCGCCGCCGGAGCAACGCCCATCCACACCGCAGCAGCGACGCCAAGCCCTGTCCGTCCAGCTCAGGCCCCAGCAGCGATACCCCGCTCGGACAAGCAAGATTCCGCCGCAGCGGCGACGTTAATCCACGCCGCAGATGCGGCCCGCCAAGCCCAGGCCGCAGCCACGCCAGGTGCGGCCCGTCAAGAATCGGTCACAGCAGCGACTCCAATACAGGCCGCCGCCATGCCAGGCGCGGCCCGCCAAAACCAGCAGGCGCAGACTGTGCTGACCGCTGTCTACCTGCTGCCAGGTGGGGAGCCGGAGAAGAATCCCTACATGTAAAGAAGTAAGAAGATGCTGAACTGTATATAGCCCCTGTCTGCCCCTCATGCTTTGTGAAGATGTCCCTTTTGTTCTGCCCTAATGTTCTTTTCGAAGATGACACCCTTTCCTGCTGTACTGCCCCTCATGCTTTTCGAAGATGTCACCCCCATGTTTATATGTACCGGGCCACTAGACTGGAATGTGGTCCCTGGTAAATGTGATGTCTTATGTGTCCTGTGTAACTAGGCCACTGGACTTAGTGGCTGGTTGAGTATTTGACCCATTGTTGTTTGAAAAGAAACGAACTGCCAGGCTACTGGAGTTGTTGTAGCCAGAAATGTATATAGTTGCACCCGTTGTGCCCCCTACCAGAATTATGGGGGATGTGCCCGAACCGTGCAATGAACTGGAAGTGCACACATAGTTTCTTTATAAGAAGTTTGCAACGTTTAAGTACCTATGCCTCCCATAAAGGGAAGAAATGTTTTATTGTTTTATGTTTTGCATACCAAAAATGTTTTGCAGTTCTTCCACATGTTTTTGTTGTTTTTCAGCCCGAGGACGTGCTGGGATTTGCTGTGGGGGAGTGTGGCGCCCCTGAGGCTTCCGTCGCCACAGGTCATTGCACCCCATCCAGCGGTGTGATGCCCCATTCTGGGAGAGGAAGAGAGTGAACTCCGGTCCCCTGGTAAATCCACACTACACCCATTGTTAGGTACATACTGGGACCAGGGAAAGTGGCAGTTACCCCCCCATGCTGCATGCTGGGAGGGGCCGTAAGACCCATCCCTGCTCCTATAGGGTACAGCTTAGCAACTGGGGAGGTGGGAGGAGCCATCCGAGAGCAGACACAGAAAGGAAGGTCATGTTTAGCTAGTCTACCTCAGGGAGGGAGAGTGTGAGGAGCCAGCATGTAGTTGGGGAAGAAGAACGAGAGAAAGGAGGGAGGAGGAGGCCTGCTGGAGGCAGGCAAGGAGGAGGAAAGAAAGAAAGAAAGAAAGAAGGAAAGAAAGCTCCAAGTCAGACAGGAGCAGAGAAACAGAAGGAGACGCTTCCTGGTGAAGATCCTGGGACCCAGAGGTCCAGGTGACACCACGTAGGAGACAGAAGGAGTCGCAGGGCCACGGGTAGTCTGTATAGCTGTCGGGGCAGTTTAGAGCTACGGTGGCCTGTTCCACAAGAACATCGGTGGAGGGATCAAGCTGCGACAGGGGACGGTCCCTAGAGACTGGAGGAGTGCAAAGATCATCTCCAAACAGTAAAAACCGAGGCCCAGGGAACGTTGTAGACTCCCAGGGCCAGAACCCATAGCAGAACTTCCAGAAAAGGGGTAATCAGCCGACAGGTGACCCCCCAGCCTGGAGGCTGTAGTGGAGGCCAAGCCAGGTTTATCCTATCAAAGGCAAGGCTAAGGAAGACAGCAGAAGAAAGAGACACTAAGAGAAGGGTACTGGCTTTCACTCTCAGAATCACCCAGAAACGGCGGAGGTCCCTGACAGTGGTCCCAGCAGCCCAAGGGTCCCTACAGCGCTGTGACAAGAAGTGTGAGTAAAGAACTTGAACTGCACCCTTGAAGTGGTCTCTGTTATTTCAGCTGCATAGACATTCACAAGCACCAACTGTGCCCCGGGCATTGCTCCACCTGTGGGGAGCAGTACCACCATTGCTGCCATAACATCATCCCGGAGGCCTCACACAGCAGCGGCGGCCTAATAGCCGCATACCACAGGTGGCGTCACAAACACAACTTTATTCACCAAGCCACATTTTCTACTGACACCCACCAGGGCCACGGAGCCGGGCCCAGCTACCACTGACTACCACCGGACTAGTCCGGCCCGGCACCGGGTGTCCCATAGCCCTGGGGTGGGCGAGTCAGCTTCCCATTGCAAAACATACAAAGCCACACACAACCTGTCTCTTCCATACATCTGTGACCTAGTGTGACACCCTGGCAAAACCAGGTAGTCACAAACGACTGTACCCCCCACTAAGGGTACAGGAATCGCCTCCTCTTTGGGAATTTACACCACATACCCCACACACAGGAACACCAGCACAAATCCTAGTCGCCCCCCATGACACACCAGTGGGCGGGACTAGGCAGATGTGAACGCCCACCTAGGGGTCTTGAGGTGACACGGGGCAGGAACCAGTCAGTTTAGACAGAATTTGAGTTCAGTGGGGTCGAAGTGCAGAGTGGTCAGGGTTGGAGCCCTCAGACCATGGGAGGACCAACTAGGTGGCAGACCGCTCTGTAGGGCCACAAGAGACTGTGACTCGGATACGGGAGACCCGAAGTGGACTGGGGCAGGGTCATAGCCCGCCTGTACCGATGGAGGGAATCCGGTCCAGAGGCCGTGCACGAGCGGGGTACCTGGACCCTAGGACGAGGCGAGCTTCAAGCCCCTTGTTAATTAACCAGCGGGACAAGGTACCAGGCCTTGTTCCCGAATAGAGAAGCCCAGATAGAGCAGACCGGCAGCCCAACGCAGGGGACAGGGTGTCCGCCCAGAACCCATTGAAGTCCCACGGGTCAGCGCCTGCGGGCAACGGCTCCCTCTGCGTCCAAAACAGCAGGGGAGCGGATTTCTCCTGTTCCATTTGGGGTTAATCCATACACCACAAAAACACGAGTGCAGGAGGAAAGGCCCCTACACTGCCAACCCAGGTGCGGTACCAGCATACCCCTCCAGAGGCAACCAGCATCCGGCCTTGGTTTACAATACGGACTTGGTGTGATTACTTCCTAATTGTGAGTACACCAGTGTCATCCGGTCCAACCTGCCGACAGCGCCCTAGCCCTGCTCTTCACTCACAACTGGGCCCCGGGACTACACCTCCCCTACCCGTGGAGGGGATCCCACCTTGCTGCCCCGCTCCACCAGCCACGGGCACCCACATACAAGACAGCGGCGGTGCCAACATCCTTCACCGCAACCCACGGGTGGTGTCACAGACAATCTCTCTTGTAAATACCCCCCTCTTTCACTGTGTGCATGGACGGGCGGTTGCACGAGCCCTGGGTCCGGTCACCACTCGAGCCCCAGACACGATCCCGGATCCGGGAGTCACTCGAGCAGCCCCGGTTGCCGCAGCGAAGGCGACACCCATCCTCGACACAAGTCTCCCGGTACCCACCTGCACATAACCTGTGATCCTCACAAGATCCCTTTCTCTACTCCTCTCACATCTCCTCTTCCCACAATCATATCCAAGACTTCTCCCACGCCTCCCCCATACTCTGGAATGCTCTGCCACAACACATCAGACTCTCGCCTACCTTGAAAAGCTTCAAAAGGAACCTGAAGACCCACCTCTTCCGCCAAGCCTACAACCTGCAGTAACCCTCAGTCCTCCATAGCACCGCACGACCAGCTCCATCCTCACCTACTGTATCCTCACCCATCCCTTGTAGACTGTGAGCCCTCACAGGCAGGGTCCTCTCTCCTCCTGTATCTGTATGTGCCTTGTATTATTTATGATTATTGTACTTGTCCATACAATGTATACCCCTTTTCACATGTAAATGGCGCTATAATACATAATACTAATAAAATCCACTCAGTGCACTTGTCATTAATCAGTAACTAATCTAGGTAACCCAGTTGGGAAATCTGACTGGCAAAAGCCTATACGGTACTTCACTGTTGAAGGTAATGTGGAAAAATGATTAGATTTCCTGAACTTTGCACCTTAGGGTAACCAAAGTCAAACTGTTGCAATTCAGAAGATTTACATTGTTAAAGATAAAAGTGCAGTCTATCGCAGATCAACTATTGTCATCTTCAGATTTCCAATCACATCATCTTTTTTATTGCTTTATGACGTCTTGTTAAAGTTTGCAAGAAATTCATGACCTTCCAGTTATGAGGTGCAAAGAAATAACACCTCATATTGCTTCTCCTTCTTCCCTACCAGGGAGTTTCTCTGAGGCATTACCATATTGCAACTTCTAAGAGGAATTTCAACCCAAGACATAAAGTTGAGTGGGTATTCTTTCCATTGTGTGAAGTGATGGTCTTTTTTCAGACTTTTAACCCCTTCAGCCCCCGGGCACTTTCCGTTTTTGCGTTTTTGTTTTTTGCTCCCCTTCTTCCGAGAGGCGTAACTTTTTTATTTTTCCATCAATCTTACCATATGAGGGCTTGTTTTTTGTGGGACGAGTTGTAATTTTAAATGAAACCATAAGTTTTACCATATAGTGTACTGGAAAACGGCAAAAAAATTCCAAGTGCGGAAAAATTGCAAAAAAAGTGGGATTGTAGAATAGTTTTTGGGATATTTTATTCACCGTGTTCACTATATGGTAAAACTGATGTGTAGGTATGATGCCTCAGGTCGGTGCGAGTTTGTAGACACCAAACATGTATAAGTTTACTTGTATCTAAGGGGTTAAAAAAAATTCACAAGCTTGTCCAAAAAACGTGGCGCACGTTTTGCGCCATTTTCCAAAACCCGTACCGTTCTCATTTTTCAGGATCTGAGGCTCAGTGATGGCTTATTTTTTGTGTCTCGACCTGACGTTCTTAACAGTACCGTTTTTGCGCAGATGCTACGTTTTGATCGCCTGTTATTGCATTTTGCGCAAAATTTGCGGCGACCAAAAAACGTAATTTTGGCGTTTGGAATTTTTTTGCCGCTACGCCGTTTACTGATCAGATTCATTGATTTTATATTTTGATAGATCAGGCATTTCTGAACGTGGCGATACCAAATATGTGTGTATTTTTTATTTTTTTAACCCTTTAATTTTCAATGGGGTGAAAGGGGGGTGATTTGAACTTTTAGGTTTTTTTATTTTTTTTAATTTTTTAAAACTTTTTTTTTTACTTTTTTTTTCTATTTTACTAGTCCCCCTAGGGGGCTATTGCGATCAGCAATCCGATCGCTCTGCACTATCTGCAGATCTCAGCTACAGAGCTGAGAACTGCAGATTTGCTGCTTCACTTTCAATGCCGGCTGTATTCAAGCATTGAGAGGAAGTGACTCATGTTAGCTACAGGCGTCATCACATGACCCTGTGCTACCATGGCAACCGCCGAAAGTCACGTGATCATGTCACGTGACTTCCGGTGGGGGCGGGGTAAGTCACTGTCATGGCGGCGCCCATATACATATCGCTGCCAAGACTTTGGCAGCGAAATGTAAGGGGTTAATGGCCGCGGGTGGAAGCGATTCCACCCGCGGCTAGCAGGCACAAATATCAGCTGTTGATAACAGCTGATATGTGCGCGTCTCGCCGCCGCCTGCCGGCGGCAGGGGGCGGGGCTTACCGGCACACGATCCATGACGTACATAGTACGTCATGGGTCGTTAAGGGGTTAAGTACGATAGGTCAAGGCTCTGTAACAGATTGAATATCAAGCATACTGTACATCTAACTGACATACAGTCAGGGCCAGAAATATTTGGACAGTGACACAAGTTTTGTTATTTTAGCTGTTTACAAAAACATGTTCAGAAATACAATTATATATATAATATGGGCTGAAAGTGCACACTCCCAGCTGCAATATGAGAGTTTTCACATCCAAATTGGAGAAAGGGTTTAGGAATCATAGCTCTGTAATGCATAGCCTCCTCTTTTTAAAGGGACCAAAAGTAATTGGACAAGGGACTCTAAAGGCTGCAATTAACTCTGAAGGCATCTCCCTCGTTAACCTGTAATCAATGAAGTAGTTAAAAGGTCTGGGGTTGATTACAGGTGTGTGGTTTTGCATTTGGAAGCTGTTGCTGTGACCAGACAACATGCGGTCTAAGGAACTCTCAATTGAGGTGAAGCAGAACATCCTGAGGCTGAAAAAAAAGAAAAAATCCATCAGAGAGATAGCAGACATGCTTGGAGTAGCAAAATCAACAGTCGGGTACATTCTGAGAAAAAAGGAATTGACTGGTGAGCTTGGGAACTCAAAAAGGCCTGGGCGTCCACGGATGACAACAGTGGTGGATGATCGCCGCATACTTTCTTTGGTGAAGAAGAACCCGTTCACAACATCAACTGAAGTCCAGAACACTCTCAGTGAAGTAGGTGTATCTGTCTCTAAGTCAACAGTAAAGAGAAGACTCCATGAAAGTAAATACAAAGGGTTCACATCTAGATGCAAACCATTCATCAATTCCAAAAATAGACAGGCCAGAGTTAAATTTGCTGAAAAACACCTCATGAAGCCAGCTCAGTTCTGGAAAAGTATTCTATGGACAGATGAGACAAAGATCAACCTGTACCAGAATGATGGGAAGAAAAAAGTTTGGATAAGAAAGGGAACGGCACATGATCCAAGGCACACCACATCCTCTGTATAACATGGTGGAGGCAACGTGATGGCATGGGCATACATGGCTTTCAATGGCACTGGGTCACTTGTGTTTATTGATGACATAACAGCAGACAAGAGTAGCCGGATGAATTATGAAGTGTACCGGGATATACTTTCAGCCCAGATTCAGCCAAATGCCGCAAAGTTGATCGGACGGCGCTTCATAGTACAGATGGACAATGACCCCAAGCATACAGCCAAAGCTACCCAGGAGTTCATGAGTGCAAAGAAGTGGAACATTCTGCAATGGCCAAGTCAATCACCAGATCTTAACCCAATTGAGCATGCATTTCACTTGCTCAAATCCAGACTTAAGACGGAAAGACCCAAAAACAAGCAAGACCTGAAGGTAAAGAAATGTGTACATTTCCTACAATTTCTATCAGATATTTTTGTTCAAACCTTCAAATTAAACGTTACAATCTGCACTTGAATTCTGTTGTAGAGGTTTCATTTCAAATCAAATGTGGTGGCATGCAGAGCCCAACTCGCAAAAATTGTGTCACTGTCCAAATATTTCTGGACCTAACTGTAAAAAGTAAACTATTCATTCGAGACTTAAAGGGACCTTGCAATCTGAATCATGCTGCCCAAACTACGGGCAGCATAAATAAGAGTGTGACTGCATGATCACAGCTCCGGTAGATCAAATAAAATATAGAGATTCCAGTGCTGCTCCATGTGATTGACAAGATGTTATGCACCTAACACACTCATACATATGGGTAGTGGGAAAGGGGGAAGCAGCGACTGCACTCCACAGATATCTGTACAGACTAAAAGACCCTAGTCGCCAAACTAAAAGCACCACTTCGGACCTGGCTCCCTAATAGGCTGTCAAAGGGTTTCTCTTGCCTCCTGAAGAACCTGAGAGGAGGCTGTTGCAGACAGCAAACAAGGGGAGAAGAAGATGTGCAGGAACAAACAAACCTAGTGTGAGATAAACTGAAATAAGACACAAGGAAGAGGATCTGGGAAGGAAACAAAACCAACACACAGCAGATACTCAACTGGTGTTTACTCAAATGTAAAACCCTTAAGCTGAAGGGCTGGACCTCCCAGAAATAAATACACATAGAGATATAGCCAGCAAGGAAGTGAGGTGAGAGATGAACATATATAACTCAACCCACAATGTGATAGGGCAAACCACAACCGGGAAAAATAAGAGACACCTGGTGAGGAGCAAACCAAGAAGGGGAAACTAAGAGAATAGAAACCATCAGCTTTTGAACAGGGAAGAAAAGGCTGTAGTTCAGCAGATAGAGGAACCAGGAACAAAACAGAAGGGTGCCAGATCAAATCCTCAAACTAAGCCATAACAAAGGAATCTTGGCATGGGAGAAATGTGTGAGGCCATGTGCCTAAGTCAAGTTGAGTATTTGGTGAGTTTTTTTACTTCAAAATTTGAAAGACAAAACCAGGAGTGGAGCAACCAGAGTAAAATTATATTAGAAACACATCACCACTGTAATTTTTACCCACTCCTGGTTTTGGCTACAAATACTGGGGTAAAAAACTCATCAAATACACAACGTGTGCACGTGGCTTTAATCACCTCTATCAGCGCTGGTAGAGCCAAGGGTGGTGTCGGATTAGTCTTGTTCTCAATCTTTTCCAAAGTCAGATCTACTAGATATATTTTATCTTAAAAACATACCTCTCTGCAATTCTTTAATTCATGCTGCCCATGATATTAGCAGTAGAGATGAGCAAACCTGAGGTTCGAGGTTTGGATTCAGAATCTGACTTCCAAAAAAATCAAAGTTTGGGTTTGATGTTGGAGCGAGTGACTAGTACGAATCACTTAAGCGATCAATGCTGCGCTTGGGTATGAGTGATGCACAGCCCTGTGCGTTCCCCATGCAGTGTTTGATTGGCTCACATTTGGGGTAAAATCAATGTGATCAGATGTAGTGTACACACATAACCCCCCCCCCCCAATAAAAAATGTATATATATATAAACCCTGTCCATCCTGCCCTGGAAGTGTTTTGCTAATGGCCCATAAGCAACACACTTCCGGGGCAGGGTGGGCAGGGTTTATATATTTTTTTTCGGGGGGGTTGTGTGTGCTCAAACCTCGAACCCAAACTTTATTTTTTTGGAAGTCGTATTCAGAACCCAAACCTCGAACTTCCAGCCTAAGGTTTACTCATCTCTAATCAGCAGCATGAATCAACTGACAGGTTCCCTTTAATCACTATTCATATCATGAGGAATAAGACAAAAATTATCGGTTGAGATGGCTACATCTTGGGGTGTGAATTCAGTGGCACTCCTTGTTGAATTATAACAATTGTATTTGAATTGTCACTTATTAATATATATTTATCCTATTGGAGTGCACTTGTCATCTGGAAAAGCAAAAGATCCGCAGACTCACACAGTAATGAGCCCCATGGTTCAACAGTGAACAAGTCCATTTGGTGTTGATTTTGAAGTCAGTAACTTACCGCTAGGCTTTTCTCCTTTTGGGTTAATTGAACTAAAAAAGCTTGATTAATAACAACAAAGATTATGATGCAATAAATGATGAAATATACATGTTCTACACAGATGAAAGTGGGCATTCAGAAATAATTCCACTAGTGAATCTGACGCTGTCTTCTAGGTCCTTGAAAGACCACCTTCTATTTTGTGAACAAAAACCAAAAGAGTGAACTTCATACATCGAGTAGTTGTAAAATGAAAAAAGGGAGAAAAAAATGGCAAACTAGGCAACATTAGTTTGAAGGAAAACTTTGGAAAGAAAACTTGGATAATGGAAATTATTATAACTATAAAACTGAAAAATCCCAGAAGCATCTTCTAAGAGAATAGATCCCAAGAGGGTCCTGGGCAGGAAATGGAGTGCAAGATGTAAAAGTGACAAAGCCAAAGGCAATAATCTTTTCTTTAAATGACAGCTCAGTAGAGAGAGAGATAAACATATTTAATGATGCAGAAAGGACGCAGATGTCCAAAGATCATTTGGTATCTGTGATCTGGCGGGTGCAGTTCTTTACGTGTGACTGGTACTGTGAGCCTAGTAAATGCATTGAGTGAAAAATATCTGCACACTTGCTTCCTCCAGTCATATACAGTATAAGGCACAGATATTTTTTTTAACAATCCAGAACCCAGTTTAGGGAAAATAAAAAAAAAAAAAACACTTTGGTGTAGGATTCACGATTTTCACTTTATAATGCCAACTTTATATAGAATCTATCATCGGTGGAGATGAGAGGTTCGATTCACAGAGGATCGAGTTTGTGTCAAATTCCCTGAAATTCGCAGTTTTAAATTCACAAACATTTTAAGCGTCAATTAAAAAAACAAACAAACAAACTTGCTTTGCACCACTTTCTACAGTATTAAAGCATCAGAGAGACAGCTAACGTCATATTGCGTTGACATGTGGACTTCATACATCATACCTTGTTCAGTGGTGGTGATCACTGGTCAGTACTTGGACCACCACAGGCCAGCGGTTCCCATTGGAGAACAGTTTGTAAAGCAAAATCATTTTTCATCTGCAGTCAATGGGTAACTCTCTCTCTCTTGTAAAGTGCAAGCTCTTGTGGTCAGCACAATCACGTCTCCTGTAGAGTTTACATTCTTATGGTTATCAGGCTCCTCTATCTCTCATCTCCCCAAATTGTATTTTCCCATAAATTACAAGCTTTACAGTATTAAAATTTGTGAAAATGTATTCACTGAGAATCAAACTTTTTGGAAAAATTTGCCAAAGTTGGCAGACTTGAATTTCGAAACATTTGCTCATCTCTAAAATCAAAAGGTCCAGCATAATGTAGGAGCAGAGACTTTTATTCCAGCTTTATGTCATTCATTAGCTAAAGGGGTAGTTAGACACCTATAATGTAGTTTTTAACTATCTATATTTACCCCCTAACCATATACTAACTTTATTTTTTATTATACAACTCCATACACATCTCCCCTATCTATCTAATCTGTAAAGGTTTTTTGTACTGCACTTCCTGTGATGTTTCATTTGGAGTGCAGTGAGTGACACCAGCACCACACCACAGACTCTAGCACTGCCCTCAAAAAAAATGTCATCAGAGGTGGTGTTACTTAGCACTTCATAGCTTCATAAAGCTTCATAAAGGGGTGGTGCTAGAAGCAGAGAGTGACAACAGCACCACCCCTTTAAGACGTTTCATTTGGGGGTGCTAGAGGCAGTAAGTGACATAAGCAATGATGAGGCTTCATTTGAGGGTGGAGCTAAAGACTCTCGGCAGTGCTGCTGTCACTCACTGTATCTAGTACCACCACCAGCCAATGTCATTCACACAAGCAATGGAAGTGGCCGCACAGAGATGAGTAACATGTTTGGCATGCCACTAACCCCGGCCACAGCATCCATCACCCATCATGCAAGATCCAGGACATCCTCAGGGAGAAGCCATGTAAGAAACTAGTATGCAACTGCAGCGCCACTACCCGGAGACTCCCTGTTCCAGTAGGGGTGATGGATACTGTGAGTAGTGACTGCAGCTCAAGTGTCATGAGGGACTATGGGAATAGCGTGAAACTGGGGCCTCTAAGCTGACCTTCAGACTAGGGGCCCTGCACTTTCCCTATTTTTAGAGATACCCCTAATGGGGGGATGTCTGAGTGTCTTTCCTGGTCCTGCTCCTGACAAGCCCTGATCTTATACCCCTTCACCTCTCCCCAAGGTGGTCCTTGATGGGAGTGAGATTAAACCCACAAAAAATAGACAGACAGGGAACACCAAAATTCTGTCACACAGCACGCACACAGAGGTATATGACAGTAAGATATTAGAAGGAAATCAGGAGCAGGGTGGAAACAAGACGACAGGTAACTTCACAACAACACCAAGCATAAAGCAACTCTTTCTTCGGCAAACCTGGGACACCACAGACCAACACAGCAGAAACTATAGTCAGTGTGAGATCTTCAAATTAAGTATGAGAGAAGCAGATATGGTAGGCTTCCTTACAATATGTGATCTAAGAAGCCTAACAAGACGGCTAGCAGAGGTTAACTCTTGCTAGCCTTTCTGTGAATGAGCAGACATCTGGTCGATGTCCAAATCTTCCTGTGTAGATGAGAAACACCAGGGAAATCAGCAGACAGAGTGTCAATGTGAACAGCATCTAATGCCGCTATGACAGTCGGTGAGTTTGGCGTAAAACTCTGTGTGACATCCAGCCTCCTGTGATGTCACATTTGAGACTCCTCTCTAACAAAACATCACAGGTAGTACAGTAAAAAAGCACCTTTAGAGATTAGACAGGGGAGAAGTGTAGGAATTTGTATAATATGCAGCGAAAACAGTGCAGAAATACTAAAAGAACTGACATGATGTTTCTTTAAAAATGCTGCAGTTTTCAAATTTAGTCAGGGAAAAAATAATAACACCATCGCTCACCATATTTCACCATGCTTATTTAAAGGAGAGATTGCAATACACCCTGGAAGACATGTAGGGGAGGGCCTTAGAATACATTTTTTTTACTATTTTAAAAACAATGGTAAAACCCATGCACTAAGTGCAAAGCCTAGCAAAAATTTAAAGGCAGGATGGCAATACACAATGGAAGCCATGTAGATGAGGGCCTCAGAAAAGAGTGAAACTCCTGTAGTGTTGAAACCCATGCAATAAGTGCAAGGCCTAGCAAAAATGTAAAGGAGGGATTGCAATACACAATGGAAGACACAAAGAGGAGGGCTTTAGAATGAATTTTGGGACAATTTTAAAAAGAGACAGACTAATGCTTTGGTAAACCCTAGGCACCAAGTGCAAGTGTTTAGTGTTTAGGCCTGTGGGTGGCTGCATATTTTTGCTTATGTTCCAAAGATTGGGATAGGGACACTTGCATGTTGCCCTGGTACAAACAACTGGACATGGCTGTTGATGGTTCTTGTGAATGTGCAATGACTAGGGAAAGGCAGACACATGAAAATTAAGGTATGCTAGGTTCGGCCGGATTTTAGTTAAAAGTTTGGTTTGGGACATGAGCTTGACTCAAACTTGACCCCAGGCCCCAAACGCCATATAAGTCTATGGAAACCCAAACTTTGGTGCTTTAAAATGGTCGTATTAAAGGCTGTGGGACTGAAAAAGAAAACAAAATTGGGATAAGAGCACTACAATTGTCCTGCAAACAAATGTGGATAGGGAATAAATAATAATAAAAAAAAATGATGTGCAATTCCCCCTATTTGTGATAACCAGTGCAGGTAAAGCTGACAGCTGCGGGCTGCAGCCCACAGCTGTCTGCATTATCTTGGTTGGTTATAAAAAAAATATAGGTGATAACATGTTCTTTTTTTAAATTATTTAAATAATTTAAAAAACAACATGGGGTCCCCCCTATTTTTGATATCCAATCAACGTAAAGCAGAGAGATGGGGCCTGATATTATCAGGCTGGGAAGGTCCAGGGTTATTTGGCCTTTCCCAGCCTAGAAATAGCAGTCTGCAGCCGCCCAGGAAATCACACATCCATTAGATGCTCCAATTCTGGCACTTTGGCTCTTCTCAATTGCTCTGGTGCCATGGCAATTGGAGTAATACTTTTGGGGTTGATGTCAGCTATGAATTGATGGCTGACATCAAGTCCAAGGGTTAGTAATAGATAGGACTCTATTGGACACCCCCATTAATAACCTGGTAAGTGCACAGTTAAAAAACTCACACCCATACTGGAAAAAAATTGTTTATTTAAATAAACACTCTCCCATACTCCCTCATTCACCAATGTATTAATTAAAAAAAAAATCCTTGAAGTTTTGACGTTATTCGAGGCCGTGTTCAAGTTTGAGTCCTGGACACAATGTGACCGGTATAAACCCCGAACTTTACCGTTCAGATTTGCTCATCCCAAGCAACAACAGGTGTAAAATAAGAGACATCTGTGTCTGCATTCTGTTCAAGAGATTGGCCAGCATGCAGCATAGGAGAATAGGCAGTGGTGTCACTTGTAAGTACTGATTGTTGATCTAAGTGTACGCCCACCTAGTCTGGTTCTTTGATGACATGTGCCTGAGCATGCTGTATTTTGAAGCTGGTAGCGGTCAGGCCTCTGCTAATCTTGGAATGGCACACTTTGCAATTGACCTTTTATTTTCGTCCACACTTTCTTTAAAAAAGCACCAGACTCGGGAAAACCTAAACCTTGGCCTAGGAACTTGCCGCGTGTGTGTGCTATGGGGAACAGTATAACGCTTACTCTCTCTAGCCACCCCAATGCCTCTTCCTGCCTCTTGGGGTGCTGCAGATCCCACCTCCTTTAGACTGCCACCTTCCCAGGCTGCGTCTGTGACTTCATCGTTCACAACCTTGTTTTACATTTGGTCCTCCCTCTGACTTGTTGACATAACAGCATTACTTGTTGTCCACTGTGCCTTATTATCATGCACCTCTTAAGACAGTAACTACCGTTTCCCTCCATCGTCTTCTTCTGACCCTGACTGCTGAAATATTTGGGCATACTATAGACGATCTTCTCAGGTCCCTCTTGAAACATGCAGGGCAAGAGGCCAGAATCAGTACATGTAAATGTAAAGAGCTTCTCGGAGTGTCTAAAGGCCCTGTCACACACAGAGAGAAATCTGCGGCAGATCTGTGGTTGCAGTGAAATTGTGGACAATCAGTGCCAGGTTTGTGGCTGTGTACAAATAGAACAATATGTCCATGATTTCACAGCAACCACAGATCTGCCAAAGATTTATCTCTGTGTGTGATGGGGCCTTAAGTGTAGGATCACTTGTCTCCTTAAACTCACCATAGTGGGAGGATGGAAGATCAGGGTGAGGATTATGTGTTCTGAACTCTTGGCTAGGGAGACTGGACTGTGTGTAAGGCAGGTTGGTACTGGAAAACATTAAAGAATTACATACAGCTATTGAATTTTTCATGTCAGTATTCACACAGCAGTTTCTGCTATTCCATGTATTCCCCTTCCATAGTCACTGGTGTGCATACCTTATCTCCCCATAGTGATGTTTTTTAGGTTTTTGCACCCAGTTCAGACATAGAATGGAGTTCCAAACGTTATTCTTTAATGTTAGTAGTTTTTCGTTTGTGAACCCTCCCCACACACACCTATTGCCAATCCACATCGTATATATAGCCTGGGTCTCAGCTTCCCATACACGGTAAGTTTTTTAACTGCATGAGAGGACACACACAAGCTAGGGACCCCAACGTAGAGAAATACTTTGGCGTAGTGTTGGGGCTCTATTGCATTGATCAATTCAGTAGCTAAAGTTCTCTTTATTCATATATTCATGGCAGTAATGCAGGTTCCATTTTTCACATTTCATTCTTACATACAGCTATTGAATTTTTCATGTCAGTATTCACACAGCAGTTTCTGCTATTCCATGTATTCCCCTTCCATAGTCACTGGTGTGCATACCTTATCTCCCCATAGTGATGTTTTTTAGGTTTTTGCACCCAGTTCAGACATAGAATGGAGTTCCAAACGTTATTCTTTAATGTTAGTAGTTTTTCGTTTGTGAACCCTCCCCACACACACCTATTGCCAATCCACATCGTATATATAGCCTGGGTCTCAGCTTCCCATACACGGTAAGTTTTTTAACTGCATGAGAGGACACACACAAGCTAGGGACCCCAACGTAGAGAAATACTTTGGCATAGTGTTGGGGCTCTATTGCATTGATCAATTCAGTAGCTAAATTTCTCTTTATTCATATATTCATGGCAGTAATGCAGGTTCCATTTTTCACATTTCATTCTTACATACAGCTATTGAATTTTTCATGTCAGTATTCACACAGCAGTTTCTGCTATTCCATGTATTCCCCTTCCATAGTCACTGGTGTGCATACCTTATCTACCCATGGTACTGGAAAACAGACTTGTAGGAATTATCTGCCATCTCACCCACCAAAAGTTCGCACTGTTCTGGCTCCAACAGTGGTGTTCTGCACCCCCTGAAAAGTAGGACAGGAAGTTAGATCTAGATGATGTGTCTGTTTGTTGTGCTCCTGCATCAGGCACAGTGCTTACTGGCACACAGCCATGGCCACTGCGTGCACCAACATCAGTGGGATGTCCACTTCCTCCCCAACCCTTACCATACACCTTGTACATTTTACATTAGGTATGCAGCTAAAAGTGCTATTAATAAGCACTAGAATAGAATAGATGTAGGCCTGGAAAGTTCTTTTGATTTTACGTTGCAGCAGCAGGGACTGTAAGGCAATAACCCCTGCCTACATGCTTCTAATGCTAAACTAGCCCTTCGCCATCAATTCTCCATTCACAAAATGCAGTTAAGAGTGGTATTATTAGAGAATAGAATAGATTAGACTTAGCCGTAGGTCTTTTGGTTTTACGTTGCAGCAGCAAGGACTGTAAGGCAATAATCCCTGCCTAGATGCTTTTAATACACTATCCCTTTTCAAGCAGCTAACCCTACACTATATGCAGCTAAAAGCAGTATGAATAGGGACTAAAATAGAATAGATGTAAAGCCCGCTTTACACGCTGCAATGTATCTTACAATGTGTCGGCAGGGTCACGTCGTAAGTGACGCATATCCGGCATCGTAAGGTACATTCCAGTGTGTAACAGCTACGTGTGATTGCGATTGAACAGTAAAACATTCATCGCATGCACGTTGTTCATTTCTCATGAATTGAACGTCAGATTGTTCATCGTACCCGGGGTAGCACACATCACAATGTGTGACACCCCGGGAACGATGAACAGATCTTACCTGCGTCCAGCAGCTCACGGCCGGTAATGCGGAAGGAAGGAGGTTGGTGGGATGTTTACGTCCCGCTCAGCTCCACCCCTCCGCTTCTATTGGCCGGCTGCCGCGTGACGTCGCTGTGACGCCGAACGTCCCTCCCACTCCAGGAAGTGGACGTTCGCCGCCCACATCGAGGTCGTGTGGATGGGTAAGTACGTGTGACGGGGGGTTCCTCGTATGTGCGGCACATTCAAAAAATTGAATGTGCCGCACATACGATGGGGGCGGTTACGATCGCATACAATATCGTATGCTGGATCGTAAGGTGTAAAGCTGGCTTAAGATTGAAGAGGATTTTTGGTTTTACATTGCAGCAAGAAGGACTGTAACGCGGGCGTCACACGAGGCGATATGTTGGCGGGGTCACGTCGTAAGTGACGCACATCCGGCATCGTTTGATATATCATAGTGTGTGACAGCTACGTGCAACGGTGAACGAGCAAAAATACTCACCTTATCGTTGCTCGTTGACACGTTGCTAATTTTCAAAAAGTCGTTTCTTCTTTTCTGCGCCGGTTGTTCGTCGTACCCGGAGTAGCACACATCGCGCCGTGTGACACCCCGAGAACGATGAACACAGCTTACCTGCTTCCCGCCAGCAATGCGGAAGGAAGGAGGTGGGCGGGATATTTATGTTCCGCTCATCTCCGCCCCTCCGCTTCTATTGGCCGGCTGCTGTGTGGCGTCGCTGTGACGCCGAACATCCCTCCCCCTTCAGGAAGTGAATGTTCGCCGCCCACAGTGAGGTCGCTCAGCAGGTATGTGCGTGTGACGGGGGTTTAACGACTTTGTGCGCCACGGGCAACTAATTGCCCGTCACGCACAAACGACGGGGGCGAGTACGATCGCTCGTGCGATCGCACGATAGATCGTATCGTGTGACGCCCGCGTAAGGCAATATTAATAGAGAATAGAATAGACTGATTACATTGCAGCAGCAAGGAATGTAAAACAATAATTCTTGTCTAGATGTTTCTACTGCTAAACTAGCCCTTCTCCAGCTACGCTCCCTACACTAAATGCAGCTAAAAGCAGTATTATTAAAGAATAGAATAGCTTAGACTTAGCCCTGAAAAGGACTTTTGGTTTTATATTGCAGTGGCAAGGACTGTATAGGGTGCTTTACACGCTGCAACATCGCTAACGATATATCATCGGGAACACGTCGTTAGTTTCGCACATCCGGCGCCGTTAGCGACATCGCAGCGTGTGACACCAAGGAGCAACGATCAACAAGCACAAAAACGTGAAAAAACGTTGCTCGTTGACACGTCGCTCCTTTCCCAAATATCGTTGCTGCTGCAGGTACGATGTTGTTCGCCGTTCCTGCGGCAGCACACATCACTGTGTGTGACTCCGCTGCAATGACGAACATCTCCTTACCTGCGTCCACCGGCAATGAGGAAGGAAGGAGGTGGGCAGCATGTTCCGGCCGCTCATCTCTGCCCCTCCTCTGCTATTGGACGGCTGCCGTGTGATGTCGCTGTGATGCCGCATGAACCGCCCGCTTAGAAAGGAGGCGGTTCGCCGGCCAGAGTGACATCGCAGGGAAGGTAAGTCCGTGTGACGGGTGTTAGCGATGTTGTGCGCCACGGGCAGCGATTTGCCCGTGACGCACAACCGACGGGGGCGGGCATGCTCGCTAGCGATATCAGTACCGATATCGCAGCGCGTAAAATACCCTTAAGGCTATAATTCTTGCCTAGAGGCCTCTAATACACTATCTCTTCTTTAGCAGCTAGCACTTCCCTACATGCAGCTAACAGCTGTATTCTTAGAGAATAGAATAGATTGTTTAGGTTACAGCACCAAGTACTGTAAAGCTATAATCCCTGCCTAGATGATCTAATACACTAGCCCTTCCCTAGAGTAGATTAAATTTAGCCCTGAAAAGGACTTTTGGTTTCACTTTGCAGCAGCAAAGACTGTCAGGCTTTAATGCCTGCCTAGTTGCCAATAATACACTATCTCTTCTCCAGCAGCTAGCCCTATACTAAATGCAGCTAACAGTGTTATTATTAGAGAATAGAATAGATTAGACTTAGCTCTGAAAAGGACTTTAGGTTTTACTTTGCAGCAGCAAGGCCTGTAAAACTATAATCCCTGTCTATATGCATCTATTACACTGTTCCTTCTCCAGAAATGATCCCCACACTAAATGCAGCTAAGAATAATAATATTAGAGAATAGACTAGATTAGACTTAATCATAAAAAGTACTTTGGGTTTTGCGTTGCAGCATCAAGGAACGTAAGTCTATAATCCCTGCCTAGATGCCTCTAATACACTACTCCTTCTCCAGCACCTAGCCCCACTTTAAATGCAGCTAAGAGCAGTATTAGTAGATACTAGAATAGATTGGACTTAGCCCTGAAAAGGACTTTTGGTTTTATACTGCAGCAACAAGAGCTGTAAGGCTATAATCCTTGACTTGATGCTTCTAATACACTATCTCTTTTCCAGCAGCTAGCCCTACAATAAATGCAGCTAAGAGCAGAATTATCAGATAACATTATACATTTTATTACTTTGCAGCAGCAAGGACTGTAAGGCAATAATCACTCTAATACACCAAACCCTTCTCCAACAGCTCTCCCTACAGTGTTTCTGTCACAGAGTGAGCTGTGCGGCACGTCATTGGATCTTATACAGACCTGATGACACAATGCAGTTGGCTTATCAAAGTAATGCCACTAGCCACCATGGCAACATTACCATGATTGGCAGGCAATTATCACATTTTTAGTGGCGGAAAATAAGCTGCTAAACTTGTGAGTTGGGAACTTGAGTATGTCTCTCAAAGCCCAGGGATACTTGATCGAGTTTCAAGTGTGCCCAAGCAGCTTGATGCTCGATCGAGTATGCTGCTCATCACTGCTGCCTAACCCTACATTAAGTACCATGATGTGCAATCATTACCCAGGAAGAGGAGTTACATTATTTATTTTTAATCTGTCTTTTTTTTTTTATCTTTATTGAACTTCCAGGAATATGACAATAGAAAAAGCATAAAATCACTTAGAAATGAAATAACAGTACTACCGAAACCTGGGGGCTGAATACATAATCAGAGATTATCTAGTCATTGAGTCCCGGGGGTTACTACATCTGATGAATTAAACACAAAGACTCCGATTTCCGAGACTGTTCCCCAGGCCCTGCTGAGACATTCCCTGGTGTCTAACCCTGAAAGCTGCACATTCTTTTGCTGTATTGCTCCCTGTCACTCCACTTGGGAGGCTGCACTTCCCATGCAAGCCGTATATTGTCACTACAGGCTGATTACAAAATTATGAATGTATCATAAATTGATAGTAACCAAGGAAAGACTTTAGTGAAAGAAAATATAATAGCAAATATGCAGTTCTCAGAGCTGATCCTAGACGTTGCATCCTCAGTGTTGTACTAGCTCGTACTTTCCATTCATTCGGAAGAGACCTTGCTACAGACCAATTAATAAAAATGTAATTGAGTTGAGCGAATCTCCATTTAATTTCTGACATATTTTCTCAATTTGATGGATAGTCAATTAGCATCACATAAATTTGATATGAACTGAATCAGCCAGGAAGAGGTAAAAAAAAAAATAATCTTACCTACTTCTTGTTGACCCTTCCTGTACCTGTCCTGTCAACCATTGACCTCTTCTATCTTCTGTCTTGTAACTTCTATCTGCCTTCTGGCTGGGTTGTCCATTCATTAGGCTCAGAACTGCTTATGTCATGAGTGAGTTGATACACATGGCACTTCTGGGCTGGTACTCAAGTGGGGTCCAAAGCCGTCCTAAGTAGATGTAGAAACTTGGCACTCTTCATCAATGTGAATAGTGTTTTTTATTGCGAAGAGCTTGTAGGACCAGCACAAGCACAGACGTTTCAGTCAAAGACCTTCATCAGCGTGCGTGCAGGGGGTCGTCAGAAAGTATAGTAACTTGGCAAACAGTGTAGCTGGGTATGACGAGGGGTACACCACTATCTATCTGGCAATGCCATATAGACAGTGGTGGACACCGCGTCATACCCAACTTGAGTGCCAAGTTTCTACATCTGCTTATGCCATGAGGCAAGATGAGCATCTCATGGTGTAAACTCGTTTGAGGCTCTTCTTAGGGGAAGGCAAAAATGCTAAAAGCTTAGCTGAGTTCTCTCCACATGCATTACATATCTTTCATATTTTTCAACATTTTTTGATTCCCAGTCTCAAACCCTGCTGTACTCATGTACTGCAGTGCTGGTGACCTTTAAGAGTCTTATTGACAGAGCCTGTTAGACACTGCTCAGAGCAGGATCTAACAGGCCACCATACCTTGGGCTCATCAGTTGGCCTCAGGGTACTATGACAATGATTGGCACCAATGATTATGATCGTGTGGGGCCGATCCTGTAAGGGGGGTCTTTTAACCCCCTTTTAACCACTTAGATACCACTGTCATAATTGTACATTGGTATTTAAGGGATTAATTTGCCCTGATTAGTTCTAAAACCAGTCGGGACCGATGCCCGCTGGTTTCAGCAATCATATACTGCTGTCACCTGTGGAATTTTAAGCTCGGGGGGGGGCACTATCCACTTATTCTTTATTCCTTTATTCCTATTAAAATGGCATTAAGCAATAAGACCCCTTAATGACGGCCATTTCAATGTACATTGGTGGTTGTTAAGGAGTTAAATAATAATGAGTGGCATGCAGAACCCAAATCATGAAGATTCGGTCACTGGCCAAATATATCTAAACCTAACTGAATGCGCATGTATACTTAGGGGAGCCGAACACATGTTCTACACAGGCTCCATTTACTGTCAGTGTCCGCTAATAAGTCTTTGGGCCATGTGGATAGATAGGGGGAGGTGGTGGGCTGCTGTGCGGATACAGAGGGAGGGGTTGGGTGAACTGTACTTACAACAGATTTGACACACTGCATTGCAAACGGTGAAATCAGTAACAGAAATTCTCCAGCAGAAATTGAGGGAGACATGTTTGACAGCTGCTTATCTTCAATTAGAAAAAGTATCAGTGGAAAGCAGAATTGGGCATATTGGATTTTGACATATCTGATCCTTGTTTCCTTCTGCCTTTAGGAGAAAATCAGGATACTCCATACACAGATATGTGGCTGTCACTAATCTCCCTGCTGATAAATCATGGAAATAGGTTCCACCAGTCTGAAAATGCAATGGACATGGTCAAAATATTTCTTACTATGGTTATTGATGATCACTGTATTTATAAAAATTGACCAACAATGTCACATGTAGGCGCACTATTTTTTTGTTATCATCATAACATCTTACAGGTCTCCAATTTTAGCAGCATATCAGTGCATGTATGAAATTATTGGATAAAGGAACTAAAATTATAATTCATGAGATTATTTTATTGGTACAAATCATTAAAGAGAAGCTGCCACCTAATCTGCACACATAATCCGAGAGCAGCATAATGTTCAAACAAAGACCCTGATTCCAGCAAGGTGTCACTTACTGGCCCGCTTGATAAAATCACTGCTTTATCAATAGCAGATTATCACTAGAGGACTAGTAAACCTGCTATCAGGTAGTCCAGCATATTCCTGAGCTCTGTATAGCTCCGCCTCCATTACTGATTGATAGCTCTCTATCTTTGCACAGTATACACAGAAAGCTGCCAATCAGTGGTGTGGGTGGGGTTATACAGAGTTCAATATTCAAAGATACGGGAGATCTGCAGCACCTAAAACAGTGAACTTCTCAAAACTACAGCATGCAGCCTAGTAATTGGAATCGGGGTCTCTCTACCTATATTTTGCGTCTCTCAGATGGAGTATTGAAGCCCTAGTGACCGATTCCTTTTAAGGCTGAAGATGGGATAATCAATGCGGTACTATAAATCATAAGAATATTAGATGTCTCCAAGCAGTTAAGTAACTATATGAAGCATATGGTTAAAAATCAAGTACCTGCATAAGGAACTCCAACTCCAATCATGCTTGACAATTTTACTGGAATGTCCAAGAGGCTCCAGGTGAAATGAGAAACCTCAGAGACTGGCAGAAAAATTAAGGAATCCCCTAGGAGCTGGAGGAAATTACGGGAACGCACAACTCCGTGAACTTTGTTTTGGGTGGAGTTTGGGGTTTCATCTGGTTTATTCATGGAATCTGAGATCAAGTAGTGTAAAGGGGTTATGAATCCAAAAAATTATATTAAGAGAGGGAGGACAAGGTGTGAAAAGAGATATGGCCTTCAAAGAGGACTTCACTCCCAATTCTCTCAGTAGATAGAACTCTAGATGTTGGCTAGAATGTTTCCAATATTCCTGTTAAGCAATTTGGTACATTAATAAATCACCCTGACAGCAGCAAATCCTGAATCAGCAGTAGAGTGTTATTTGTTATATTGTTTTACAGACCACAGAAAACTGCAGCTGCTGGAGAAGCTCTTTTTTAAATATACACTGTGTGCAGAATTATTAGGCAAATTAGTATTTTGATCACATGATACTTTTTATACATATTGTCCTACTCCAAGCTGTATAAACTTGAGAGCCAACTACCAATTAAGTAAATGAGGGGATGTGCATCTCTGTAATAAGGAGGGGTGTGGTGTAATGACATCAACACCCTATAAAAGGTGTGCTTAATTATTAGGCAACTTCCTTTCGTTTGGCAAAATGGGTCAGAAGAGAGATTTGACAGGCTCTGAAGAGTCCAAAATTGTGAGATGTCTTGCAGAGGAATGCAGCAGTCTTGAAACTGCCAAACTTTTGAAACGTAATCATCAAACAATCAAGCGTTTCATGGAAAATAGCCAACAGGGTCGCAAGAAGCGTGTTGGGCAAAAAAGGCACAAAATAACTGCCCATGAATTGAGGAAAATCAAGCGTGAAGCTGCCAAGATGCCATTTGCCACCAGTTTGGCCATATTTCAGAACTGCAATGTTACTGGAGTATCAAAAAGCACAAGGTGTTTCATACTCAGGGACATGGCCAAGGTAAGGAAGGCTGAAAAACGAACACCTTTGAACAAGAAACATAAGATAAAACGTCATGACTGGACCAAGAAATATCTTAAGACTGATTTTTCAAGCTTTTATGGACTGATGAAATGAGAGTGACTCTTGGTGGGACAGATGGATGGGCCAGAGGCTGGATCAGTAAAGGGCAGAGAGCTCCATTCCGACTCAGACGCCAGCAATGTGGAGGTGGGGTACTGGTATAGGCTGGTATCATCAATGATGAACTTGTGGGACCTTTTTATGTTGAGGATGGAGTGAAGCTCAAGCTTGGTATCGTTCAAGAAAAACATGATTTTCATACAGGACAATGCTCCATCACATGCATCCAACTACTCCACAGCGTGGCTGGCCAGTAAAGGTCTAAAAGATGAACAAATAATGACATGGCCCCCTTGTTCACCTGATCTGAACCCCATAGAGAACCTGTGGGCCCTCATAAAATGTGAGATATACAGGGAGGGAAAACAGTGCACCTCTCGGAACAGTGTCTGGAGGCTGTGGTGGCTGCTGCATGCAATGTTGATCGTAAACAGATCAAACAACTGACAGAATCTATGGATGGTAGGCTGTTGAGTGTCATCATAAAGAAAGGTGGCTATATTGGTCACAATTTTTCGGGATTTTGTTTTTGCACCTCATAAATGTTTATTTCTAAATTTTGTGCAGTTATATTGGTTTACCTAGTGAAAATAAACAAGGAGATGGGAATATATTTGGTTTTTATTAAGTTGCCTAATAATTCTGCACAGTAAGAGTTACCTGCACAAACAGATATCCTCCTAAGATAGCCAAATCTGAAAAAAAAAACCCTCCAACTTCAAAAAATATTAAGCTTTGATATTTATGAGTCTTTTGGGTTGATTGAGAACATAGTTGTTGATCAATAATAAAAAACTCCTCTAAAGTTCAACTTGCCTAATAATTCTGCACACAGTGTACTGTAGTTAAGGAACCCTACATGTCAATCCCTATCCCTATCCCTCAATTGTTTAAACAGAGGAAGGAACTTCCTGCAAAAACTTTCTAAAACATCCTAAATCTGTTGGAGATGATAAGTATTTTCTATTTTTCACAATGTTTAATCATAAAAGTGAATCTGCCAGCAGGTTTTTGCTATGTCAGCTGAAGCCAGCATGCTGTAGGGATTTAACAACAAAAATCAACTGTGCTTCTTTTATTAGGCTCTGTGCTGTTGTTTACATAAAATAAAGGTTTTATTACTTGGTGATTATCATTCCTAGGTTTAGCTGGCAGTCCAGCATGCCCCTTCTTTGATTATAACCTCAATGTCAATGTACAATCTCTAGACAGAACGTGGTGTGGGTGGGGGCAACTCCAAGAGCTCAGCTACATGACTAAAACTAAAATTGCAGATTGTAACAGAATGGCTGCAGCCAGTAATCTAAGTTATACATTGTTGGATTCAGAACCTCTACATCATGCTCTGAGAGAAGGTTAGCATAAACCTGCTGACAGATTCCCTTTAATTCCTGACATCAGAATATGATGCATTTATTCAGTCTTGTCAACACTAGAGATAAGGGAATCTTTCAAAGTTTGATTTTGTCAGGTTTGATGAATTATTAAAATGATTTCAATATGCAGTAAATCGATTTGCTCAGCCTCTAATTGCCTTGAAAGGTTGTGTATAACACTCTTAGGTCTCCTAAGACTGTATGCACCCTCTTTTAACCCTCCGTCACATACAATATTGGTTCACATACAATGTGACTGTCAGGCGCAGGCTAGAAAAATACCTATAATATCTAATGTTTGCAATTTCAGTGCTCTAAAAGTGATCAGTGACCTTCATAGGGATGTAATAAAAGAGACTACACATAATCAGGTGCAAAAAAACCCCATTTACTTAACATAAAACTAATAACTCTGAAATACAAACATTTCAAAACCCCCGCCAAATAGTCCCCAGTTCGACTCTGTCAAAAAACTCTACAAAGAAAATTTATGGAAACAAATTTAATTTTAAGATACCTTAATACTATTAAACACATATTCAATCAGAATTAGATCCTAAAGTTTCCCCAGAAAAATTACACTTGCAGAGCATGTGATGAATAAAAACATAAAATACCAACCTTATTGAGTATGACGTGTTCACATACAATGAGCCTGAGAGATTAGCGTAGTTATATCTGTCCTCCTGAAGCTCTGCAATC
Organism: Anomaloglossus baeobatrachus; assembly: GCF_048569485.1. Taxonomy (NCBI): domain Eukaryota; kingdom Metazoa; phylum Chordata; class Amphibia; order Anura; family Aromobatidae; genus Anomaloglossus; species Anomaloglossus baeobatrachus. The sequence goes on from NC_134355.1 coordinate 585,485,165, forward strand.
CAACTGTGGTATGAGGTTTAACAGAGCTGCTAGAGACAGGAGACTACTTGGAGGGAGGGGATTTCCTCACAATCTGGTGAGGAAGGAGAAATGAAAGTAAAAGAGATGTGCCTGTCAGGCCTATTGTATGTGACGGAGGGTTAAACACTTTAAGTAATAATCATTTTTTTACTCCCAAATTAATAGTGCAGGTGAAGATAAGAAATTTTATAATATATCTACAGTATATTCGCAGTTCAGCTAATATCCATTTTCAGTGAAGAAAGTTTAATAAGATAGGAGATGATAGTTGGTTATCATAAAGTTTCATGAATAAGGGAAGGTGGAGGATGAAGACATAGACATTCTGCTGCAATGCTCTCCTGAAATGACAGGTATACATTAACACAAACACAGCCTTAGCAATTCTAAAGTGAGTAAAGGAATGATAACTGTTCTGCCTTCTTTCACGTAACGCTGTGAATCTCCGGCATACAGCTAAACCCTCGCTCACATTTCAAATAAACAGACTGTGGAATTCAGTAGTCTTGATTTATTGGCTGGTAACGTGAACTTGATTGCAGTATACGTGGAATATACAGTGAATATAGGAATATCCAAGGTACAGGTGAATATGGTATATGGAATATGGTATATCCAAGATACAGTTGAATACGGGTAAAAACCATAACAAGAAAATGATTAAAGTCAGTACAGTGTTAATACAGAATTAACATAGCATAACAGTATATGAGATGCAGTTATAATGAGGATGTAGGTGAAAGGTCACAGCAGTTGCAACACATAGAAAATCTTATCTATACAAACAAGGCAGGGACTAAGATGTAGGATTACAATGTACAATGCATTTACTACAGTCTTCCATCTAAGATTCTATCACTAACACATGTAATTTGATTTGCTCACCGGATTACACTAGGCAGGGGTGAATGTATAGAGAGAATGTACAACAACCTCTAGGGGTTGTAACAGAAATTGCAATGAATGACTATTAGCAGGCTGCCAAGGCAGAACACTCCCCGCTTGGTGTCAACGGATGCCACTATTTGGTTCTTTTGGGGAAATCCGTAACATGATCGGTTACAGGCCTGAGGAACAGTTTGTTCTCCCCAAGTTTGCACACTCTGACCTCTACCTTACGTACTTTCCCATCCTTGCTGGGAAAATGTTTGGTGACTAGGCTGAGTGGCCACTCATTCCGATGTGCTTGACTGTCTTTCACAAGTACAACTTCGCCAGTTTTGAGGTTTGGGTGGTCTTTATGCCACTTCGTCCTGTTTTGCAGAGTGGAGAGGTACTGCCTTTTCTATCTGTCCCAAAAGACATTGGCTACAGTTTGTATAATGCGTAGTATTGCGATTTTAGCTCTTTCCACATTAGAAGTGGTGAATGCATGCTTGCAGTGATGCCATCCTCTACAAGGTCTCTGAGTTGTAGGTAGTGTTATCTTATAGGACTGAACTACATGAAGTAGAAAGGCGATGGCTCGAACGAGTGACTTCCAAGTCGAGAACCTGCTGAATCGATGAGATTTGAGGTGATTATTTGAGCTCACTGTATGTAGAACAGACACTTGAGGATGAAGCTCTTCATTGTCATCTGGGTCCACTAGCTCAAATGTATCAGACTGTCTGATGTCAGGCATCGAACAGTGCAAGAAGGCAGGACCTCTGAACCATGAAGTGTCTCTCAGATGTCTTGGTTCCACGGATCTAGTTGCGTGGTCTGCAGGATTGTGATGGGTAGACACGTAGTGCCATTGACTAGAGCAAGTGGATCTTCTTATCCTTAGTACCCGGTTGCTGACGTAGACATAAAAGCGTCGTGTTTCATTGCAGATTTAACCAAGTACCACTTTGCTCTCTGTATAAAATTTGACATCTTTGATCTCCAGACTCATCCCATCTGAGATAAGTTCGGCCAATTCAACCGCGAGAACGGCAGCGCAGAGCTCAAGTCTGGGTATCGTGTGTTCAAGGAGTGGCGCCAGTTTTGTCCGGCTCATAACGAACCCGATGTGGCTCTGTTCATTCGCATCTGTGGTTTTGAGGTACGCTACTGCTGCGATCACTTTGACTGATGCGTCATAGAAGACACAAAGTTTTTGTGTTTTGACTTCCGTGGATGGCACAGGAGCACACGGTCGTTTTACACGAAGGTCGGTCAAGCCTTCGAGAGACTTCCTCCACTCAGTCCACAGATCTGCTTTTTCTGCTGGAAGTGGGTCATCCCAATCAGATGTCTCTTGGGTGAAGTCCCTTAGCATCATCTTGCCTTGGATGGTTCCTGGAGCCACGAATCCCAATGGGTCGTACAAGCTATTCACAAAAGAAAGAACTCCTCTGCGCCTGAAGGGTTTCTCGTCTTTGTTGATCTGAAAGGTGAAGGCATCCGTCTTCAAATCCCAAAGCAATCCTAGGCTCCGCTGCATGGGAAGGGAGTCAATGCTTAGGTCTAAGTCCTTTAGATCGTTGGAATAGTCTTGAGAGGGAAAGGCTTCCATCAATTCTCGGCTGTTGGAGGCAATTTTATGCAACCTCAGGTTAGACAGAGCAAGCATTTCTTGAGCCCTTTTTAGGAGACTGATTGCAGCCTCAGTTGTTGGTGTGGACTTCAGGCAGTCGTCTACATAGAAGTCTTTTTCTACGAAGGATCTGATATCTGACCCATACTTTTCTTCACCCTCTTTGGCGGAATTTCTGAGGCCATAGATAGCAACTGCTGGGGAAGGACTGTTCCCGAAGATGTGCACCCTCATCCGGTACTCTGCAATGTCTTTATCCGGGTCGTTGTCGCGATACCAGAAGAACCTCAAATAGTTTCTGTGTTCCTCTTTGACAAGAAAACAGTGGAATATCTGTTGTATGTCAGCCATGAAGGCCACTGAATCCTTGTGGAAACAGATTAGTACTTCTAGGAGTCTGTTGTTGAGGTCTGAACCCGACAATAGGACATCCTTCAATGAGACGTCTTCACATTTGGCGCTCGAGTCGAATACCACTCTTATCTGGCCTGGCTTTTTGGGATGGTACACACCGAAGATAGATAAGTACCAACACTCCTCCGAGTCTTGAAGTGTGGGTGCGACCTCCGCGTGGTAGTTCTGTAAGATCTTCTCCATGAAGGTAAAGAAGTGCTCTTTTGTCTCAGGTGACCTCTGAAGTTTGTGCTTGAGGGAGATGAAGCGATTGTAGACCATTTCCCTGTTTGGTAGGCGTCGTCTCCGAGATCGAAATGGTAGTGATGCGACCCAACTGTTTGATTTGTCTTGGACTATTTCCCGATCCATGGTGTCCAAGAACATCCTGTCTTCTATGGACATCGCTGTCTTGTTGTCTTCCTTTGTCCTGTGGAAGATTGCACACCCTATGTGGTTTTGTTCACCTTCACAAGCGTGGTCTTCGTTGGAAGGAACTGAGAAAGGGCAAGGCAGAGGGGTGCTGCACAGTAACTCTTTTACCAGCAGACTATTCTGACATGGCTGGAAGAGAGACGGGCGTCCATTTTCTAATGTATTGGTGAGCATACTGTTGACTGAGGTCGGCTTGTGTGCTCCTCCTAGACAGATGTCTCCTACAATGACCCATCCAAGATCGAGCTTCTGTGCGTATGGAGCATTTTGGAAGCCATTGATGTATTCTCTAGTCTTGTGAACTCGTAGTATATCTCTTCCCCAGAGTAAAGCTATTGGGGCTTCTGGGTCCAACTCAGGTATCAGGTGAGCTATACGCTTCAGATGGGGGTGATGAGTAGCTACCTCTGGTGAAGGTATCTCAGACCTGTTGTCGGGAATCTGATTGTACTCCAGTATGGTCGGTAATGATAGACAGATCTGGCCATCTACAGACTACACTTTGTATCCGGTTGCTTTACTCCCCGCCGTCTCAACGGTACCTTAGCACGTCTTCAAGGAATAGGGAGAACTGGGGCCTACAATGCGGAAGTCATTGAAGAAGATGGACGTGCCTAGAGATCTTTTGCTCTAGTCATCCAGGATTGCATATATCTTGATCGCTTTGTCCCTATGGCCTGCTGGGTAGACTCGGACAAGGCAGATTTTTGAACAGGATCTTTCTCCTACAGGTCCTTCACGATCTCAGTACATTGAGAGGTGACCTCAGGGGAGTCCACGTCAGTATCCTTCTGCTTGGCATTGTGCTCCTCTGCTTGTGACAACACTCGTGGGGGTGGTCCAGAGTGTAAGGCAGTATTGTGATCCGTGCTGCTGCATTCTGCACATTTCACGCTAGCTTCACAATTCCTGGCGAGGTGTGATGTTGTAGCACAGCATTTGAAGCAGATATTGTTTTCGTTCAGGAAACCTTTTCGATCCTCTAAAGACTTCTCCCTGAAGGCTCTACATTTTAGAAGCGGATGCAGTTTCTTGTGTAGGGGACACTGCTTACCGACATCTTGAGGTCCGTTCTCTTCTTGAGGTGGCTTACTAGCATGTTGAGAAGGTCCTGTGGAAACAATGTTAGTTTTATGGACTGCCACGGGTGTCCTACTGAGTTTGACACTGGGGGTAGTGGGACACAACAGGGTGAATTCAAAACTGGGGTCATTTCTGACAAAATTTACAAATGAAGTTAAGGGAGGAAAAGGCACATTATGAATTTGTTTGTACTGTGAACCACATGTGACCCACTTTTCTTGTAGGTTGTAAGGACGTTTCTGCACGATCGGATTAACTCCCCTGACAGTGTCCAGGAAAGCCAAAACGGGAAAATTTCCTTTCTCCTCGGCAACCTGTAACTCTATCAACAAATCACTCAGTTCTCTAAGTTTTTGATAACCTTTAGGAACCATCAATTCTTTGGTATAAAGCATTTTCAATGGCTTCTATGGACCCATAACATTCATCAAGCCTTTCCCACACCTTACATAGGCCTGTGGCTGCATGCTTTATATTAATGTCTCTTAGACGTTTGGCGTGCTCAGCCGACTCATTACCAAGCCACTTTACTAGGAGATCTAACTCCTCGCTACAAGAAAGGTTCAGACCCCGAACGGTGTTCTGGAATGAGGCTCGCCATGACCTATAGTTCTCAGCTTTGTCAGTGAACTTTATAAGTCCCTTAGTAACCAGTTCTCGGCAAGCAAAGAACTTTGCAAACGTCCATGGTAGCTCGGTTGGTGCTGGTGCGAGCTGGTGTGTTATAGTCATGTCTAATGTGTGGTGTATCACCATACCTTTTAGGAGCTTCAGTCTCAGGGTAGTCTGTATAATACCGTTCTGAACTAAAGGGTGTCCTTCTAATTCGGGATGGAGGTGATACCTTCTGTTCTGTAGAACTGTAGTTGTAGTTGACGTCGACCTGCAGCATACTTTCTTGCTTACAGTACTGTAGTTCGGGATGGAGTCTCTGGTAGTCAATATAGGCTGATCGATGTCGTGGATCAGGGTTGTCGTCCGTTCCGGGGTGCTTGTGGACATACTCTGAGATGCGTTGGGTTGGATCCTGTTGCTCTACGTCTGGTCCAAGTACGTTGCTGCGTTCCTCGGATTCAGAATACTCTGTGGCCCCCAGGAACTCTGCTTTGGCTATTGCCACTGCTGCCTCCTTTTCTGCAATAAGTTTGTCCAGAGAGGCCTGCAGGCGTGCTTTTTCAGCTTTTTGTTCAGCTAGCAAGCGTGTTCTTTCTGCATCTCGGTCTGCTTGTCTTAGCTTTATAATCAAATGCATCCGATACATAATAAGGGTTTAATATAGAAACTCCCAGCAATATTAAAACTCAGAAGAAACGGAGTCATATTCCAAAATTACGTTTTTTTTTTAAAAAGTACAACTTTATTAAATACAAAATTTGTTAAAATTAACACTCAGTAAAGGGGGGGGATAAGGTGCAAAGAGAAGGAGCAGCAGAGTTACCGCAAGGAAGGTAATTGGTGAGCACACATACTAGAAGTGACATACAGTGCAGAATATGCCAAGTAGACGGTTGGCAAACAAGGAGTATGTCCCACTTATTATGAGGGTGGTGTTCACAAAGTAACACCAGTATCTGGGTCAGCCTGATCTGTCAACTAAGGTATAATACCACCAGTCAGTATGAGGATCGACATACCACCACCGTGTAGAAAAAATGTCAGCATATAATGGAGTCAAAACACTTCAAAAGACCATATTATATTTAAATTACCAATCTTTATTAACATGATTAAAAAACATAAACACTAGACACAATAGACATGTTTAAAAATTGACAAACAAGTTGTAGGGTGGAGGGTCCATTATAATTAATTCATTTATAGTATCACACAGCATTTAGTTCATGATAGTACTTTACTGATTCCTGTATACCATATATCATAGATTATATATCCCCTCTTACTCATCAAAATTCAATGGATTAATCCTCTGTTAATTACTATAGTATCCTAACATATCAGACCCAGAGGATATGAAACCTTAATCTCAAGATGTATAGAAGAGTGGGAGAACTCTCAGTTCCTTCCAGAGGAATCGCCAGAGTCCTTCCCAAACAAGGGGCAGAGCATAGATTAAACAATTGGTTAATTTTCCATGATACTTTACCTAGACAGACCCTCCCCACACCACTCCACTCTCCACTAATGGACTCTGGCGATTCCTCTGGAAGGAACTGAGAGTTCTCCCACTCTTCTATACATCTTGAGATTAAGGATTCATATCCTCTGGGTCTGATATGTTAGGATACTATAGTAATTAACAGAGGATTAATCCATTGAATTTTGATGAGTAAGAGGGGATATATAATCTATGATATATGGTATACAGGAATCAGTAAAGTACTATCATGAACTAAATGCTGTGTGATACTATAAATGAATTAATTATGATGGACCTCCACCCTACACCTTGTTTGCCAATTTTTAAACATGTCTATTGTGTCTAGTGTTTATGTTTTTTAATCATGTTAATAAAGATTGGTAATTTTAATATAATATGGTCTTTTGAAGTGTTTTATATGGATTCTTGATTGGAGACACTTTGGGACCACATTAAAGTATTTTGTTATAGTTGATAACTTCCTTATGAGTATATAATGGAGTCAGTATGCATAAAACATCACATGTAACATCAAGTTCATAAGTTCATATACTCATGTGTCTAAACCACGGTGGCAGGGGGAGGAGCCCGGATCACTGAGTAGGAAACAGTATTTCCAATGTGAGGGAAGACTCAGGCATCCAAGTCCTAACACACATAAGTGGAGAAAGTTTAGCCAATCATGCACTTTGGCCACGTTGCAGCCACCAAGTCACCCAAATATATATATCAGTCAAAGTGCTCACCCATAATGTAAATGTTGCGGTACATGCTGTCCTCGGGGCCCCGACGCTGCGTTTCACTTAGGGCTTCCTCGGGGGGGCCCCGAGGAAGCATTTACCGCAACGTTTACATTACTGTTTCCCACTCAGTGATCCGGGCTCCTCCCCCTGCCACCGTGGTTTAGACACATGAGTATATGAACTTGATGTTACATGTGATGTTTTATGCATACTGACTCCATTATATGCTGAAATTTTGTCTACACGGTGGTGGTGTGTCGATCCTCATACTGACTGGTGGTATTATACCTTAGTGGACAGATCAGGCTGACCCAGATACTGGTGTTACTTTGTGAACACCACCCTCATAATAAGTGGGACATACTTCTTGTTTGCCAACCGTCTACTTGGCATATTCTGCACTGTATGTCACTTCTAGTATGTGTGCTCACCAATTACCTTCCTTGCGGTAACTCTGCTGCTCCTTCTCTTTGCACCTTATCCCACCCTTTGCTGAGTGTTATTTTTAACAAATTTTCTATTTAAAAAAATTGTACTTTTTTAAAAAAAACGTAATTTTATCTTAGGTTTAGTTGCATCTCTTGTGCAGCAAAGGTGGATTTTACTTTTGCAGCCTCAGCTTCTGCACGAGCGAGAGCAGCGAAACTCTTTCACTGAAGACTTGTTAGAGCAGCTTTCTCGGGACCTTGTCCTGACTGAGGGTGCTTGGGACGCAAACATTGTGCACTCGTTATGGATTGATGATAACTTGGGCGGAAAGCTAGGTCTACACGTGAACGGGTTCCGCGTGGCGGGTAATGTGTTGTGCTTGCTGGGGAGGGCTGCGGTCTTGATCTCTGCGGCTGCATGGTGACTGATGTAGTACCTGTATGCGGTGCAGTGTGGGTGATAGCGGTCCCATGCAGTCTATTCAACTATTGCCTGAAGTCAGTGTCCGTTTTTACTGTTCTGCCTTCCTTCACATAACGCTGTGAATCTCCACCATACAGCTTAATCCTCGCTCACATTTCAAATAAACAGACTGTGGAATTCAGTAGTCTTGATTTATTGGCTGGTAACGTGAACTTGATTGCAGTATACGTGGAATATGCAGTGAATATAGGAATATCCAAGGTACAGGTGAATATGGTATACGGAATATGGTATATCCAAGATACAGTTGAATGCGGGTAAAAACTATAGCAAGAAAATGATTACAGTCAGTACAGTATTAATGTGGGGTTAACATAGCATAACAGTATGTGAGATGCAGTAATAATGAGGATGTAGGTGAAAGGTCACTGCAGTTGCAGCACATAGAAAATCTTATCTATACAAACAAGGCAGGGACTAAGATGTAGGATTACAATGTACAATGCATTTACTACAGTCTTCCATCTAAGATTCTATCACGAACACATGTAATTTGATTTGCTCACCGGATTACACTAGGCAGGGGTGAATGTACAGAGAGGTAAGTCGGCAGGTCCTTTCCTAACAAATTCAAACAGAAAATGGCTGCAGGCTTCTTCTCAGCTCAGAGGGGCGTTCCTTACCCAGAAACCCAGAATACATTTAGCCTAACCTCATAATGACGGCCGTACGACTTAAAGTGGCGGCAAAATAGGGTACTTATTCTGTTCCGCCGCTTTAAAGCGGCGGCCCGAAAAAACCCTGTAGCGCCCCCCAGCGACCAAAAATCTCGGGGGTTTCAGCTACCGGGGGTAGCTGAGAACCCCCAGATTATGAATCGGGGTGTTTTTTTTGGACCCCGATAATGTGATGGCCGGTATACACCGCACACCGACGGTCACATAAAAAAAAAAGAAATGGCCGGTAAAACTGATTTCTTTTTCATCTGACATGATCAAACATCAGATGAGAAAGAAATATAAACCCCTAGTGCCCCCAAGGCCCTCGGTACCGGAGAGCCCCCCCCCACCCCTACCCCCCGTCCGGAACAGGCAAAATGGCGCCGAAGCGCACAGAAAACTGCCGCCGCCGCCTCTGCATTCATTTCCCTACGATCTGAAATGATCAAACATTTCAGATCGCAGGGAAATGTCCTCCCCCTGACCCCTCCTCCGGTACACCGGAGCTGTCTGGTCCCCCGGAGCACCCTCCGGTTCTCCAGAGCCGCCCCCTTTCCCCCCTCCGGAGCGTGCAAGATGGCGGCGCGCAACGCACAGTTGCGCGCGGCCGCATTCATCCTGCTCTTTCTGTCGCATGTGACACGTCACATGCGACAGAAAGGTGTCCCCAGGTCCCGCTAGGTCTCCCGCCGTCCCCCCGCGTCCGCCCCCGGTCTTCCCAGTTACCTGGCTGCTGCTCCGTCCCCGCGATCACGCCACCTCCTTCTTGAAAGCTGGCGGCGCATGCGCAGACAGCGGCTGTCAGCTGGATCCCTGCAAGCAGGGACGCTGACCTCGCTGCTGCACATGATACTGCACTGTGGACTGGGGGAGAGTGAGTGCAGTAATCTGCAGCCACACTCCTCACATGGAGAGCCTGCTGTTCTAGAAAATGGGGGGTACGTTCTGTGAGCGTGCCCCTCATATTCTGGAATGAGGTTACTGCAGGTCACTCTGCCCTAGGTTGGACCGGGGCAGTGTGAGTGCAGTATTCTCAGATTACTGCACCCACACTGCTCATGGAGAGCTTGCTCTTCCAGAAAATGGGGGATAAGTTCCCTGAACATGCCCCCCATATTCTAGAAGGTCCAGAGTCGGCGTGGGACCTCCAAAATGGATTACACTGACCGGAATTTGTTTATTTTCAATAAATTGGTGAAAGAGGAATGTTTCGGGGAGTGTTTTTTCAAATAAATTTTTTTTTGTCTTTATTTTTTTCTATTATTGACTGGGTTAGTGATGTCGGGTATCTGTTCAGATGCCGTGACATCACTAACCCCAGGGCTTGATGCCAGGTGACATTAAAGCTGGTATCAACCCCGTATATTACCCCGTTTGCCACCGCACCAGGGCGCGGGATGAGCTGGGGCGAAGCGCCAGGATTGGCGCATCTAATGGATGCGCCACTTCTGGGGCGGCTGCGGCCTGCTATTTTTAGGCTGGGAAGAATCCAATAACCATGGCTCTTCCCACCCTGAGAATACCAGACCACAGCTGTCCGCTTCACCTTGGCTGGTGATCTAATTTGTGGGAGACCCCACGTTTTGTTTTTTTTTAAAAAAAAAACGCCTGGGGAGCCCTCCAAATTGATCACCAGCCAAGGTGAAGCTGTCAGCTGTGGTTTGCAGGCTACAGCTGTCTGCTTTACCCTAGCTGGCTATCAAAAATAGGGGGGACCCCACGTCGTTTATTTTAATTATTAATTTTTTGAGGGCTAAATACAAGGCTAGGCATCCGTTAGTGCCACATGAAAGGCACTAAAGTGCGCCAGCTTAGAATATGCAGGGGGTGGGACGTTATATATGTTTGACATCTATCCATTCATTCATTGTAGCATTTTAGGCTGTGCGCCCACAATCGGGGTTTGCAACGTTTTGGGCGCAAGGGGTTTTCCCTGCGTCCATAACGCTGCGTTGTGCAGTAGAAGCAGAGTGGAAGGATTTTTAGAAATCCCGTGCCCACTGTGCTTCTTTTCTCCGCAGCATAAACTGACCTGTGGTGCAGCTTCCCGAGCCTCAGCATGTCAATTTATGCTGCGGAGATGAGTGTTCTCTGCAGGTAGCATAGAGCTCCACAGCGGCCTGAACCCAAATCGTGGGCATGGGCAGCTGCGTTCTCCCGTGGACAACACTCACATCTCTGCAGGAAGGCTGACACTGTATACTAGACGCCGTGTCGCTAGATCATGGCCACATAGCCTAAAAGTGAGACATTTGTTGCTACAGCAACATTTTTGTGAAGTACCTGTGGATTCAAAATGCTTACTATACTCCTGAATAAAATCCAGTTTCCAAAATGGGGTCACTTGGGGGGGAATTTCTGCTGTATAGGTACCCAAGGGGCCCTGCAAATGTGACATGGTGCCCGCAATTTATTTCAACTTTTCCAGAATTCAAATGGTGCTCCTTCCATTCCAAGCCCTCCCATTTATCCAAACAGAGGCTTTTGGCCACATGTGGGGTATCCCTGTGCTCATAAGACATTGGATAAAAACCTGTTGGGTCCACGGTTTGTTGTTGCCTCTTGAAAAAGTAAGAAATTTGATGCTGAAGCAACATTTTTGTGAAAAAAATGAAAATTTTCAATATGGCAACCTAAGCTTATCAAATTCTGTGAAGTACTCTTGGATTCAAACTGCTCAATATACACCTAGATAAAAGCCTTGAGGTGTCTTGTTTCCAGAATGGGGTCATTTGTGGGGGACCTCCACTGTTTAGGCACCTCAGGGGCTCTGCAAATGCAACATGGCGTCCGCTATTGATTCCAGCCAATTTTGCAGTCAAATGGCACTCCTTCCCTTCCGAGCCCTGCCATGCGCCCAAACAGTTGATTTCCACCACATATAAGGTATCGCCAGACTCAGGAGAAATTGCCCAATAAATGTTGTGCTGAATTTTTTCCTTTTACTCTTGTAAAAAAAAAGCTACCTGGTTGAAATAACAATTTTGTGGTAAAAATGTATTTTGTTATTTTCACAGCTCAACATTCTAAACTTCTGTGAAGCACCTGAAGGTTCAGGGTACTCACCAAACATCTAGATAAATTCCTTCAGGGGTCTATTTTCCAAAGTGGGGCCAAATGTTGGGGAGCTTCACTGTATAGGCACCTCAGGGGCTCTCCAAATGCAACATGGCGTCTGCTATTGATTCCAGCCAATTTTGCAGTCAAATGGCACTCCTCCCTTCCGAGCCCTGCCATGCGCCCAAACAGTTGATTTCCACCACATATAAGGTATCGCCACACTCAGGAGAAATTGCACAATAAATTTTATGCTGAATTTCTTCCTTTTACTTTTGTAAAAAAAAGCTACCTGGTTGAAATAACAATTTTGTGGTAAAAATGTATTTTTTTATTTTCACAGCTCAACATTCTAAACTTCTGTGAAGCACCTGAGGGTTCAGGGTACTCACCAAACATCTACATAAATTCCTTCAGGGGTCTATTTTCCAAAATGGGGCCATATGTTGGGGAGCTTCACTGTATAGGCACCTCAGGGGCTCTCCAAATGCAACATGGCGTCCGCTATTGATTCCAGCCAATTTTGCAGTCAAATGGCACTCCTCCCTTCCGAGCCCTATCATGCGCCCAAACAGTTGATTTCCACCACATATAAGGTATCGCCAAACTCAGGAGAAATTGCACAATAAATGTTATTTTGAATTTTTTCCTTTTACTCTTGTAAAAAAAAAAAAGCTACCTGGTTGAAATAACAATTTTGTGGTAAAATTTTATTTTTTTATTTTCATGGCTCACCGTTATAAAATTCTGTGAAGCACCTGGGGGTTCAGGGTACTCACCAAAGTTCTAGATAAATTCCTTGAGGGGCCTAGTTTCCAAAATGGGGTCACTTGTGCGAGGTTTCTGCTGTTTAGGTACCTTAGGGGACCTCCAAATGCGACATGGTGCCACCAATCTTTTTCAGCCAAATTTTCTTTCCAAAATTCAAATATTGTTCCTTCCGTTCAATGCCCTCCCATTTGTCCAAACAAAGGTTTCAGACCACATGTGAGGTATATCCGCACTCATAAAAACGTGGGTAACAAACCTTGAGGTCAAATTTTTGGAATTACATCTTGAAAAAGTGAGAAAATTGGTGCTAAAGCAACATTTTTGAGAAAATTATTAAAATTTTCAATATGACAACGTAACGTTAACAAAATCTGTGAAGTACCTGTAGATCCAAAATGCTCACTATACCCCTAGATAGAAGCCTTGAGGGGTCTAGTTTCCAAAATGGCATCACTTGTAAGGGGTTTCTTCTGTTTAGGTACCTTAGCGGACCTGTAAATGCAACATGGTGCCCGCAATCTATTTCAGCCAAATTTGTTTTCCAAAAATCAAATATTGCTCCGTTCCGAGCCCTCCCATTTATCCAAACAGAGGTTTCTGGCCACATGTGGGGTATCGGTGCGTTCATAAGAAAGTGGGGAACAAGTTTTAGGCTCCATTTTGTTGTGTTATTTCTTCTAAAAGTGAATAAAGTTGGGTTAGAGCAACATTTTTAGGTAAAATTTAATTTTTGCTTTTTTTCATTCCACATTGCTTTTGTTCATGTGAAGCACCTGAAGGGTTAATAAACTTCTTGAATGTGGTTTTGAGTACTTTGGGGGGTGCAGTTTTTAGAATGGTTTCACTTTTGGGTATTTTCTGTCATCTAGGCCCCTCAAAGTCACTTCAAATGTGATGTGGTCCCTAAAAAAATGTTTTGTAAATTTTGATGTAAAAATGAGAAATCGCTGATAAACTTTGAACTCTTCTAACTTCCTAACAAAAAAAAATTTTGTTTCCAAAATTGTGCTTATGTAAAGTAGACAAGTGGGAAATGTTATTTATTAACTATTTTGTGTCACAGAAATCTCTGGTTTAACGGTATAAAAATTCAAAAGTAGAAAATTGCTAAATTTTCTAAATTTTTGCCAAAATTCAATTTTTTTCATAAATAAATGCAAAAAATATTTTCCTAAATTTGGTACTAACATGAAGTCCAATATGTGATGAAAAAACAGTCTCAGAATCACTGGGATCTGTTGAAGCGTCCCAGAGTTATAACCTCATGAAATGACACTGGTCAGAATTGCAAAAATTTGGTCTGGTCATTAAGGTGAAAATTAGCTCCGTCACTAAGGGGTTAAAGAGAAACTCAGCAATTCAAAACAATAACAACGACCTCTAGGGGTTGTAAGAGAAATTGCAATGAATGACTATTAGCAGGCTGCCAAGGCAGAACAATAACCGATAGGCTGTTCCTCTTATATTAATCTCCAAAAGTGATGGGCGAACCCTGATTGTAAAAGTCCAGATCCGCGTGGGCTACCTATTGCCCGTACACCGATCCCGAGCCCAGAGTTCTCAGACAACTCCGGGTAACTATCCAGATCCGGCCATCTGGGTAATAAAATAACAAAAAAAATAGAAAGGAAAAAGAAAGAAAATACTAATAAAGCAAGCACCTTATACTTACTAGTCTCCACACGGCTGTAACATTACTTCCGAGGCCGCTCACTCTACTTCCAGGGCCGCTCACTTCCCTCATTCATTTGCACGGCTTCCTCCACCCACCAGCAGTCCCGGCATCTGGAACTGGTTGCAGTCAAACCTCATTCCCACAGTGTGTGACAGTGTATGTATCTGCTTGGAATCAAAGACGCTGTGTGTGTCCCTATAGTGGTGTAAAAATAAATAAAAAAATTGGCATAGGGTTCCCTGTATTACAATACCCAGCACAGATAAAGCCATGGCTACAGCTTGCAGCCCCCATTTGTGCGCTTATCTTGGCTGTGTATCAAAATAAGAAGGAATCCAAGTGGCTTTTTTTTTAAATTATTTAAATAAATAATTTTAAAAAATGGTGCAAGTGAAAATAAATAAGCACAAACAGCGAAAAAATCTTTTCTTTGAAATGAAATACAAAAAAACCCCAAATAATCCCAATATAAGCCCCTTTCAGACGTTCGTGTTTAAACCGGTACAAGTCACATGTACCGGTATGGTCATCTGTGTGACATATGTGTGTCATATGTGTGACATCCATGTGACGTCCGTGTGACGCTCGTGTTTGCATACGTGTGACATCCGTGGGACTGGTACCGATAAAAAATGTATAATACTGAAATGAATGGTTTTTTAATGTGTAAAAGATGGGAAAAGCCTGAAAAATTATAGATAGATAGATAGAGAGATATATAAAAAGAAAATAAGAAAAAAAACATATCAAATAGATAGAAAGAAGAGATAAAATAGCTTAATAGAGAGATAGCTTGCCCAGCTGTTTTGCAGCATTTTTATTTTTAAATTTAAAAAAAATGACATGGGGTCCCCCCAATTTCCATATCCAGCACAGGAACAGCACCAGCTACAACCCTCAGCTGTGTGCTGTACCTTAGCTGGATATGAAAAATAGAGGGGATTTCCCATGCTTATTTTTTAAACTATTTTTTTTTTCTTTTTTTTTTAAAAAAGCCAAAACAAAAAGACGTGGGGCCCCCTCCATTTTTGTAAAACCAGCCAAGGTACATCAGATAACGGGGGGCTGATATTAATAGGGTGGTAAGGGCCATGGTTATTTGGCCCTTTCCAGCTATCAATAGCAGCCCGCAGCCACCCCAGAAGTTGCACATCCATTAGATGAGCCAATTCTGGTGCTGGACACAGCTCTTCCCATTGCCCTGGTGTGTTGGCAAACAGGGTAATATTGGTGGTGTTGATGCCAGCTCCAGCTGGCATCAAGCCCTGGTATTAGTAATGGGTGGCATCTAGCAGACTCTCCCATTACTAATCCAGTAGTTGAAAGTGGATTAAAAAAGATTATTTGAACCAAACCCCCCAACTCCAGCCCTTGTTCACCAATTTTTTTTTATTTTTTATTTTTATTAAAAACTACAAAAGGTCCGCCGTAATCCATTGTGAGGTCCCACGACGTTCCTCAAAAGCAAACCTGAAAAGACATAGAAAGTGAAAATTATTAAATAAAAACAAGAGATACCCTCTTTTCCAATTTATTTCCCAGTCAAGTCCCTAATCCTGGTCCACTATAATCCAATTAGGGGGACCCATGTCGATCCCATACTGATGGCACTTTCAATGGAGAACCAAACAGTCTCTATTGAATGTGAGAGCAACCCCTGCAGGCACACACACACACACACCACTTGTGTGCTTCCCTGGGGTGACCTGGACCTCACAAGGTCAGCCCAGGTCACAGCACGGGCGCCCTCAGCAGTGTGTGTGCGGCTGTGGCAGTGACATCATGGGTTCATTGGAGTATCCAATGAACTCGAATAACCTCCTGACGACAACCCAGCGACATCTGCGCTACAGCAGGTGTCCCGGCAGTAAGGTCATGGGTTCATCGATGTTCCCAATAAACTCTGATTAACTCATGAATTCACTGTTGTGACACTAGTGGTAGTGCGGGTGATGTGGGGGTGTCTTCAGGAGGTCATCCGAGTTCATTGGATACTCCGATGACCTCTTGATGTCACTCCACAAGCACTGCTTGCTGGATAGTCACCTGTCTCTGGTGGGCTGTCCCTGGCGATGCTGTGTCAGGCACTGCTGCTGCTGCTTCCAGGTCCGCAGTACAGTGAATATGTATGAGCATAATTAGCTGGCCTGGAAGCAACAGCAGAGGCAGAGACAGCAGCGCTGGAGACAGGTAAATATAGAAAATCTTTTTATTTCAAAGATACATGTGTTCTCCGGTATGTGTCACACTGATATAATGGCACACAAAGAGTAGTGAAAAATGATTTTTTTTATTTATTTTTAAGTGATTTCTGCAAAAAGTTACACCAAAAACTCCTTATGCCAACGTGTCAGCTCTTTTAGGCAGAGCCTTTGTCAAGGCAAAGGATCCTGGGGTGGACTATAGCAGGGCACCTTTGGAAGCAGCTGGGAGTCTTTGACGGCATCCTGTGTGCAAGCTGTGCTGTGCGGCGGCCACACACAGGACGCCGTCCAAGACTCACAGCTGCTTCCAAAGGCGCCAGCACATCATTCACCCACAGTTTACTCCCTATCTTCCAACAGCACTGGCAAGTGATATCACCTATGATGCCATAATACTTTCCAACCCATTTCTGCAGACCCTGCTATAGTCCACCCCAACCTTGACAAAGGCTCTGCCTAAAAGAGCCGAAACGTTGGCATAATGAGGTTTTGGTGTTACTTTTTGCAGAAATCACTTAAAATTAAATAAATAAAAAAAAAATTTCACCACTCTTTGTGTGCCAGAAATTTCCTCCATTATATTGTCTAAAGTTTTCTAAGCACCAATTATTTATGGTGAAGCGGAGCCTTATCCTTTTGATTACTGTGTCACACTGATGTCACACGGATCACATCAGTTTGCGATCCGAGTGACACCCATGCTGCCGGAGAAAAAACGGATATGCGCTAGAATCGGGCCACCATTTAGTATATATATATATTAGTGTGTGTGTGTGTGTGTGCACGAGGCCATGAAGGGTCACACGGTCCATATGAAAACATGGACGTGTGAGTAACACCATAGAATAACTTATGTACATGTGGCATCCGTGTTAAAAACTGATGTCACGTGTACCTGAAACACGGACGTCTGAAAGGGGCCATAAAGATATTTTGAATAAATCTGTCACTATAGGGATAAATGACAATGTAAGTAAATTCTAGTGCACTGGTAAACTCTGCCATGGAAAAAGTTAACATTTGACATATGAGGCAAAAAAGAAAATAATTATCTACACACTAGATGGTGGCCCGATTCTAGCTCATCGAGTATTCTAGAATATATATGTAGTTTCTGTGTCACGTTGGTAAGGCCGCAGTTGGGTATCTAAGGGGCCTGCCCGCACCACTCCCTCAGCAACACCCGAATCCAATCCAGAGGCAGCTGAGCAGAGAGGTGGGCGGGACATGCCAAGGAGGCGCGACCAATCAGCGACGCGGGATTTCCATTACAGATAGACAGAAGTAGACAATTATATATATAGACTAGATGGTGATCCGATTCTAGAGGGTGCTTTACACGCTGCAACATCGCTAACGATATATCATCGGGGTCCCGGTGTTTGTGACGCACATCCGGCGTCGTTAGCGACATCGCAGCGTGTGACATTTAGGAGCACGATCGCAAAAACGTCAAAAATCGTTGATCGTTGACACATCGCTCCTTTTCATAATATCGCTGGTGGTGCATGCCACTGGTTGTTCGTCGTTCCTGCGGCATCACACATCGCTATGTGTGACATCGCAGGAACGACGAACATCTCCTTACCTGCGTCCACCAGCAATGAGGAAGGAAGTAGGTGGGCGGGATATTCCGCCCGCTCATCTCCGCCCCTCCGCTTCTATTGGATGGCTGCCGTGTGACGTCGCTGTGACGCTGCACGAACCGCCCCCTTAGAAAAGAGATGGTTCGCTGGCCACAGCGACGTCGCAGGGAAGGTAAGTCCGTGTGACGGGTGTAAGCGATGTTGTGTGCCACGGGCAGCGATTTGCCCGCGACGTACAACCGGCGGGTACGCTCACTAGCGATAGCGATATCACAGCATGTAAAGTGCCTTTAATGCATCGGGTAATCTAGAATTTATTGTGTAGTTAATGTATGATTTTTGTATATATATAGATGTTGTTGTGTGTAGTTGCCAAGTGTTTGTGTAGGGCACTGTATATGTTCTGGGTGTTGTCTGGGTGTGGGGGTGTGTGAGAGCGGTGTTGTTTGTGTGTTGCGTTGTGTGTGTTGCGTTGTTTGTGGAGCGCTGTGTATCTGCAGCATTGTTTGTGTGTGGTGCTGTGCATGTTACGCGGTTTGTGTGGGTGTGTGTGTGTGGGGTGCATGTGTGTGTTTTGGGAGAGGTATGTTTTGTGCAGTGTGTGTGTGTTGCGTGGTGTGTGCATATATTTGTGTGTGCTGCGGTGTTTGTGTGTTGGGTGTTGTGTGTGTGCGGCGTTGTCTGTGTGTGTGGATGTCTGTGTAGGGCGGTGTTTGTGGTTCCCAGTGTGTGTGTGGTGTGTTGTGCGGTGCGTGTGTGGCGGTGTGTGTGTGTTTTGGGGGGGAGGTGTGCACCCCCATCGTGCTCAATCCCCCATGCTGCGCACCCCCCATCGTGCTCCATCCTCCAATGCTGTGCACCCCCCATCGTGCTCCATCCCTCATGCTGTGCACCCCATCGTGCTCCATCCCCCATGCTGTGCACCCCCATTGTGCTCCATCCCCCATGCTGCACACCCCTATCATGCTTCATCCTTCCATGCTGCGCACCCCCCATCGTGCTCCATCCCCCATGTTGCGCACCCCTCAGAGAGGAGTATAATAGGAGGACTATAATAGGAGGAGTATATTAGGAGGAGTAGTTCTGGGGGGAGAGGAGTATAATAGGAGGAGGAGTCCTGGAAGTGTGGAGTATAATAGGAGGCGTAGTCCTGGAGGTGAGGAGTATAATAGAAGGAGTAGTCCTGGAGAGAGAGGAGTATAATAGGAGGAGTAGTCCTGGTGAGAGAGGAGTATAACAGGAGGAGTAGTCCTGGGGGGAGAGGAGTATAATAGGAGGAGTAGTCCTAGGGGGAGAGGAGGATAATAGGAGGAGTAGTCTTGGGGGGAGGTGTCTAATAGGTGGAGTAGTCCTGGGGGGAGGTGTCTAATAGGTGGAGTAGTCCTGGGGGGAGGTGTCTAATAGGTGGAGCAGTCCTGGGGGAGGTGTATAGGTGCCCAATGTGTACGGGGGGCAGGGCTGAGCGGTCAATGTGTGCGGGGGGCGGGGCCGAGGGGCCAATGTGTGCGGGGGGCGAGGCCGAGGGGCCAATGAGTGCGGGGGGCGAGGTTGAGGGGCCAATGTGTGCGGGGGCGAGGCCAAGGGGCCAATGCGTGCGGGGGGCGGAGCCGGGCCGAGCCAAGCGGCCAATGTGACAATTGTCACTGTAACAACGTCATTTTGGAGCAAGACAGACAGAATAAGGCAATTATATATATAGATGTGGTGCCTTACTTATCAAGATCACTATCTTAGCATGTACGGATACACACAAAAGAAGAAATATGTACATTTGTCTCACAATTCCAGCATTTCATCCTGTAAAAGACGTACCAATCACAGTATAAACTGCAAGAACTAATTCAGCTAAAATGAATATGGAGATAAATAGCACATTAAATAAGATTTGAATATATAGATATTGTCTAAATCTGTCTTTCTGTAATAGAAATGCCGCATCACTGATTGGTCGCACCTCCTCGGCATGTCCCGCCCACCTCTCTGCTCAGCTGCCTCTGGATTGGATGTGGGTGTTGCTGAGGGAGGGGTGCAGGCAGGCCCCTTAGATACCCGACTGCGGCCTCAGCAACGTGACACAGAAACTACATATATATTCTAGAATACCCGATGTGCTAGAATCGGGCCACCATCTATATATATATATATATATATATATATTAGTGTGTGCATATATACCGTGTTTTTCCAAAAATAAGACACTGTCATATTTTTTTTGCACCCCCAAAAAGCACTAGGGCTTATTTTTGGAGGAGGTCTTATTCTTGGAGAAACATGGTTGGGGGTAAGTTTACCCCCCAAAAAAACAGACCCCCCCCCACTTCCCAGGAGACTCATACTCACCAGACCAGGACGTCTGCGTGGTTCCAAGGTCCTCCTGTGATCTCCGGTCGGTGCTGCACGCCGTCCTACCCTGCTGCTAGCTGACACACACAGCAGATCACACACACACAGCAGATCACACACAGTAGATCACTCTCACACACACATACACACACACACAGACACACACACACACACACACACACACACACACAGACACACACACATACACCAGATCACACACACACAGCAGATCGCAGATTTACACAGCAGATCACACACAGCAGATCGCAGGCACACACAGCCGATCACAGATACACACATCCGATCGCAGGCACACACACACGGCAGATCGCAGATATACACAGCAGATCACACACAGCCAATCGCAGGCACACACAGCCGATCACAGATACACACATCCGATCGCAGGCACACACAGCCGATCACAGATACACACAGCCGATCACAGATACACACAGCCGATCGCAGGCACACACAGCCGATCACAGACACACACAGCCGATCACAGATTCACACATCCGATCACAGGCACACACAGCCGATCACAGATACACACAGCCGAACGCAGACACACACAGCCGATCGCAGAAAAACACATCCGATCGCAGACACACACACAGCCGATTGCAGACACACACAGCAGATCACACACACACACACACATCACATCACATCCCACACTTACGGCAGCAGGGAATGTGAGCAAGTCACATGTCCGGCCGCAGGTCCTGTTCGTTGCGCTCCACTGCACTGCCTCTCAGGATTCTCCCGGCGAGAAGAGATCGGTGTCGCTGGATGAGGTGAGTGTGTGCGATCCGATGTGTGTGCGATCCGATGTTTGTGTGTGTGTGTGATTTGATGTTTGCGTGTGATCCGATGTTTGTGTGTGCGATCCGATTATGTGTGCGATCTGACTCTGTGTGCGATCCTATGTTTGTGTGTACGATCTGATTATGTGTGCGATCTGACTGTGTGTGCGATCCGATGTTTGTGTGTGAGATCTGGTGTGTGTGTGAGATCTGATTGTTTGTGTGTGTGTGTGTCTGAGAGCTGATGTGTGCGGGTGTGTGATCACTGCAGGTCCTGCCGCACAGTGTCGGGTGAGTGTAATTGCCGGGTGCCGCTGTGTATAATGAAGTGTTCTGCAGTATCTGTAACTTTTTTAGCTGCACGGACACTTCATTATTGATCTGTGACTAGGGCTTATTCTTGGGGGAGGGCTTATAATTAAGCCTTTCTCTGAAAATGCTGAAAATCCCTGCTAGGGCTTTTTTTTGGGGGAGGGCTTATTTTTGGAAAAACACGGTATATATTACATTTTATACATTTAATGATCTCTATTTTATGTTTTTTATTTTACCTTTTTTTTGCAACATTCGAAGAGCCTTTCAACATAAAAAACGTCTCCTATAATCAGCATTAGAAACACAACTCTGACTGAAGAGAGGTCCATGCTTGTTATATCTTACATTTATTACAGTGTTTTATACATATCTGTTTGAATGTACAGATTTGCAAGTTACTGGTATTAGTGTTTTAGTTTACTCTATCATTATTATTTTCTTCCACAAGTAGTTTTTATCTCTATTTTATTTGTATGGTATTATTTATTATCTGTTGACATCATTAAAATTTATATTTCTAGGTGCATTTGTATGTGCCGGTAATTATTTCAGTTTTACTTCACAATGATGAATCCCATCCTTGTGCGCCAGAGGTTATGTAATCCTTCTCTGCAATGTGACACAATGTGTAAAATGGCGTAGGTTACTTTAGGTGATTTGCAGGAAGCGAATCACAAATTTTTCAAATTTTCCATGTTCAGCAAATTCCTAAAAATTTGACATAAAGTCGTAAGCATTAAATTAATTTGCTTATATATAGCCAGCAGGAAATTTCCATGGATGTTTACATTCACCTACTATATATTATTTGAATTGAAGGCATCAAGAGAAGGGATCAACGGACCCGTGGATGAATGGGTTCACCGGGTTAAGCTGAACTTTAGTTAAAAGTTTGATTTGGGACACGGACTTGACTCTGAACCCCATATAAGTCCATGGAGACCCAAACTATGTTGTTTTAAAATGGTTGTAGTAAAGACTGCAAAAGTAAGCAAAATGGCCTTTAGAGCAGGGCAATTGCTCTGCAGACAAATGTGGATAGAAAAATAACAAACTAACAGAGAATAAAAAAAAAAAATAATCTTGAGCCAGGAGGCAGAGCTCGAAGTGGAGGAAGAGGTAGATGTGGCCATGTAGGTGAAAGGCAAAAGAGAAGGTAGCCAACACTATTTTTCTTTTTTTTTAAGTTGGGAATGGCAAACAAAGTATAACAATCACATAAGAAAAAAAGAAAAAATCCAGCTCTTTGAGTTGCTACCGGCATCAACAAAGGACATTTTATTCCCCTCAGGACTCCACATGTTGATTACTTGAATTTTAGCTTTCGTAATCTGTAAATAAAACCATCAAATTTATCTTCTCATCCATGGAGCTGGAGTTTTCCTTTTTTCTTTTGTGAGTACTACCATGCCCAATAGAGGTTGTTTCCGGGCTCTGGATTTGAGACATCCCAGGTATAGGTAAGCTGGCTATTTGTTTCTTTAAAATGTCTAACAATGGCTGGGTGCGGATGGTATAGTTCTCTAGTCAGCCAAAGGTACAGACAAGTCCTGTGTGATCCATGTCTTGCTCATTTATGCCATGTTGGCTGTGGACAGGTGAATGTGTGACGCCCTGGACAAGCCAGGGGACACAGGTAACAACGCACACACACCCCCACCCCCAGCAGTTCACAGCAGACATCCCCAAAGTGACCTGCTTTCTGCCTCGGGCTCAGACTGACACACCAGGTGGGCGGAGTGAGGAGATGGAGACGCCCACCCAGGAGTGAGCTGGCCTGAGGCAGGAAACAAGCCCGGAGTGAAGTTCAGAAGTGAAGGAGAGAGGAAGTCTGCAGAGAGGCAGACGCAGACTGGGGCCTAGGTTGGAGCCTAGGGCCCCTGTGCAGAAAGTCAGGCAGACGGTAGTGGCCTTCTGCAGGGAGCCGGGGAGCCAGTTGTTGGAACCGCAGGTAGCCGGGGCTGGGCGGTGGCCCCCCGGTACTGAATCGGGGAGCCAGCTGGAAACCGGAGAGCAGGAAGAGTGTGCACGGAGGCGAAGGAAAGGACTTACACTAACAACCTGGGGTCAGGGGAGAACACCGCAGCCGCCTGTGGGACCCGTCCATCCAGCCGTTTGTTTCAGCAAAGACTCTGTGTGCTTCATTGGGCTGAGTGAGTACCACCGTGCCGTGCGGCACAGCGCTGTCCCCGTGCCCCTGCACCTCCACAGGCCCATACCCGCCTGTCCACCATCCCAACCCCATCACTGGGCCTCGGGATCACCAACCCCTACCCACGGAGGGGCAACACAACAACTGGCTGCTCCACACCATCACTCCCGGGATCCCCAGCCAGAGCAGCGGTGGTGTACATTCAATCACCACAACCGTGGGTGGTGTCACGGACAATAAACTATCCCCAAATCCCAATCCCCTTTCACTCACGGGCGAGGAGCGCTGCTCGAGTCCCCGGGATCCGGCCCATCGCTCGAGCCACCGAGCAGCGGCAGGCCGCAGCAGCCGCGGCAGCCGGACCCGAGCAGTGGGAGAGCACGGCGTTCCCTCCTCTGCCCGCGACAACTGCGCCTGTCTATGACCAAACCACATGCCATGTTAAACACACATCCCAACAGTAAACTTGCCACAAGACATGCCAGTACCTCCAAGGTGTAAAGAGAAAGCTCAGGCCATGTGTACAATTTAGAGACCCAGAAGTTAAATGGGGAAGGCCTATCACTCAGTAGTACTTAGAGACATGTGGACACGCACTCTTCCACCATATTGTTGAAATGCTGCCTCCTCCTCATATGGACATTATCAGATGGTGGTGTTGGATGTTGTGGCATGCTGAGGAAGGTTTTCCACATTTTGGGCATGCTTACTCTCCCTTTCAAGATGCTGCCAGTGCCCCAGCTCTGTTGGACACTCCCTCCTCCTTCTTCCTCCTTTCTGACTTGTTCTTCCACTGAACCCCTGCTTTCACGTGGGAACACCATCAGTAGTGCCTCTATCAGCGCGCTTGTATTCCCGCATTTTCTGATCCCACTCCAGTGGTAGAAGTAAGAATAATATGTTGTCTTTGAAGCTGGGATCCAGCAGGGTGGCCACCCAGTAATCAGCACTGGCTATCATTCCAGGTTTCTAGGCGGTCATTGCACAGGTCATGTGTGACTGGCTGCTCAGAGGCAACGACAAGCTATCTTCGGTGAGAGTTTTCTGGTCTGTGAACTCTGTATCCTTAAAGCCACAATCCGGTGATACCCCTGAACTTCTTTGAGTGCCACCCTGCAGTGAACACAGTTCCACCTCCATACTCATGCTCTCAAACTGTCCCATGGCTGGACAGTTGTGTACCTGGTCACTATTGATACAGTAATCCACCCTCCAAGCCATATGTGGATGACAGGTCTGAAAATGGTGTGAATGCTCCCTGTTCTTCCTGCTCCTCTTCCTCCTGTGCCACCACCTCATCCATCAATGCCTGAAATGTTTTTTTCAAATAGTCAGATAAGTTACATACTAATGCTGACTATGGTGTCATCAGCGCTGGCCCTGTTGGTGGGAACCTCCAGCTGTGACCGCAAATAAACTGATTGATGTCACCCTTCAATGTGCGGCTCAGACTCTGCCTGAAGCTCACAGCGGGTGTTCATATTCTATGTCAGCGCGCTGGCATTCAGATGTAGCAGAGCCAGAATCATTGTGAGACCTCATGTGGATTACATCAGGCCTAGGTGTTTTGAGGGTTAATAAAGGGGTGAAACTTTTTTTTTTTTGTATTTTATTTCAAGTAAAGGATTTTTGTTTATTTTTTTAACTTATAGATTAATAATGGGGGGGCCCTGCTAGATGCCTACTATTACTAATTTAAGGCTTAGTGGCAGCTGTGAGCTGTTATTAACTCCTTTTATTACCTTGATTGCCACTGCATCAGGGCAATCGGGCTGAGCGGGGTAAAGTTCTGGGACTATCGCATTCAATAACCATGGGCCTCACCAGCCTGAGAATACCAGCTCCCAGCTATTAACTTTATCATAGCTGGGTATCAAAATTAGGGGAGAGCATGACATTTTTTCATTATTTATTTAAACAATTAAAAAAAAAGAGCTTACGGTTCTTCTTATTTTGATACACAGCTAAGATGACGAGCACGGCTGGGGTCTGCAGCCTGTAGCCGTATGCTTTATCATGGCTGGGTATCATAATATTTAATGTCACCAATTTTTTCCATTTATTTGTTTTTACACCAATATATACCATGTTCAGAATTATTTGGCAAGTTGTATTTTAGAAGATTTTTTTATTATTGATCAACAACTATGTTTTCAATCAACCCAAAAGACTCATAAATATCAAAGCTTAATATTTTTGGAAGTTGTAGCGTTTTGTTTTTTAGGTTTGGCTATCTTAGGAGGATATCTGTTTGTGTAGGTAACTATTACTGTGCAGAATTATTAGGCAACTTAATAAAAAAAAAATATATTCCCATCTCACTTGTTTATTTTCACCAGGTAAACCAATATAACTGCACAAAATGTAGAAATAAACATTTCTGACATGGCAAAACAAAACCCTCAAAAAAATAGCCACCTTTCTTTAACATGACACTCAACAGCCTACTATCCATAGATTCTGTCAGTTGCTTGATCTGTTTACTATCAACATTGCGGGCAGCAGCCACCACAGCCTCCCAGACACTGTTCTGAGAGGTCAACTGTTTTCCCTCCCTGTAGATCCCACATTTTCTGAGGGACCACAGGTTCTCTATGGGGTTCAGATCAGGTGAACAAGGGGGTCATGTCATTATATTTTCATCTTTTAGACCTTTACTGGCCAGCCACGCTGTGGAGTCGTTGGATGCATGTGATGGAGCATTGTCCTGCATGAAAATCATGTTTTTCTTGAAAAATACCAACTTCTTTCTGTACCCATCCTTGAAGAAGTTGTCTTCCAGAAACTGGCAGTAGGTCTGGGAGTTGAGCTTCACTCCATCCTCAACCTGAAAAGGTCCCACAAGTTTATCTTTGATGACACCAGCCCATACCAGTACCCCACCTCCACCTTGCTGGCATCTGAGTCAGAGTGGATCTCTCTGCCTTTTACTGATCCAGCCTCTGGCCCATCCATGTGGCCCATCAAGAGTTACTCTCATTTTATCAATCCATAAAACCTTTGAAAAATCAGTCTTAAGATATTTCTTGGCCCAGTCTTGACGTTTCATCTTATGTTTCTTGTTCAAAGGTGGTGGTTTTTCAGCCTTCCTTACCTTGGTCATGTCCCTGAGTATGGCACACCTTGTGCTTTTTGATACTCCAGTAACATTGCAACTCTGAAATATGGCCAAACTGGTGGCAAATGGCATCTTGGCAGCTTCATGCTTGATTTTCCTCAATTCATGGTCAGTTATTTTGCGCCTTTTTTGCCCAACACGCTTCTTGCGACCCTGCTGGCTATTTGCCATGAAACGCTTGATTATTCAGTGATCACACTTCAAATGTTTGGCAATTTCAAGACTGCTGCATTCCTCTGCAAGACATCTCACAATTTTGGACTTTTCAGAGCCTGTCAAATCTCTCTTCTGACACATTGTGCCACGGAAAGGAAGTTGCCTAATAATTAAGCACACCATATATAGGGTGTTGATGTCATTACACCAACCCCTTATTTTGCTTCACTCTTGCAGGAGCCTTGCATCTGCGCCCTAGCGTCTTTCACTACCAACACGCATGCGCTCAGCGCTTCCTGGTTTGCATATTGCCTCTGCTGCCTTTTTGACTACTATGCCGTTCCATAGAATGTTACTGCGCATGCGCTAAGATGGCACTGCCCAGTTCTTACGTTATATGCATTGGACTGCACAGGTTAGTGTAATAAATAATCAATATAGATATATATCACACCGCTTTGTGTTCCAAATGTCATTTTCCCTGAGGAAGGTGCTCAGGCGGCGATATGCGTCGGCCCGCTCACCCTGAGCATTTTTTCATCCACTCCACCTGTGCCTGTCTTTAGATCTCTGGGTTGCACCCCAGTGGCCCATATAACTGCCACTGTTTACTCGCCTATCTGGTATTTTAGCTATTTATAGCTTTGTATTATTCTTTGTGCATGCTGTTCTGGGCACGGGGTTTGGCACCAGCTGCTAGGGGGCTATTCATGACAGCCAGTGTGCTCCATGCTTATTTTATGCAACAGGTTTTCACCCCTGTGAACCTTCGTATGGTTTCACCTTGGGGTGGCAAATTTTCTATCTACATATATCATTGCCTCTTGTGTTTGTAATTGGCATATTCTCTAAGTATTCGTGTCTTGTGATGCACACTGGTTGGTACTATCTAAAACCTCTCCCCCCTTCCCTTGTTTATTGATATACTGACAGGACACCGCCTTGGTCAGTACTTGGGTTGCAGCTTGCTTTTTTTAACCCTTCACATTCAACATTGCATGTTGGCACAGGTTTACATGTAATTGTAATCATTACTGGTGTATTATTTTACATGTTACGATTGGGGTTCGTTATGCTCAGGGTGAACTGACCCCTTTTCTTTGTCTGTTGTACAATTTTAATTGTTTTTAATCTTCGTTTTTGGTACATAATAAAGGTGTTTGTTAAATTACAGTAGATTGGTGTGCATCTGATTTATGTGCAGTAGCTTTCCCCTTTTGTGCTGCTACATGTCTCTTCACTGCACCAGATAGCACCCTATGTTTTGTCTTTTTTCTTCATTTTCTTATTGTGTGGTGTGCTTTTATTCTTGCCTTGTTGACTATTGTTACACCACACCCTTCCTCATTACAGAGATGCACATTACCTGATTTACTTAGTTGGTAGTTGGCTCTCAAGCCTATACAGCTTGGAGTAGGACAACATGTATAAAAAGTATCATGTGATCAAAATACTCATTTGCCTAATAATTCTGCACACAGTGTAGAAAGCAGTCAGACACGCTGTCACACAGGGTGGGGCCGTTTTCTGACTGCAACCAATCAGAGACACAGGGACTGCTGGTGGGCGGGCATGTGGTGGGCATATGCATGAACATAATGAGCATCCCCGGATGTAGAGTGAGTGGTCCTGGAAGCAGTGTAAAGCCATGTGGAGACAGTTAAGTATGAAACACTTGCCTTATTCTTATTTTCTTTCTTTTTTCTTTGATTTTTCTTTTTATTACCTTGGTGGCCAGATCCGGATCATTACCCGCAGTTCCCTGAGAACTCCAGGCCCGTGGTTGGTGCTCAGTTTCTTTTGAACTCATGCAGATCCGGCCTTTTACAGTGTGGGTCTGCCCATCATTAATTATTAGATCAGCAGACAAAGGGACAGGGACTTCAATGTCAACTCTCGTGCTCTGGAGGACAATGATATTTGCTGCAAAATAATGGGTGATCCCACATCTGATTTTCAAGAGGAATTTGATAAATTATTGGAAGAGGGCATTCACATGGGAGTGATTGATACAAAACTACATGAATATCTACGTCAAATAGGCAGTGATACTAATATACCATGCCTTTCCTAAACTTCATAAACGTACCTTTCCTTCCCTGTTTAGGTCCATCATATCGGTTATATGTTCTTCAGAAAAAATTGGGAGCCTGGGTGGATCACCACCTACAGCCTCTGGTTCGTGATCCATAAATACTAAGGCACTAATTATGATGCTCCAGGGTGCATACTGGCATTCTCAATGTAATTGGCTCAGTTATGATATTGTGAATTTGTATCCTTCCTTACCCTACAATGTAGTTATTGAAAGCTTGATATAATTTCTTTATAAATTTAGCCCACTCTCTGATTTTTTGATTCTTGATGTCATCATTTTTTTTCTTTTAATACAAAACTTTTCCCCTAACTTCACCAATCTGCGAGGAGCAATATTTGTTATGATCCGGTAACCGTGGAAGATAACAAAAAACTCCCATTGGTGAAAAAACACCCAGAAAACAGGAATAGTTGGAACCTGGGCTGACCGCAATCCCCTAACTATCAGATCACACTAGAAGTAGCCGTGGAGCGTTCCTATACACCTAGACGCCTCATCACAGCCTAAGAAACTAGCTACGCCTCACAGAAAGAAATGAGGAAATCTATCTTGCCTCAGAGTAGTCTCGAAAGGAGTAGATAGCCCCCCACATACAAAGATTACGGTGATGTGGGAAAACACAATACACAGATAAGAAAAATAGATTTAGAAAAGGCGAGGCGCTACTAACGTGATACAAAGCAAAGGAAAGGAAACTGATTGTGGTCAGTACAAAATCCCTGTATAAAATACCAAACTTCTGATAGTAAAAATGGCCCTGGAGATCGAACGACCTCACCCCCACTATATCAGATACTCCTGTAAATAATGGGAGAAGAAAATACCAAAAAAACCCCACAAAATACAGAAGAGCAAATAATCAAATTAGACAGGGAGAAAATCCCTTTTCCTGCAGGAGAGCTAGCAAAGGGGGAACCCCCATGCTCACAACACAAAAGAAACCAAACTTCACCTGCAAGAAAACAGATACAAAGCAAAACAAGCAAAAACAACCACCTTAAGGTGTAAACCAGGAAGCAAGGAAAAAACTGAGAACTTATCTGCAGGAGTCTTGCTCAGGGAAACAGGGAAGGACAAAACTCCAAGCCAAGAATAGAGACTTAGGAATATACAATTATAACCGGCGCCAGCAAGGCAAAAAGTGCTCTCCTACATAGACCAGACTTGTCTGCAATAGGACTTCCCTAATTCCCAATTAACGCCGACACCTGTCTGAGTCACAAGCTCAGATTCAGCTCCACTACCATTCCTGGCCACCAGAGGGAGCTTTAAAAATAGAAATGAGTTGCTGCATGATTTCATTATTCAAGACTTAGAATGCTTGCCTAATTTGCAAGGGGGTGAGGAGGAAGAAAGATGCCCATGGTTCTCAGGTGCCAACTCTGCACTTCAAACAGGGCATCGGGTGGGGGCTAATGCAAAGGAACTGGAGGTACTCTCGGCTATCCAATCTAAAATCATCTCAACATATTCTGGTCTCACTATTTGCCCAGTAGTACTCAGGATTACAAATAACGCAGAACCTCCTATCGCCTGCATGTACCCAAGGAATGTGTTTCATTTGGGCATTTAGCAGACACAAATCGACCACGTCCTCTCCATGCAGCAACTACACCACCACCACGTCCATGTCCTCTATTTCATCCTTTTCTCATGTTCCCCCATGCCAAAAAAAAAATTCCCAGTAGAGAAGAGGCTGGATTAGAACAGCCTGCATTATGCTGTTAGGGCAATATGTATTAGGCAATATTAGGGCAGTATCCACCAAGCTGTATCAGGGCAGTCTGCACCAGGCACAAATGTGATGCCCTGGACTAGCCAGGTAGTCACAAACATACCAACACGCACACCCCCACCCTAGGCAGTTACAGCAGCCAAACACAAAACCCTTGTTGCCTCCCTCCAGGGTTTGATGTCCACACCAGGTGGGGCAGAGCCAGGCGGTTGGCCCCACCCACCGAAGAGTTCACAGGCCTGGAGGCAGGAAAAGTGTCAGATCAGTCTTGGAGGTGAAAGTGAGAGGAGTGAAAACTTGGGTGTCTGGGTTGGAGCCCAGACACTAACAGCAAGGTTGGCAGACGGTGGTGGCCGTCTGCAGGAGTTAGTGTAACTCCGCAGAGCCGTAAGGACCGGGGTCGGGTGTTGGCCCGTCGGTACCGGACCGGGGAATGGAGTGAAGCTAAACACACAGGCAGGGCCATCGGACCCCGACCAGGCTTGGAGCCGCCGTCAATAGTCAAATCCGAATTTGACAGGAACCCCAGGGGTTTCCCAACTACCAAGTCCCGATTGAAGGCAATCATCCACCCAGAGAGGATATACAGCCACCGCCACTGGCTAGAGATCCAAGGACCAGCGCCTGCGGGCAAAACGGGCTCCTACGGCACCTATACGCCGGGGAGCGGACTACCGGTAGGCAACCACAGGAGTCAAGAACATTTTCAAAGGTGCAGGGAAAGACAGCCACCATCAGCCGTCCGGGGAGAGCACAACAACAACGCTGCAGCCGGCTGCGGGACCCGTCCATCCGGCCGTTTTGGTTTACCAGAGACTGTCAGTGATTGTCTGAGTGAGTACACCAGTGCCGTCTGGCACCGCGCCGCGCAGTCCCTGCACCCCAGCCATCCGGCCTCCCCGTCACCACCATCGGGCCCCGGGATCACCAACCTCTACCCACGGAGGGGACAACATCTCAGCTGCACCCTACCATCTCTCCCGGGATCCCCGTTACCAGCAGCGGTGGTGCCATTATCACCACGACCCGTGGGTGGCATCACGAACAATCTCCCTAACCAAACCACCCCCCCTTTCACTCACGGGGGAGGAGCGCTGCTCGAGTCCCCGGGTCCGGTCCACCGCTCGAGCCACCGAGCAGCAGCAGCAGAAGCCCCAGACCCGAGCGTGGCAAGCGTGTCCCCTCCGCCCGCGACAACTTGGCATCACAAACAGGATAGAGCTGATCTACTTACCAGGAGAAGTGCGCCTTGTGGTCCCCGCCGGCGGCGTCCGGCCGAAAAATTGAAAGTGCCGCCATCTTTGGCGCGAAAATCTCCCACTCGAGCGTCTTCCCCGAGCAGGGAAGGTGCAAAAGCGAAGCCCCGCCCCCAACAAGCGGAAGTGCTAGAAAGAACCAAGGGGGGGCGGGTGAAAGCCTGCCTAATGTAGCCGAGGGCGTAAAAAGCGGGGACGCCAGGACTCTGCAACATATCCGGTTCCTGGAAGTCTGCCAGCAAGCATGTCCATCCCATCCGGTGATGCCGAGATTCCCGAGCCCACGCCAGGAACGGCGGCGTGGGTGGAAGCCCGAACCGCACAAATGTGCTGCTGCCTTCAAACCCAGGTCCGGTTCTTGATGGAGCGCTGGGTCTCCCAGGTGGAGGAAGTGGCGGCGGCCGTGTGGAGACGCGAGGTGGAGGCAGTGTTGGAGGAGCGGGTAAGCGACCCACGCCCCTGTGTCCGAGAAGGACCGGCCTCTGCGGCTGAGGGGCCCGGCCTGTGTCCGCTCACCCTCCTGCCTCCCCCGCCATCCGCACCGGTTTCTGTTGCCCCTCCGCTTGGACCGCTACCCTCAACACCGGTAGCGGAATCAAACCCGTCCGCCCTAGAGGACCGACCTGGGGGCGTTGTCTGTGAACGGCCCGCATCCCTCCCGCTGCCATGGAAGAACCCGTGGAAGGTACCCGTCCGTGACAAGAAGCCGTCGGCCCCGGAAGTGGCCGCACCCAAGACCGTCCCGGCAGTCCGCCCGGCCGTGGAAGAACCGGCCGCTGTGGGCCCAAAAGCCCAACCGGTGAGGCCAGCTGTCCCTGAGTCCCATGCCTCGGCTGAGGCTGCACCGAGCCGCCACTGCAAAGCAGCAGTTCAGGCCGAGTCACTGCAGAACCCCCACAAGAGAGTACCGGTCGTGGCCGGAGTGGGTGCGGTCCAGCGGGGCCCGACCCGAGCGCAGGGGTCTGCAAACGCCCCTTATTGGGACAGGGAACCAAGCCAGTTGGGCCGAGAGATTGCCGCCAGGGAGCAGTAGAGGGCCGAAGTGATGGCGCGAGTGATTAAGGAGAAGGATAGCACTCTGCCATACCACCTTTCGGGTGCGGGGCCCAGTGTATGAGGGCCAAGTCCGGCAGTTTGACACGCGAAGGGGGTTTGGTTTCATCTACGAGCCGGGCTTGGAGGCCGAAGTGTTTGTGGCCTGCCGCGATGTAAACTCACACCTGCCCACGGGCCACCCAGGTCGCGATCTGTTGCCTGGCGACCTGGTAACCTACACCCGACACTGCGGGGAGAGGGGCTGGTTCGCCCTGGACGTTAAACAAAGGGAGAGCCGCAGTGTGCAGATGCGGCCCCAGCCCCCTCCTCCACCGTGCCGTCCGGATATCGAGCTGGAGGAGGTCCTGAATGAGTGCGACCTCAAATAGTGGCAGCGGTCCTCCGTTGCAACCAAGTTGTCCCCGTTGGGACCCTCAGCGGTTTGAATGAATGAATGAAAAATAATCCAACCGAAGCTTCATCTGATTGTCTACTTGATTATTCCGGCCGTTGCCGGCAAGTTGTCCCCGGAGGGACCCTATGTGTTTACCATATGCATGAGAAACTGCTCATGGACATGGCCGAGAACTGGCAGGCCACCCACGAACTTTTGGGCCTGTAAATAGTGTTGTGGGCTTGTTTCCGTGTTCCGTGCCCCCTCCGGAGAGGCAGATTGGAGGAAGGGCCCGCAGCAGAGGAGGCTGGGGCCCGGCTACCACCAGGACCGGTGGCCATCCTCCGGGGGGTCAGGGGTCTCCCTGGACGTGGGGTCCCCTGAAGTGATAGCCGGGTGCGAGACACCGTACCCGTTCCCGCTCGGGTAACCTGGATCTGGACTGGGGTAAAGGGGTGCTGCCTTTTTCTTAGGGGCAGCATCCATCCGGCCTATTCGTCACCACCATCGGGCCTCGGGATCACCAACCCCTACCCACGGAGGGGACAACATCTCAGCTGCACCCTACCATCTCTCCCGGGATCCCCGTTACCAGCAGCGGTGGTGCCATTATCACCACGACCCGTCGGTGGCGTCACGAACAATCTCCCTAACCAAACCACCCCCCCTTTCACTCATGGGTGAAGAGCGCTGCTCGAGTCCCCGGGTCCGATCCACCTCTCGAGGCACCGAGCAGCAGCAGCAGAAGCCCCGGACCCCAGCGTGGCGAGCGCGACCCCTCCGCCCGCGACACAAGCACTCAACGGCACATCTTCTTTTCTTCCCATGCGGAATGGTGATGGTCAATGGTTGTTTCCTGCAGCGGGACTCTTTCTGGGCGTCTCCTGCAGTTTCGCGCCTTCACCAGGTTCTTCCCACAAGACATGCCCCTTCTTTTCCCGTTCAGAATGAGAAATGGCAACTGTCGTTTTTCGTCAATGCCAAATTAACCAGTTTAACACAGTTGTGTAGACACACAGTACCCTTTTGGATGGGCACACTATCCTGTTCGTGACGCCAAATGCAGCGCCCCATGGGACAGGTGGTTAACCTACTTGTTGCCAGGTCATTAAGGGTTGGGATGTTACGGGTGGCCTTGCTCGGTTCTATTGCCCTGAGGCATGCAGTAATGCAGTAAAAGGAAGGGAAAGCGGGGTGATTGGGAAAGTTTGTCGTGACGCCATCTGTGGTATGCGGCTAGGGAGTAGCCGCCGCTGCAGAATTCCTCGCCAGGGCAGGTGTTATGGCAGCCAGGATGGTGTAACTCCCCACAGGCAGAGTGGGCCCCGGGTGGATGACGAGGCAGATAATGGCCGTTGTCACCCCGAAAACTTCGGGAAAATAATTGCTGCCGGAGGTGGGATCCACTACCACGGGTAGTCTAATAGAGGCAGAAGGAAAGGATGAGACGTTAAAGGAGGAAGACCAGGTGGTTTCGACCCTTGCAATCTTGATTCCTGTGATCCCGGATTCTGGGCCCTGCACTCCGAAGGAAGCATGAGTGTCGAGGAATTCCGAGCAACCCGCTTTGTCAAGTACTGATGGACGGAATGCTGTGCATAAACCTTGTGCTGTGCTTAAACCCTTTTCTATTGCAGAGACTCTTCTGCTGTCACCGGTGCCTGGCCCTAGTCACTGCAGAGTTCTGTGCTGTCAGTACGAGGTCAAGGAGTCTCACAGCGAAAAAGAGAATGACTTAGCCACAATCCAGCCCTCACGGGAAGTGCTGAAGTACTGCCCGGGAGTCATTCCAAAAGCTGAAGCTGCTTCTGGGGGGGAAGAGCCTGCCCCTAACACCATGGACATTCTGATACCAGTTTGCCACCGTTGTACCGAACCAGGGGGTTGGGACCGGCCTTCTGGAAAGACCACCAACAGCCAAGAAAGAATAATTGTTAATGTTTTTCATATGCAGAATGTGTTCCAAATGCTGATGTTTGCTTGTCTTGAAATGTTTTGATGACCTGTGACCGGTATTATTGAAAATGTTTGAAATGTTTGAAATTATTGCTGCCTCCCATAAAGGAAAGAGTGTTATTTGTTAACCTGTTACTTGGGATTGACCGGAGCCCACGACGGCAGAGATTGGTACCTGGGTGCAGCTTTACTTCAGTGAGTAAAAGACACCTTGAACCCACAGAGACTGTGTCGGCTTGTCCTTACCGGCGTCGCCACACGGCGCTTTGGGCGCCATTGGTCAATATCTCCCTCGTCATCCACCCAGGGCCCACTCCGCCTGTGGGGAGCGACATCATCTCGGCTGCCATAACTCCTGCCCCGGCGAGGAATTTGGCAGCAGCGGCTACTCCCTGGCCGCATACCACAGGTGGCGTCACGACAAGCTTTCCCAATCACCCAGATTTCCCTTCCTTTTACTGCACGCCTCGGGGCAACGGAACCGGGCAAGGCACCTGTGACATTGCCTGACCTGACCCTCAATGGCCCGGCAACAAATAGGTTAACCACCTGCCCTGTAGGGCACTGCATATGCACCAGGCTGTATCAGGGCAGTATGCACCAGGCTGTATTAGCACAGTCTGTACCAGGCTGTTAGGGCAGTATGCACCAGGCATTATTAAGGCAGTATGCAACAGGCTGTGTTAGGGATATATGCATTAGGCTAAATTAGGGCAGTCTGCACCAGGCTGAATTATGGCAGCATGCACCAGGCTGGATTAGGGCAGGCTGCACCAGGCTGGATTATGGCATTATGCACCAGGCTGAACTAGGGCAGTCTGCACAAGGCTGGATTAGGGTAGTATTCCCCAGGCTGGATTAGGGCAGGCTGCACCAAACTGGATTAGGGCAGTATGCACCAGGCTGGATTAGGACAGGCTGCACCAGGCTGGCTTATGGCAGTATGCACCAGGCTTGATTAGGGCAGTATGTGTCGCGGGCGGAGGAGGGGACGCTGTGCTCACCCACTGCTCGGGTCCGGCTGCTACTGCTGCTCGGTGTTGGCTCAAGCGGTTGGCCGGATCCCGGGGTCTCGAGCGGCGTTCCTCGCCCCTGAGTGAAAGGGTGTGGTTTGGTTTAGGGATATTGTCCGTGACTCCACCCACGATTGTGGTGAAGTTGTGACACCACCACTGCTCTGGACGGGGATCCCGGGAGCGATGACAGAGAGCAGCTTGGATGTTGGTTCTCCCCTCCATGGGTAGGGGGTTGGTTGTCCCGGGGCCCGGTGAGGGGTTTTAGGGATGGCAGGCGGGTTTCGGGGCCTGGCGAGGTGCAGGTCGCGGGGGCAGCGCTGTGCCGCACGGCACGGTGGTACTCACTCAGCCAGTAATTCACACAGAGTCTCTGGTCAAACAAACGGCTGGATGGACGGGTCCCACAGGCGGCTGCGGTTGTTCTCCTCCCGGTAGGTTGATGGTTACTGCCTTTCCCTGCACCTGTGTTGTGTTTACGGTTCCAATGGCTTCTCACCGGTAACCCGCTCCCCAGCTTGGATGGATGCTGAGGGAGCCCCTTTTGCCCGCAGGCTCTGGCCCTGGGAACTGTAGCCTTGGCGGTGACTGTGTTTCCCTCTATGGTGTGAGCTGTGGCCTTCAATCGGGTCTTGACAGCTGGGAAACCCCGGAGGTTCCCTTCGCTAACGGATTTGCCCGGTTTTATGGCGACTCCTAGCCTGGTCGGGGTCCGTAGGCCCTGCCGAATGGTGCTGGCTTCTCTTCAC
Organism: Anomaloglossus baeobatrachus; assembly: GCF_048569485.1. NCBI lineage: Eukaryota > Metazoa > Chordata > Amphibia > Anura > Aromobatidae > Anomaloglossus > Anomaloglossus baeobatrachus. The sequence goes on from NC_134355.1 coordinate 585,522,434, forward strand.
TCCCCGATCCGGTACCGGCGGGCCACCGCCCGTTCCCGGTCCATACGGTTCACTCCAATCAGCCTCTCCTGCAGACGGTCACCACCGTCTGCCAACCTTGCTGAGTGCCCGGGCCACACCCCCGGACATGGTCAGTCTCCTCTGCTACCACTACACTCTCCAAAACTGATCTCGAAACTAACTGCCTCCTTTTCCCGCCTCCAGGACTTTGAACTCCTCGGTGGGCGGGACCAACCGCCTGGCCCACCCCCTGGTGTGGACATCAGCCCATGGAGGAAGGCAACAAGGATTTGTGTTTGGCTTCGGTGTGCCTAGCCGGGGTGTAGGGTGTGTTGGTGTAGTACCTGTGACGACCTGGCTTGTCCAGGGCGCCACATATGCACCTGTGACTCCCTGGCCTATCAGGTAGTCACAGGGTATTGTGCAATCTGCCCTTCTGCACAGTATCCACTCCTCCTTGGTTATGGATCCTGGTCCTTTGGTGTTGCTAACAGCTTAGCCAATCAAAACCCTAGAAACACTTTACACTGAACCCACCAGACACACCATTGGGAGGCCTGAAGGGAATAGGGCCGCCCAGATGGGGGGTTGGTAGGGGAAGGTGAGAGAAGTGAAACAGGAGTGGAAGGAGAAGGTGGTGTGGAAGTGACTCTCCGAGAGGGAGAGGGGACTGGTCCGGAGCAGGGCTCCTGAATATACTAGGTGGCAGACGTTGGTCTGGGCCTGGTAGGAGCTGGAACCCCAGTCACAGGGGACTGTGTCGAGGGGCACAGTCTGCCTATGAGGGCAGGGGTCAGGCCTTGAGCCATCACAGGGCAGGGGCCAGGGCACGACACGGTACGTGGACCCTAGGCCGGGAAGTAGCTTCACGCGTCCTGGTATTTTACCCGATGGGGGTGACGACTTCAAGATTCATCCCCAACCCGCTCCAAAATCGGGGTACTAGCGCACCGATGGGATTGGACTTTCCCAAATACAGTCCAAAGAAATCCTATGCGTGAACCCTGAGAGCAAGCTCACTCCGTTAGTCATATGGGTGAGCGGGACCCGAAAAGTTCCAAACTTTAGGGTCCAACTTGAGAAAAGGTGCCACGGGAAAAGGCAACAGGCTAACAGCAACACCAAGGGCACGAATCCCAGTGTGCTCCCTCCAAGCTGCAGTGGTGCTCAGAATTCTTGTTTACAAGCTGTCGGTGTTATTATTCCTGGACTGAGTGAGTACGCTGAAAAGCCCCCTTTTCCTCTACCTCAACAGCACCTCCATCTCCAACATCCCAACGGGCACTGGGGCACAAACCCCCTACCCACGGAGGGGTAAACACCTTGCTGCTATACCACCGCCACCGGGCTCCCCCTCACCAACAGCAGCGGTGGTATACCATCTTACCACGCACCGTGGGTGGCATCACAAACTTTCCAAATCCCCCCTGTACATACTTCCCCCTCTCTTCTTTTAATTCGAGTGTCCGCGCAGACTCCCCGGATCCGGAGACCCTTCGAGCCACTGCGGCTCCGGATCCGAGCGGCTCAGCCGCTGACATGGGGGCGGTACACTCCAGGCTCAGAAGCTCTCATAATGGGTGCGCAACCCGTGATCCGACCTTTATACAGGCTGGATCATGTGGTGCACTGGCAAATCACAGCCATGCCAAGTGTATTGTCATGGCTGTGATTGGTCCAGAAGTGCCCACAGCAGAAATGTTTCTTGATTGGCGGTGCTGCAGCCTTTCATCAAACTTTATTTGGCTGCCGAACTCTAACAATAACACGTACTTCTGTTTAGAAGTCCGTGTCCAGTATGAGCACCGAATGTTACTTCTCGGGTTCGCTCATCCCTAATCAATAATAATTAACAGATGAAGAGAGATTTCTTAAAGATGATCTTCCATAGTAACTTCAGTAACCTCTGATTTTCTTCAGAAGGTGAGAGATTTCTTATTTTCCCCATTGAAGTGTGTACTTGCTGTCTGTGTCAGTGTGAACTCTTTGTTTATTTTTTGCTTAGAAAATAAAGATAAAATTGTCTATATATTGCTGTGCATTTCTCAGTTAGCTCATTACAGTGTTTTCGGGTTTGACACATGACAACTTCTTATCATAAATATGCAACAGCAAGTTCTTTTTTAACCAAGTGAACAGAAATGACTGGCTGTCGGCATAGATTAGAAGAACTCTGATGTTGATTTTATAAACTTCAAATTTTAAGGCTTTTTCTACCAAACTGTGTTTAATATTGGGATCTTTATAGTGGAATTGTATTCAGCTTATTGATGGAGAAATGTGCAAACTATTTTTTTTTTTGCTGTGCACTTACAGGTTCTGTTATCTGTACAGCTAAACTTTTGTAATACATCTCTTGTTATACAGTCCATCAAGCAATGCATGCTAATAAGTGCGTTAGGCCCCGTTCACACATCCGTGTCTCCGGTACGTGTAGTGTCCGTTTTCACATGTGTTTGAGACACGTTCACACAAAATCTACGGGGATCGGCACACCTCTGTGTTTTAATGTGGATCGTGTGTCCATGTGAACCATGCACATATCCATGTGATCCACATAGAGACATGTCCATTTTTATACTCTGGCAGCACAGATAAAACACACAGAGCACACAGATGACATCCGTATGACATACATGTGCCATCCATGTGACACATAGTGGAAAAAATGCATGACGCTGAAATTAATATGTTTTATGTGTTAAAGGGAACCTGTCACCAGTTTTTTCCTATTAAACCAAAAATATCACCTTCTGCAGCTCTTGGGCTGCATTCTAGGAAGGTGCACCTTGTTGCTGGCCCCACTTGCAGACCCCTAAAAGAACTTTATAAAATCTTACCGTTTCCTATGCAAATGAGTTTGGTTGGCCAGATGGGCAGGCTCTAATTCGGCTCCTGTCCCCCCTACTGCCGCTGTTTGCCATCCCCCAGTCATGATTTACATGGATGACGCCTCCCCCATCATTGTCCACGCTGCTGGAGTCTCACGCAGGCGCATTTCACTGTGCCCCTATTGCGGGGCTGAGCATAAAGTTTCCCTCGTGCAAGCCCCGGTGATGTAGTTGCGCAGGCGCGAGATTATGGGCGGGTGCAAGGATGACGTTGGTCAGGTCATACACAGCGCCGCCCATAATCTCGCGCCTGCGCAAATACATGTAAATCATGACTGGGGGATGGCGAATAGCGACAGGAAGGGGGATAGGAGCCGAATTAGGCCCTCCCATCTGGCCAACCAAACTCATTTGCATAGGAAACGATAATATTTTCTAAAGTTATTTTAGGGGTCTACAAGGGGGGCCAGCAACAAGGTGCAACTTCACAGAATGCTGCCCAGGAGCTGCAGAAGGTGATATTTTTGGTTTAATAGTGAAAAAACTGGTGACAGGTTCCCTTTAAAGATGTAGAAGGATGGATAGATAGATAGATAGATAGATAGATGGATAGATAGATATAATAGATACATAGCTTGTACAGTTATTTAGCCAAATCAATAAATAATTAAATTAAAAAATGATGTGGGGTCCCCCCATTTTTTTATAAACAGCCAAGGTAAAGCAGACAGCTGCTGTCTGCTCTTATCATGCTGGGAATGTCCAAGGTTATTGGCACCTTCCCAGCCTAAAAATAGCAGCCTGCAGATTCCCTAGATTTGGTACATCAGATTGGCACCCAAGCAAATGCTGTCCGATTTCTTTCACTGACACATAGACTTGCATTGGCAATTTTTATCCGAGAATTGAATCAATATCGAATACGTATTCGTGCTTTTGTGTGGACCTTTCGAACATGTGAAACTAACTGATGAAACACTGATGGTAAACTCTTACACACTGAATAAACTCATGAAGATCAAATTCAAAACACCGGTGAAGAATGGTCTGTGGTTTTACGCATGTGAAAAATCACTGATATCTGAATGATGCCTAAAACAAAGTTAGAGACTTGTTTTCATTTTTCTATAGGGGAAGCAGAAAGGAACTGAACATGGGCACCGCAGGCAGGTCCCAACTAACTGGGCACTGATGGCATATTATAACCATTACTCATCAATTTTTTGTTATTAAGATAGCCATGATTTCATTTTTGGCAAAGAAATTTGGAGAATTATCCCTTTTGCTTGCCATTACTCAGCTCTTACTATGCAGAGAATAACAAAGCATAAAATATAATAACTTTACAATAGAAAGTTTTGACTAAAAAATAGGCAAAGGTGAAGATACTTCTTATATACAGTATCTTGACTAACACTAATGACAGCAAGCATATACTGCTCAAAAAAATATTCCCATCTCCAGGATCTATCTCAATATGTAGTAGGTGTAATAATAAGAATATTAGCAAATACCTCCAATTAGTAATGTAGTATAGTTCTCCTGATTCACTATGTCTCTTACCTCATGTTCAAGGCATTGCAGAACTTGTAGTTGCTTGTGGTTAAATCATGGAGACCTAAGGTACTGCAATGAGGTAAGTGACAGTGAATCAGAAGAAAACTACTACATTTTTAAATGGGGGTATTTGCTATTATTATTACTATTAAACCTACTACATAACATAATGGAACAAGATCTTGGAGTTAACTTTCTTGGTCATGAAGTTCACTAGTGCTTCACAGGAGCCACTGGATCTTCTTCCACTACTACATGATGACATCACAAAGCTGGTGGATGTTAGATACCTTGTGCTCCTCCACCTTCCATTTGAGGATGCTCCACAGATGCTCAATAGGGTTTAGGTCTGGAGACATGCTTGGTCAGCCCAGCAACTTTACTCTCAGTGTTGTCCCATGAAAAGATATAATAAAATATTTACATGAGAACACGTGGAGTGAACTCACTTTCACTATACACCCTCACTTTTTATCTCTATCTCTCTCTATATGTATACAGTAGACATTACAATACAATTTTAAATAAATATACATTTTATATATATATATATATATATATATATATATATATATATATATATGCATATATATGCATATATATGTATTTATACAGATTTACCTTAAATATTTACATTAAAGAAAATATATATATATTTACATTTTTTCTATAATGTCTATGTGTCTCAGTCTGCATCACTTACTGTTTTCTACCATCCATTCTATTTCTAAAACCTACAGTTGAAGAAAAAATAAAAAACGTCACTTTTGTAAAGGATTAGGGAACTGCAATAGGAATTAGCGGTTAATCTCTTTTATTTCTCTATTTCCTTTTGTCAGTCCCTTCTAGAGCTCCCTCTGTCTCGTTGGCTTGTTGTGCAATTAATTCTCCGTTTTATGCACTCATTAATTTTCTCGCTCTTTATGACTCTTACGTCTTACTCCCGCCCTCATTAATTTTCTGTCTTCCCCTATCTCCTCCGAACATCGATGGGCACATATAACAAGTGTAACCCATTCTCTTCACGAAAGGAGAACGCATATTTTTTACTCATCCCATAAAAGAGATCAGCATACGTTCTATAAATCTGGGGTTGTTTCCATGTGCAGTGCATTCAGGGTGATAAATAATCTTCATTAACGGATCATGTCTTGATACATAAAGCTCGATTTAGTCCTATGTATCATATGCACGGTCTCTTATATTGCGTTGGAAGCTTTACTATACATCATCAAGAAAGGTAGAAGAATACATAGACAGCTACCATAAAAGTACATTCGGGCTGCGGTAATTTATCACCACCTTGAAGGTGTTCTGCTGCCTTGGCTATATACACACACACCCTTTTCCGTCGCTGGTGTCATTATATTCTGTGCCACCTTCATCCTTCTTGGGTTAATGTTATTCCTCTTTGACATCTTTATAGAATTGCAGTCCTAGGGCTCTGGGAAGGTGAGAAGATGGTGCACAGTTGTAATGAATAAGGGAGGCACAAACCATTAGATATTGCAATGTAGCAATGCATATATATATATATATATACAGTTAGGTCCAGAAATATTTGGACAGTGACACAATTTTCGCGAGTTGGGCTCTGCATGCCACCACATTGGATTTGAAATGAAACCTCTACAACAGAATTCAAGTGCAGATTGTAACGTTTAATTTGAAGGTTTGAAGAAAAATATCTGATAGAAATTGTAGGAATTGTACACATTTCTTTACAAACACTCCACATTTTAGGAGGTCAAAAGTAATTGGACAAATAAACCAAACCCAAACAAAATATTTTTATTTTCAATATTTTGTTGCGAATCCTTTGGAGGCAATCACTGCCTTAAGTCTGGAACCCATGGACATCACCAAACGCTGGGTTTCCTCCTTCTTAATGCTTTGCCAGGCCTTTACAGCCGCAGCCTTCAGGTCTTGCTTGTTTGTGGGTCTTTCCGTCTTAAGTCTGGATTTGAGCAAGTGAAATGCATGCTCAATTGGGTTAAGATCTGGTGATTGACTTAGCCATTGCAGAATGTTCCACTTTTTTGCACTCATGAACTCCTGGGTAGCTTTGGCTGTATGCTTGGGGTCATTGTCCATCTGTACTATGAAGCGCCGTCCGATCAACTTTGCGGCATTTGGCTGAATCTGGGCTGAAAGTATATCCCGGTACACTTCAGAATTCATCCGGCTACTCTTGTCTGCTGTTATGTCATCAATAAACACGTGACCCAGTGCCATTGAAAGCCATGCATGCCCATGCCATCACATTGCCTCCACCATGTTTTACAGAGGATGTGGTGTGCCTTGGATCATGTGCCGTTCCCTTTCTTCTCCAAACTTTTTTCTTCCCATCATTCTGGTACAGGTTGATCTTTGTCTCATCTGTCCATAGAATACTTTTCCAGAACTGAGCTGGCTTCATGAGGTGTTTTTCAGCAAATTTAACTCTGGCCTGTCTATTTTTGGAATTGATGAATGGTTTGCATCTAGATGTGAACCCTTTGTATTTACTTTCATGGAGTCTTCTCTTTACTGTTGACTTAGAGACAGATACAGCTACTTCACTGAGAGTGTTCTGGACTTCAGTTGATGTTGTGAACGGGTTCTTCTTCACCAAAGAAAGTATGCGGCGATCATCCACCACTGTTGTCATCCGTGGACGCCCAGGCCTTTTTGAGTTCCCAAGCTCACCAGTCAATTCCTTTTTTCTCAGAATGTACCCGACTGTTGATTTTGCTACTCCAAGCATGTCTGCTATCTCTCTGATGGATTTTTTCTTTTTTTTCAGCCTCAGGATGTTCTGCTTCACCTCAATTGAGAGTTCCTTAGACCGCATGTTGTCTGGTCACAGCAACAGCTTCCAAATGCAAAACCACACACCTGTAATCAACCCCAGACCTTTTAACTACTTCATTGATTACAGGTTAACGAGGGAGACACCTTCAGAGTTAATTGCAGCCCTTAGAGTCCCTTGTCCAATTACTTTTGGTCCCTTTAAAAATAGGAGGCTATGCATTACAGAGCTATGATTCCTAAACCCTTTCTCCGATTTGGATGTGAAAACTCTCATATTGCAGCTCGGAGTGTGCACTTTCAGCCCATATTATATATATAAATGTATTTCTGAACATGTTTTTGTAAACAGCTAAAATAACAAAACTTGTGTCACTGTCCAAATATTTCTGGACCTAACTGTATATATATATATATATATATATATATATATATATATATATATATACATTTATATATATATAAAATTGAAAAATAGAGCAGCACAACACCAAAAACTTTTCTTAGGGTGCAGTATTCCTACCTTGCGGTTTCTTCAGATAACCATCCATAATAAGACAAAAAAGCAGGCAGCACTCCACGGGTTTTTCAATTACCTGACCTTTATTGGTCACATAGGTGCATAGTGACATTTCGGTTCTGATGTGAACCGTCACTAGAAGAATGTCCGAAGAAGGTTCACATCAGACTGGAAATATCACTATGCACCTATGCGACCAATAAAGGTCAGGTAATTAAAAACCTGTGGAGTGCTGCCTTCTTTTTTGTCTATATTTATATATATATATATATATATATATATATATAGATATATATATATATATATTGTGTGCAGAATTATTAGGCAAATTAATATTTTGATCACATGATACTTTTTATACATGTTGTCCTACTCCAAGCTGCATAGGCTTGAGAGCCAACTACCAATTAAGTAAATCAGGTGATGTGAATCTCTGTAATGAGGAGGGGTGCGGTGTAATGACATCAACACCCTATATAAGGTGTGCTTAATTATTAGTTATGAGGGAGCTTCCTTTCCTTTGGCAAAATGGGTCAGAAGAGAGATTTGACAGGCTCTGAAAAGTCTAAAATTGTGAGATGTCTTGCAGAGGGATGCAGTAGTCTTGAAATTGCCAAACTTTTGGAGCGTGATCACTGACCAATCAAATGTTTCATGACAAATACCCAACAGGGTCGCAAGAAGCGTGTTGGGCAAAAAAGGCGCAAAATAACTGCCCATGAATTGAGGAAAATCAAGCATGAAGCAGCCAAGATGCCATTTGCCACCAGTTTGGTCATATTTCAGAGCTGCAACCTTACTAGAGTATCAAAAAGCACAAGGTGTGCCATACTCCTGGATATAGCCAAGGTAAGGAAGGCTGAAAAACCCCCACCTTTGAACAAGAAACGTAAGGTAAAATGTCAAGACTGGGCCAAGAAATATCTTAAGACTGATTTTTCAAAGGTTTTATGGACTGATGAAATGAGAGTGACTCTTGATGGGCCAGATGGATGGGCCAGAGGCTGGATCAGTATAGGGCAGAGAGCTCCACTCCGACTCAGATGCCAGCAAGGTGGAAGTGGAATACTGGTATGGGCTGGTATCATCAAAGATGAACTTGTGGGACCTTTTTGGGTTGAGGATGGAGTGAAGCTCAACTCCCAGACCAACTGCCAGTTTCTTGAAGACAACTTCTTCAAGCAGTGGTACAGGAAGAAGTCAATATCGTTTAAGAAAAACATGATTTTAATGCAGGATAATGCTCCATCACATGCATCCAACTACTCCACAGCATGGTTTGCCAGTAAAGGTCTAAAGGATGAAAAAATAATGACATGGCCCCCTTGTTCACCTGATCTGAACCCCATAAAGAACCTGTGGTCTCTCATAAAATGTGAGATCTACAGGGAGGGAAAACAGTACACCTCTCGGAACAGTGTCTGGAGGCTGTGATTGCTGCTGCATGCAATGTTGATCGTAAACAGATCAAGCAACTGACAGAATATATGGATGGTAGGCTGTTGAGTGTCATGATAAAGAAAGATGGCTATATTGGTCACTAATTTTTTTGGGTTTAGTTTTTGCATGTCAGAAATGTTTATTTCTAAATTTTGTGCAATTATATTGGTTTACCTGGTGAAAATAAAGAAGTGAGATGGAAATATATTTGGTTTTTATTAAGTTGCTTAATAATTCTGCACAGTAATAGTTACCTGCACAATCAGATATCCTCCTAAGATAGCCAAATCTAAAAAACCCCACTCCAACTTCCAAAAATATTTAGCTTTGATATTTCTGAGTCTTTTGGGTTGATTAAGAACATAGTTGTTGATCAATAATAAAGAAAATCCTCTAAAATACAACTTGCCTAATAATTCTGCACATGGTGTATATATATATATATTGTATATAACCAAGCAATGGAAGCAAAAACATACATTACATTTTCAAAAAAGTATTTTAATTACAATTTTGTCAAATTACATATTGAAATAAATAATTATTATCGATTCTGTCAATTGAATTCTAAAAGTACATGGATTTTAATAGGACATAGAGCAGAATGAAGAACCTGGCACTCAGTCCTGGTCGTACGACTAATAAGTAGTGATGAGCGAGTACTAAAAAGCTCGGGTGCTCGATGCTCGGGCCGAGCATCCCAAGATACTCGTGTACTCGGCCCGAGCAACGAGCCCAATGTTATCCTATGGGAGACCCGAGTATTTTTATGAAATGACCCCCGGCAGCATGTAGAAACGCTAAAAATGTCACAAAAGTCTCAGAAGAGTGCTCAAATGACATGGCGACAGCATGGGGAAGACCCCTTGAAGCATTTATCACTCAAAAGTCACAGCTGTGAACAATTTTATCCGCGTTTTACGCCATTTTTACGGACTCACCGGAAAACCTTCCAAAATGACACCAAAATGAATTTTCATGGCGGAAATGTTAAGGGCACATACCCAATAGTGAGATAGAGCTGGTGTATGTTACTTTTGGAGATTACATGAAAGATTTTACGTGAAAACATTGTGTGGCACTTCGATGTCCCTGAGAAGAGACGTACATGAAGGCCTCTTGAGTCTAATGTGCCCATTTTGAGGAAGTGGGTCTATTGTAGTATAGCCCTTTGGCAGGGCAGCCAAAAATTGGGAGGCTCCACATTGTCCCTGGATAGAGACGTGCATGAGGGCCTGTAAACCTGAAGTGTCCATTGTCAGGAAGTGGGTCTATTGTAGTATAGCCCTTAGGCAGGGCAGCCAAAAATTGGGAGGCTCCACATTGTCCCTGGATAGAGACGTGCATGAGGGCCTGTAAACCTGAAGTGTCGATTGTCAGGAAGTGGGTCTATTGTAGTATAGCCCTTAGGCAGGGCAGCCAAAAATTGGGAGGCTCCACATTGTCCCTGGATAGAGACGTGCATGAGGGCCTGTAAACCTGAAGTGTCCATTGTCAGGAAGTGGGTCTATTGTAGTATAGCCCTTAGGCAGGGCAGCCAAAAATTGGGAGGCTCCACATTGTCCCTGGATAGAGACGTGCATGAGAGCCTCAAAACATTGTTCCCATTGCAAAGGAGCGGGTCTCCTGTCGTTGTAATGTCCATTCTGCAAAGAATGGGCGAAAAAATTTACCACTGGGGGTATACCTGAAACAAAGGCCTAACTATTGTAACGGTCATCATGGTGGCACATGAGGAGAAGGAGGAGCAGTCCAGCGATTATCCAAAGTCCAGAAGTGTGTACCCATGGGTGAGTGGAGGTACTTGGCAAATTCCCGTTACAAACTTTAAATTCCGCTCTCATTTGCTGGTGGTGTGGTGAAGTCTGGCCCAATCCAACCCTTGTTCATCTTGATCAGAGTCAGCCTGTCAGCATTTTCAGTTGACAGGCGGGTGCGTTTATCTGTAATGATTTCACCTGCGGCACTAAAAACACGCTCTGACAAAACACTAGCGGCAGGGCAGGCCAGGACTTCGAAGGCGTAGAGATCCAATTCATGCCACATGTCCACCTTGGATACCCAATAATTGTAAGGCACAGAGGAATGTCGGAGTACAGTTGTTCGATCTGCAAGGTACTCCTTGAGCATCTGGGCAAACTTAGGATTTCTTGTGGCACTACCCCGCACCTCAGGGGCTGTGGTACGTGAGGGGCTGAGAAAACTGTCCCACATCTTAAAGACTGTTCCCCTACCTCTGGCGGATTGGACTTGTGCCCCTCTCGGCTGTACGCCTTGGTTGTTCACTGATTCCTGACCTATGCCACTAGCGTTTTGTGAGGGAAATGCTTTGCCTACTTCCGTGACTATGGCCTTCCGGAACTGCTGCATTTTGGCTGACCTCTCCGCCTCGGGAATAAGAGACATAAAGTTCTCCTTGTAGCGTGGGTCTAACAGTGTTACCAACCAGTAGTGATTGTCGGCCAAGATGTTCTTAACGCGAGGGTCACGAGACAGGCAGCTTACCATAAAGTCAGCCATGTGCGCTAGACTCTTAACAGCCAGTACTTCAGTATCCTGACCAACATGATGACTGAACATGCTGTCCTCCTCCTCCTCCTCCTCATCTACCCTGTCCTCTGGCCAGCCACGCTGAACTGAGGATATGACTGGTGTGCATGTCATATCCTCAATTTGGCCGGAGAGTTGCTCCATGTCTTCATCCTCCTCCTCGTCATAGTCCTCCACTGCACGTTGTGATGAGACGAGGCTGGGCTGTGTGTTATCACCCACACCCACTACTGTTTCTTGCTCCAACTCATCGCGCTCCGCCTGCAATGCATCATGTTTGTTTTTGAGCAGAGACCGTTTTAGAAGGCAGAGAAGCGGTATGGTGACGCTAATAATGGCGTCATCACCACTCACCATCTTGGTGGAGTCCTCAAAGTTTTGGAGGATGGTACATAGGTCGGACATCCATCTCCACTCCTCAGGTGTTATGTGTGGAGTTTGACCCATTTCCCGACGGCTTAGGTGATGCAGGTACTCAACAACTGCCCTCTTCTGCTCACATATCCTGACCAACATGTGCAGAGTTGAATTCCAACGCGTGGGGACATCACACACCAGTCTGTGAGCCGGAAGATGCAAACGGCGCTGAAAGCCGGCAAGGCCGGCTGAAGCAGTAGGTGACTTTGAAAAATGTGCAGACAGGCGGCGAACTTTTACCAGCAGATCAGACAGCTCTGGGTATGACTTTAGAAACCGCTGAACCACGAGGTTGAGCACATGGGCCACGCATGGAACATGTGTCAGCTGGCCTCGCCTCAAAGCCGCCACCAGGTTCCGGCCATTGTCACACACGACGTTTCCTGGCTTTAGGTTCAGAGGTGTGAGCCAGTGATCTGCCTGCTGTTTCAGAGCTGTCCACACCTCTTCTGCATTGTGGGGTTTGTCACCTATGCAGATTAGCTTCAGCACAGCCTGTTGCCGCTTCACCGAGGCAGTGCTGCAGTGCTTCCAGCTTGGGACTGGTGTGGAGGGTAAAGTGGATGAAGATGCGCAGGAGGAGGAGGAGGCTGAAGAGCATGACATTCCGGAGCTGTAGAGTGTGGGTGAAACCCTGACTGAGGTAGGGCCTGCAAACCTTGGTGTGGGAAGGACGTGTTCCGTCCCTCGCTCAGACTGGGTTCTAGCATCCACAATATTAACCCAGTGTGCCGTCAACGAGATGTAGCGGCCTTGCCCACAAGCACTTGTCCACGTGTCTGGGGTTAGGTGGACTTTGGGTGAAACAGCGTTGTTCAGGGCACGTGTGATGTTTTGTGACACGTGGTTATGCAACGCGGGGACGGCACACCGGGAGAAATAGTGGCGGCTGGGGACCGAGTAACGTGGGACAGCTGCTGCCATCAGGTCGCGGAATGCTTCTGTCTCCACCAGCCTAAAAGGCAACATTTCCAGCGCAAGCAGTCGCGAAATGTTAGCATTTAGAACTGTGGCATGTGGGGCGTTGGCAGTGTATTTGCGCCTGCGTTCAAAGGTTTGCTGAATGGATAACTGAACGCTGCGCTGGGACAAGGACGTGCTTGATGATGGTGTTATTTCTGCGTAGGCAACTGCAGGTGCAGGACCGGAGGAGGCTTGTTCGCAGGCAGCATGGACAGGGGATTGGCTCTCATGCACAACAAGCGAAGACGTAGCAGTGACATCAGCAAGCACTGCTCCTCGACTCTTTTGTACTTCCCACAAAGTCGGGTGCTTGGCTGACATGTGCCTGATCATGCTGGTGGTGGTCAGGCTGCTAGTTTTGGTACCCCTGCTGATGCTGGCATGGCAGGTGTTGCAAATGGCCTTTTTAGAATCATCTGGAGCCAACTTAAAAAACTGCCAGACTCGGGAAGACCTAACATTTGTACAGGCACCTTGTGTCGTGTTGTTGTTCCGGAGAACGGTTGCCTGACTTCTGCCTGGAGCCACCACCCTGCTTCTTACTGCCTGTTGGGATGCTACGCCTCCCTCCCCCTGTGCACTGCTGTCCTCGCTCTGCATATCCTCCTGTCAGGTTGGGTCAGTTACTGGATCATCCACCACGTCGTCTTCCTCTTCCGCACCTTGCTCCTCCTCCTGACTTCCTGACAATTGTGTCTCATCATCGTCCACCCCTTGTTGAGACACGTTGCCAACTTCGTGAGAACGTGGCTGCTCAAATATTTGGGCATCTGTACATACGGTCTCCTCATGACCCACTTCAACATGAGCTGGCGAGAGGTCAGAATGTGCGAATGGAAATGTGAACAGCTCTTCCGAGTGTCCAAGTGTGGGATCAGTAATGTCCGAGGACGTGTACTCAGCCTTGTGGTAGGAAGGAGGATCAGGTTCTGAAATGTGCGGTGCAGTATCACGGCTACTGACACTTGACCGTGTGGAAGACAGAGTGTTTGTGGTGGTGCCAATCTGACTGGAAGCATTATCCGCTATCCAACTAACAACCTGTTGACACTGGTCTTGGTTCAAGAGCGGTGTACTGCTGCAGTCCCCAAGAATTTGGGACAAGACGTGCGAGCGACTAGATGTGGCCCTTTGTTGTGGCGAAATTAGAGCTTGCCCACGACCTCGGCCTCTGCCTGCACCAACATCACGTCCACTTCCTTGTTCGTTGCCAACGCCCTTGCGCATTTTGCAATGATGTGCTGATGTGTATTCACTAGACTTGTGCGTTATATCCAAGTTTGTGCAAAACGCACACAAGTGCACCTGTACGCTGCCACCGACAGGCACACACGTGCGGTTTTTAAATGCAAGCACGGACGCACTAAGAACCTAACAGGTTTTTAGGAGCGACAATTACTGAGAAGTCTGACACTATCAGACACTGCTGACTGACGTGTATTATACACTAGACTTGTGCGTTATATAATAGTTTGTGCAAAACGTGCACCTGTACGCTGCCACCGACAGGCACACACGTGCGGTTTTTAAATGCAAGCATGGACGCACAAAGAACCTAACAGGTTTTTAGGAGCGACAATTACTGAGAAGTCTGACACTATCAGACACTGCTGACTGACGTGTATTATACACTACACTTGTGCGTTATATAATAGTTTATGCAAAACGTGCACCTGTACGCTGCCACCGACAGGCACACACGTGCGGTTTTTAAATGCAAGCACGGACGCACTAAGAACCTAACAGGTTTTTAGGAGCGACAATTGCTGAGAAGTCTGACACTATCAGGACTGTTTTAGACTGTGTACACCAGCCCCAGATAGGATGAAGGCTGGTATACGGTCACCACTAGGAATGGCTATATACCCTGCCTGCCTGCCTGTATACTGCTACAATAGTCCTGACAAGGACTCTTCTGGTCACTAGCCTGTATTCCGACCTGGCTATACCCTGCCTGTATACAGCAACAATAGTCCTGAGAAGGACTCTGCTACTGTACTCCGACCTCGCTATACCCTGCCTGCCTGTATACAACTATAATAGTCCTGAGAAGGACTTCTGGTCACACTGTTTGCAGCCCTGCTACGGAAATAACTATAAAGGGCCGCAAACCTTTCCCTGAAGCAGCAACACTCTCCCTGCACTGACTGTCTGGATGGCTGTGTGCAGAGCACAGCGCGCCCGCCGGTATAAAGGCTCGGTCACGCTGTGCAGGCCGGCCAATCACTGCAATTCCACAACTAACAGGGCTGTGGCATTGCAGTGGTCTGCCAGCCAATCCCTGCATGAGGGCTGGCTCTCAAAAGAGTGCCAACATGCAGGGATGAAGACCACGAGTACAGCACGAGTATCGCGAGATTACTCGGTCCCCGCCGAGTAGCCCGAGTACAGTGGTACTCGTGCGAGTACCGAGTAGGAGCAAGCATACTCGCTCATCTCTACTAATAAGTATTTTTCTCCTCCAGTGTGCCTGATTCTGTAGCTAAAAAGACTTGTGATCATTCAAGTAATATGAGAGTGAGTCAAAAGAATATTCACACTCTGGCCATAGAATTTATTTTTTATCAACTTTCAAAAAGAAACAAATACATCATTTTTCAACATAATCTTCCTGCTTTTCAATATATTTTGTCCATCTGTATACCATCTTGCATATTCCCTCATTAAAAAGTAATTTAGGCTGAGGTTTGCAAAACATTTTTGTAAAATATCAGCACCAGATTCGCCCTCGGATTTCATAAATTGAAACACTGCACGTTGCTCTTTTTTCATGTAAATGACTAGTAGGTATTTTGCACCGCAGTCACAAATGAACTGACGTAACACATTCAAACCTGCACAGCAGTGGCTGGAGAGACAAAGGACTTGTATAGAAATTGTTTAGACATTGTGGTCAACAGAAATTTTAATTTAACTGGAGTGTAGGAAGTGGACGGGCCGTGAAATGTAAAGTATATAGTTACGTAGAGTGCAATGTGTTATGCCTATTGCTAAATGTGCACGTTTATATGTTATGCTGCAGCTGGGTGCAGGTCCCCGACACAGTAAAGTGGGACTGTCACCAAAGGCGTTACCTAGTGGTTGAGCTGAGATAGCTGCAAGATGGAAGAGAAAGGGTTAAATGGGTAGTGACATATGTGGGAGAGAGATTGGTTGGGAGGTCTTGAGAGGAGTACTCTAGAATAGGGTTCAAGTGTGAGAACATGTGGCCTCGGTGCTAGGGCCAGTTAGGGAACCTTGAGGTATCCTAGAGAGGTCCTGATCCTACAGCTCACCCTGTCGGGGTTAGAGATTTGTCCGTTAGAGAGCCACCAGAGCCCAGAATCACATGAAGGTGAACAGAGTAAGGGAGAAGTAGACACAGACCTTGGAGCTTGAGGACAATATCCAAGATAGCGGAGGGGGACAAGTTGGGAGGTAATACTTCACAATGAGAGGAAGGGAGCAAAAGGAAAGCATGTCTGTAATACCGATGTAAAGAATGAAGTTAACTTTCTGGTTGGCTAAGTGATCTGTGGTGTCGTGTGTGTTACTGACTATCTATGACAAGGACTGCCAATGGGGTGACCAACACTAGTTGGAAGAAACCTGTAAGTGTTGTACACCCTACCTAAGGTCCCATGAGTACCTAGATTCTCCTTAGTGAAGGAATGTGGCACACGTGCGGACTGGGGCCAACACTTTCCTTCACGACTGTGAAGTTTTTTTGACTCACCTTCGTATGCTGCATTTGTGCTATAAAAGAATACAACCCTGAAATTGCATGGAGTCTCAAAGCCAAGTGAAGACTAAAAATGAGATGACATTTTAAAGTTCAGATTTGTCGGCGTCAACAAATTTTCCCAAATAAATCTGCGTCAAATAAATCTGGATGAATCTCAATACTTGAAAGCTTGTAATTACTTGGGAAATACACATGGGGTAGATTGAGAGAGTGAGAGAAAGGGAGAGCGAGAACTCCACTTGATCATAAGAGCATGCACTTTATTGGAGAGAGAGAACTCCACTTGATCATAAGAGCTTATACTCTACAAGAGAGGTTAGAGAGAGGACTCTGCTGATAATAATAGCTAACACTCTATAGGAGAGGAGAGAGAGAAAACTCTGTTGATAATATGAGCTTATACTACAGAAGGGAGAGAGAGAGGAGCCTGCTGATCATAAGAGCTTACTGTCATGATTTTGGTTAACGGTGCCCTGTTATCCTGCAGAGCCTATGCTAGACCTCATAGTTTCTTCTGGTTCCTGGTTTAGTCCTGTGTTTTGTGGGAGGGGCCTGTTCGTTGGAGCCTCATTCTGGGTGATTGCTCTGCTTTATCTGGGAGTTGTTTCACCTGGAATAGCGCCAGTGATAGTTCTTGTTCAGCAGTGTACATCTCTGGTACCCGTAAGTGACTGACCTGATCTTTTCCCGTTACCTAGTTCCTCATACCTCATCCAGTCTCTTTCTCTACTCTGACCTGAGCCCCTGTCTCCCTGACCTTTGGCTTGTTTCCTAACCTCAGTTCCTCTTGCTCCCATGTCCGATATGTCCTCTTGGCTTCTCGACCTTGGCTCGTCCCCTGACTCTGGCTCCGCTCTCTTCCTGGTTCTTGATGCAACTTTCTTGTTTACAGACCCTTGGCTTTCACTTAAACTTCGGCTTGTCTTTTTCCCTCCATCACTGATGTTACCTTTCGGCTTCTGACTCCTGGCTTGTTTGCCTATCCCTCAATAGTGTGTCTAGCAACACCTAGTGTACACACCTTGCAGAAGTTGTCCACTAGTGTGTCTGGCAACACCTATTGGCCCTAGCGTCTCATTACACGTGGGTGTTTAGCATCACATTTACATTCTACCAGAGGGAGAGAGAGGACCCCACTGATCATAAGAATTTACACTCTACAGGAGGGAAAGAGAGAGAGAGAGGACCCCACTAACAATAAGAGCTTACACTCTACAGGAGGCAGAGAAAGAGAGAACCCCAATGATGATAAGAATTTACACTCTACAGGAGGGAGAGAGAGAGAGAGAGAGAGGACTCCACTAACAATAAGAGCTTACACTCTACAGGAGGTAGAGAAAGAGAGAACCCCAATGTTCATAAGAATTTACACTCCACAGGAGGGAGAGAGAGAGGACCCCGCTAACAATAAGAGCTTACACTCTACAGGAGGCAGAGAGAGAATGAGAGAACCCCACTGATCATAAGTGCTTGCACTCTACATGAGAGCAGAGAGGACTCTGCTGATCATAAGAGCTTACACTCTACAGGAGGGACAGAAAAAGGACCCCACTAACCATAAGAGTTTACACTCTACAGGAGGGAGAGAAAGAGGACCCTGCTTATCATAAGAGCTTACATTCTGTAGGAGGGAGAAAGGACCCTGCTTATCATAAGAGCTTAAAATCTACAGTAAGGACAGAGAGATAGAGGACCCCACTGATCATAAGAGCTTACACTCTACAGGAGAGGAGAGAGAGCAGACCTCCCTGATTATAAGAGCACACACTACAGGAGAGGAGAGAGAGAGGACTCTGCTGTTCATAAGAGCTTATAGTCCACAGGAGAGGAGAAGAAGATGTACAAGCTTTATTCCACTGGGAACCACTGATCTGTGATGACACAGGAGCTTTTCATCACTATACAAGGTATGATAATCCATATGTACACAAAAAGATGCTAGCTAGTTCTCTGTTACTTGTGTGAGAGATGTTGCATGCAAGTTTTTGTTTTTTGTGAACTGCAAATCAATTCTCAAAGTGTTCAAATTCTCTTGAAAATTGAAAGTGCGTGCTATTTGACTCAAACTCGATTCTCCATTGATTGATCTACTCATTTCTAGTGTAAACCTTTAATGTTGTCTGAGTTCCTCTGGACCCCAAAACATA
The DNA here is from genome assembly GCF_048569485.1 of Anomaloglossus baeobatrachus. Classification (NCBI taxonomy): domain Eukaryota; kingdom Metazoa; phylum Chordata; class Amphibia; order Anura; family Aromobatidae; genus Anomaloglossus; species Anomaloglossus baeobatrachus. Next base: position 585,541,373 of record NC_134355.1, read on the forward strand.
ATAACAGAAGGGGAGGAAAAAGGTTTTAAGTAATAAAATGCATTATGCTAACTTGTCTTAGGCCCTCGCCTGTCCTTACTTTACCTCGACAGCTTCTGTGTCCTCTGGTGGTTTATCTAGCGCTTCCTTCCATTGTTAAGGTTAATGAATGGCTTCAAAGGGTCACGTGGTGAAAATCGCTCCCCCATATGACCATTGACTGACATTTTGTTGAATTTGTGTAAATTTGTGACAAATATGTGACAGATTTTCTATATACAGATTGACTCACTTATTTCTAATCATGTTCACCCTGTTTGTAACCTCAAGCTATGAGCCTATATGGAGAACTGTTCTATAAGAATAGCTTACTGTATGGTGGATTTGACTCGCCCACCCCAGGGCTATGGGACACCCGGTGCCGGGCCGGACTAGTCCGGTGGTAGTCAGTGGTGGCTGGACCCGGCTCCGTGGCCCTGGTGGGTGTCAGTTGAATATGTGGCTGATGAGTTAAAGTTAATGTTCGTGACGCCACCTGTGGTATGCGGCTATTAAGCCGCCGCTGCTATGGGAGAACTCCGGGGTGATGTTATGGCAGCTATGATGGTACTGCTCCCCACAGGTGGAGCGATGCCCCGGGATACCGTTGGTGCCCGTGAAAGTCTATGGTGTTGTGTGGCTAACACGGTGCAGGGCCGACAGGCGAGGAAAGAACCAGGCACAAACAACAGTCTCTTTACCTTCTCCTCTTTTACTCTGGGAACAGTCCAGTCCTGGGAGACCGTTACAGGTGGTGATGGGGATCCGGTCGGCCTGGAAGTACTTGGGATGATCTTTCTGGCCAGCTGAGTATGAGGCCTACTCCTGTACTTTGCTTTGTGATGATAGGACCCTGCTTCTCTGAATCCAGCAATGGCCCTCTTCGCTGCTGGGACCAATAGCACGTCCCTTCTTTCTGTAGGTGGCTGCGCAGACCCTCTCTCTGGTGCTTCTCCGCTGGAGTCCACACCGGGCCCTGATGCTACAGCTGTACCTTGGATGTTTCTGGGCCAGGGGCTTGCAGCTCTCCTGCCCTTCGGACTCGGCTACCAGGGACGGATTTTATACCCTGGCAACCACAGACTCCGATGTCTGAGTCTCTCTGCTGCCTCTCAGCTATTCCTGCTTCTCTGGGCCAAGCTGCTCCAGCTCCAGGCCCCAGATTCACAGGACAGCTCACTCTGCGTCTGTTCACTTCCACTACTCCCTTCAGACTGACTCCACTTCCTCCCTCTGGTCAGGTAGAGGAAGGCTCCCTGGAATTCCAGGTTCAGAGCTCCCCCTGCTGGCCGGAGGGAGAACTGTGTTGGGTGTTAAACCTGCTGGCCAATGGATCTCCCAATTACCTCCAGGCTCAGCATTAACCCTTTGGGAGGGCAATGCTGTTGTGGCGACCAGGTCCTAGGGCGCCACACTCCCCCTTAGTTAAATTCAGTACTCCCGGACTGTGGAAACAACACATAACATGTCATACATTTCATCCCAATATGGGAGGCACATTCTCTTTAACGTTACAAATTCAAACAGTACTATAAGAGTCCAGTGTGGCTCCCTGCCGGGTGTCCATTACACTGCTCCATGGGGGACCCGCCGCGATAAAACCCCCAACGTAGGCTCTGGGCGTGCGTCAGAGCATTGATGACCCCACTCTATGCACGCCGGACGGGTTTTTCTTCAGGGGTGTCGAGCACACTGGTGCTAACTATGAACAATTTAGGTGTTGGCCACCCATAGTCCAGTGGCCCAATTGTCCATTTTCACAATCAAAGAAAAAGAAAAACATTTTGTACACAACATTACAGACATTTCGCATAACTATTTACATTCCAATAAATACTCTTTCTTTCTCCTTTATACATTTGATTCCCTATACCTTAGAGGGGGTTGTCCCCGAGTGCTGCGTTGGGACCTGCGTAGCTCTGGTGTTTGTCCCTGACTACTTAGTGTGTCTCCTATCTCAGCACTACCGGTAGGCCTAACCCCAATAGGTATGCATGATGATCGCCCATGTGGTCTAAGAGTCGCCAAGGGTATGACAGGTTCACCACTGACAGGGGGTTGATCCTCCTGTTCCACTGCTGGCGTGTCACCTCGTGTCGGGGCGGACGGTTCTTTGGGTGGATCCGGAACCTGTTCTGTTTCTGGCTCGACCAACTGTGGGAACGTCAGGACCGGTACCACTACGGCACCATTTATGCGGGTCCAAGTCTTGGGGAATTTGCCGAGGATTGTTTGTATCATCTCTTCCCCCTCTTCTCGAACTTGCTCCACTTCCTTTTGAACTTTGCACCGCTCAGGGCACGTCTTCAGGCGGTCTCTGGATACTGCTTGACAAGTCTTGCCTTCATCCTTGCTTATGAGGCACACCTTACTGTTGTCAAAGTTGGAGGGGATAATGGTGTAGGGCTCGTTTTCCCACTGATCATCCAATTTATGCGTCCTCCGCTTCTTCTTGAGGACTTGTTCTCCAGGTGCTAAGGGAGTTGCTGGGGCCGTTTGATTGTACTGCTGTTCTTGTCTCGTTCTTGCTTGAGACAGGCTCCTTTCCACGCACTCCTGGACCTTACGGTACCGCTGCTGCCGTTCTGCATCCCAATCCTCTATTTCTTGAACCGCCTCAGGCGACACAGTCCCCATCTCAAAGTCTACAGGCAACTTGCCTGGTCTGGCTCGCATCAGGTAAGCGGGGCTGCAGTTGGTCGAATTCACTGGGATGTGGTTGTACAAGTCTACCAGATCTGGCAACTTTTCTGGCCATTGGTTCCTCTCTTCCAGCGGTAGGGTCTTCAGCATATCAATAACCACATGGTTCATTTTCTCGCACAGTCCATTGGTCTGGGGGTGGTACGGTGTGGTTCGAATTTTCTTACAACCGTACATGTTACAGAACTCTTGGAACACTTCAGCCTCGAATGCAGGACCCTGATCCGTCAGTACCCTTTCCGGATAGCCGTGCGGTCGACAAAAGGATGCCTGGAACGCTCTAGCTGCCGTCCTGGCTGTCTGGTCCTTCACAGGCACTACTACCAGGAAACGAGAGTAATGGTCCACAATGGTGAGGGCGTACACATAGCCTGACCGGCTTGGTGTTAACTTCACGTGGTCCAGGGCCACCAACTCCAGGGGCTGCTTCGTGACAATTGGCTGTAGGGGAGACCTTTGGCTGGCATCATCCTTCCGCCTCAAGTTACACGGGCCACAGTCTCGGCACCATTTCTCGATCATCTTTCTCATGTGCACCCAGTAGAACCGATCACGGAGTAAGGCCTCCAACTTCTTCCACCCGAAGTGCCCGGCGTTATCATGATACGCTGCTAGGACCATTGGAGCATCCCTCTGCGGAACCACTATCTGCCAGACAAGTTCATTTGTTCGATAGTTGACATATCTCTTGCAGAGCTTGCCTTGGTAGGTGAACAGTCGTCCCCTCTCTTTCCACAACTGCTGGGCTTCTTCTGGAGCATCTGGGCCAAGATGAGTCTCAGCTTGTGCTAGCTTTTCTTTGACCAATCGCACAGCCGGGTCACCGTTCTGTGTCTCTTCCCAATTATGGTGGAGTAATGGGTTAACCGAGACCTCGTGTTGGCTCGAGCGCTTCACTCCCACAGCATGCTCACACTGGGAAACACCCTGATGATGGAAAGCCGGTAACTCTATCTCTTCGAGTTCATCCAGGTCTTCTCCAGATTCGGGTAAGTGAGGCATTCTGGACAGCGCATCAGCATTGTTATTCTTCTTGCCAGCCCGATACTTGATGGTAAAGTCAAAGTTAGACAGCCGGGCCATCCACCGCTGTTCCAACGCACCTAACTTGGCTGTTGCCAGGTGTGTCAACGGATTGTTGTCCGTGAAGATGGTGAACTTGGCCGACGCCAGATAGTGCTTGAAGCGTTCAGTCACTGCCCAAACAATAGCGAGGAACTCCAGCTTGAAGGAACTGTAGTTTTCTGGATTCCTTTCTGTGGGCCGAAGCTTCCTACTGGCGTACGCTATCACCTTCTCTCTGCCTCCCTGCACCTGGGACAACACGGCTCCCAGGCCCACGTTGCTGGCGTCTGTATACAGTACAAACGGCTGGCTGTAGTCAGGGTAGGCCAGAATTTCTTCTCCCGTGAGAGCCCCTTTCAGCTGGACAAAGGATGTTTCTAGTTGGCTGCTCCATTCAAAGGGAGGGCTCTGCTTCTTAGCCTGCTTTGGCTGGCCCACCAGGAGATCTTGAAGGGGCGCTGCTATCTTGGTGAAACCATCAATGAACCTTCGGTAGTAGCCCACCAGCCCCAGGAACTGCCGCACCTCCTTTACCGTGGTGGGTCTTGGCCAGTCCTTGATTACGGTGACTTTCTCCGGATCAGGTGCCACACCTTCTGCGCTGACCACATGACCCAGGTACTGTACCTTTGGCTTCAAGAGGTGACATTTGGACGGCTTGATCTTCAGGCCATATTTTGACAAAGACTCAAACACTTCTGCTAAGTGCTTCAGGTGGTCTTCATAAGTCTTGGAGTAGACTATGACGTCATCCAGGTACAACAGCACGGTTTCGAAGTTGTGGTGGCCCAAGCAGCACTCCATCAACCGTTGGAATGTCCCTGGGGCGTTGCAGAGCCCGAATGGCATACAGTTGAACTCGCAGAGGCCCATTGGCGTCGTGAATGCAGTCTTCTCCTTGTCCGCCTCTGCCACGGGAACCTGCCAATACCCACTGGTGAGATCCAAGGTGGAGAAATAGTTAGCTGACTTTAAGGCTGTTAGTGACTCCTCTATTCTGGGTAGTGGATAAGCATCTTTATGTGTAATGCGGTTAATTTGCCTGTAATCTACACACATTCTCATTGTACCATCTTTTTTCTTTACGAGCACTAGTGGAGCTGCCCAGGGGCTACAACTATCTCTGATAACCCCAGCCTCCTTCATTTCCCGTAACATTTCTTTGGCACGCTGATACTGTGCGGGGGGTACAGGGCGGTATCTCTCTTTAACGGGAGGATGATCACCCGTGGGGATTTGATGTTTAACCCCTTTCACCTGCCCAAAATCTAGGGGGTGTTTGCTGAAGACCCGCTCGTACTCCTGTACCACCCGGTAAACCCCATGCTTTTGGTGTGAGGGGGTGGAGTCGGTGCCCACATGTAAGTTTTGGCACCAGTCTTCCAGCTGCCCCTTGGAGCCATTGTCTTCCGCCTGGTCGGACGGGATCAAGGGTTCCACTGCTTTGATGGTGTTGTTGCTGACAGTGTACAATTTTGCTACAGTGGCGTACCGGGGCAATTTGGCTTCCTCCTCCCCACAATTCAGGACACGGATGGGCACTCTCCCCTTGCGGACGTCTGCTACCCCTCTGGCTATCAGGACTCCAGGCCTGCTGTCTGAATACACCGGTTCTACCAAGGCATGGTAATCCTGACCCTTGAGGCCTATTGCTGCCCGACACCATATCAACATTTCACTTCTTGGGGGTATTGCAATGGGGAGGGGGTCACTTACCCTCACACTGCCAATTTCTCCTCCGGCCAGCTCTACCTGCTGCCTCCTCATCAGGGCTCTGATCTCCCTCTGTAGGGCACGCTGCTGCCCGGAGCTGGCAGTTTCAGACGCCTGTTGCAACAAAATTATCACTTCGGCAACACAATTTTCTATCACATTTGTACCAATGGTTACCAATGGGTCAGATTCTTTGCGATCAATATCTACAATTATCATCCCCTGACATGGCAATTCTACCCGCCCCACTTTAATGGTTACTTCTTTGTACCCAATTTGAGGTAAGGGCTGACCATTACTGGCCACAATTGTTAAATCATCATCTGGGCCATGGTCAATGTCTGAATCAGCCCAATATCTTTTGTACAGTTTGTAGGGGATGGTTGTTACCTGGGACCCCGTATCCAGGAGGGCATTCAAAGGGATCCCATCCAGCACAATAGGAAGGACCGGTCGTCCTCCCACATACTTGCTGCGGCTGGGTGTTGAGCCGGGCTTCCTTACACCTGGGGGTCGGCTCCTGGCCCCAGGCTCGGCCCATTTAAAGGACAGTATCGTGCAATGTGGCCCGCCTGGCTGCAGCGGCGGCAGATCGGTTGTCCCGTTGAATCATACCGGTCTGTGTCTCTGCCTCGGGTCGGCGGAACCCTCCTCTGTCGCATCCATGGGACGTCATCTGGGCTGGAGGCCAACTCGATTCTTGCAGGCGATGGGGTCACTTGTAGAGACTGCACGGTCTTGGCAAGGGCAGCTACAGTCTTGGTCAGCTCCTAGACCTGCTGTCTGAGCTCTGCAGTGGGATCCTTATCCAGGGACTGCGCCTCAGCCCCTGCAGTGGCTCGTGTTGCAGGCACCACCCCGGGGTACGTGATAGCAAGAGGCCGGAGGGGTACTGGGTCATTCGGTGTAGATTCTCTCAGTACCCGGATGGCCTGGTCCTTAAACTTTGCAAAGTCCAGAGCAGGGTTCTGCAGGACCATGATACGCAGCTGGGTCCTGTGGGCATCTGACAGGAGCCCCTCTATGAACTGCTCAGTTAGGAGTTTGTGTTCCTCACGTACACTCTCTGGGTCCACTTGTTTAACCGCTTTCAGGGCCTCTTGCAGGTTTAGGGCATAGTCCCTTATGCTGTCTGTGGCCCGCTGCTTGCACCCAAAGAATCTCATCTTTATCTCTGCTGCGGTGCGGGTGTCAAAAGTACTCTTTAGCTTGGCCAGTATCTGGGTTACTGTCCCTTTATCTGTATCAGGCCAGGACTTCACTTCACGCTGGGCTGCGCCGGCTAGCTGTCCCATTAATATGCCCACCTTCTGGCTCTCAGTCAGCGGATACACCCGGAACAAGCTGTGCAGGCTTTCTCTGAAGTCGCTCAAGGTATGGGACTCCCCGGAGTACTGCGGCAGCCATTCTGCGCCCGGTATGTACGGCATGGTGATCGGCATTACCGGCGCTACAGCGGGGGATGGGGCGACGGCGACAGGGATCGCTTCGGCTGGTGCTGCGGCGTCTCGGGCTATGGCAGCCACCTGCCCTCCCTCTGCGTCGGACATCTTCCTCCCCCTTAGTGAACCTTACCAGGCTCCGTTCACTTTTCAAATTTCCTTCTGGGTCGCGCGGGGTTAACAGCGCTCTGCTCTGATGGCGCGCTCCCTTCGCGCTCTTTGTCAGGCACGCCCCCCTTCTTCCTGCGCTCAGTGAGGCTAATGGCGGCGGCAGTTTTCAAACAGTGAAACACGCAGTAATACAGTCTTTAAAGCGCAATTCTTCAGGCGCACAGTACCCGGTGTGACCGGGCACGAAATCCTGTTCGTGACGCCAAAGTTGACTCGCCCACCCCAGGGCTATGGGACACCCGGTGCCGGGCCGGACTAGTCCGGTGGTAGTCAGTGGTGGCTGGACCCGGCTCCGTGGCCCTGGTGGGTGTCAGTTGAATATGTGGCTGATGAGTTAAAGTTAATGTTCGTGACGCCACCTGTGGTATGCGGCTATTAAGCCGCCGCTGCTATGGGAGAACTCCGGGGTGATGTTATGGCAGCTATGATGGTACTGCTCCCCACAGGTGGAGCGATGCCCCGGGATACCGTTGGTGCCCGTGAAAGTCTATGGTGTTGTGTGGCTAACACGGTGCAGGGCCGACAGGCGAGGAAAGAACCAGGCACAAACAACAGTCTCTTTACCTTCTCCTCTTTTACTCTGGGAACAGTCCAGTCCTGGGAGACCGTTACAGGTGGTGATGGGGATCCGGTCGGCCTGGAAGTACTTGGGATGATCTTTCTGGCCAGCTGAGTATGAGGCCTACTCCTGTACTTTGCTTTGTGATGATAGGACCCTGCTTCTCTGAATCCAGCAATGGCCCTCTTCGCTGCTGGGACCAATAGCACGTCCCTTCTTTCTGTAGGTGGCTGCGCAGACCCTCTCTCTGGTGCTTCTCCGCTGGAGTCCACACCGGGCCCTGATGCTACAGCTGTACCTTGGATGTTTCTGGGCCAGGGGCTTGCAGCTCTCCTGCCCTTCGGACTCGGCTACCAGGGACGGATTTTATACCCTGGCAACCACAGACTCCGATGTCTGAGTCTCTCTGCTGCCTCTCAGCTATTCCTGCTTCTCTGGGCCAAGCTGCTCCAGCTCCAGGCCCCAGATTCACAGGACAGCTCACTCTGCGTCTGTTCACTTCCACTACTCCCTTCAGACTGACTCCACTTCCTCCCTCTGGTCAGGTAGAGGAAGGCTCCCTGGAATTCCAGGTTCAGAGCTCCCCCTGCTGGCCGGAGGGAGAACTGTGTTGGGTGTTAAACCTGCTGGCCAATGGATCTCCCAATTACCTCCAGGCTCAGCATTAACCCTTTGGGAGGGCAATGCTGTTGTGGCGACCAGGTCCTAGGGCGCCACAGATTTGGATCATCAACATATTATATGGTCAGTCATTTATCTTGATTTTAAATATTAGTATAGACTTTTCCTCAAATTAGAGAAGAAATTAGAAGCCAAAACTTGTCAAAACTTACATATTATATAGTGCCTTGGAAAAGTATTTACACCCTGTGAATTTTTCCACATTTTTTTACATTACATCCTCAAACATAAATGTATTTTATTAGGATTCTATGTGATATACCAACACAAAGTGGCAAATATATGTGAAGTGTAAAGGAAACAATACATGTTTTTTCTAAATATTTAAAAAATATAAATTTGAAAATTGTAACATGCATTTGTATTCAGCCCATAGTAGTCTGATACCCCTAAATAATTCCGTGCAACCATTTGCCTCCAGAAGTTACCTTATTAGTAAATTGAGTTCACCTGTGTGAAATTTATTATCAGTATAACTAAAGTGTTCTGTGAAGGATTCAGAGGTTTGTTTGAGAACATTAGAGATCAAACTGCATCATTGAAAAAAAGGAACACACCAGACAGGTCAAAGATATAGTTGTGGAGAAGAGGAAAGCAGCATTAAGTTATAGAAAATAGCCCAACCTCTGAACATCTCATGAGGTACTGTTCAATCATCATCCATAAATGGAAGGAGTATGGCACAAACGGAAACCTACCAAGAAATGGCAGTCCCACTAAACTAACATCCCCTAATTAAAGAAGCAGCCAAGTGGCCCATAATCACTGTGGAGGAGCTGCTGAGATCCAAAGCTCAGACAGAAGAATCAATTCACAGGAGAGTACAATTTTTAGTCATATACTGCATGAAGCTGGACTTTATGGAAAAGTGGCAAGAAGAAGGTCATTTTTTTAAAGTAAGCCATATGAAGTCCTGTTTGCAGTTTGCAAAAGCTATGTAGGGAGCACAGCTATCATGTGGAAGAAGATGGTCTAATCAGAACATTTTGGGTTAAATGTAAAATATTATGTGTTGCAGGAAATATACTAAACATCACCCTAAAAACACCATCCTCATCATCAAACATGGTGGTGGCAGCATCATGCTGTGGGGAGGCTTTTCTTTAGTAGGGAAAGGAAAGCTGGTCAGAGTTGATGGGAAGATGGATGGAGCTAAATATAGGGCAATCCTGGAGGAAAACCTGTCAGAAGCTGCAAAATATGTGACTTGGAGAATAGGTTCACTTTTAACACAAATGCACATCCCAATTCTTTTAGATTTATATTTTTATAATATTTTAAAAACCATGATCATTTCCTTTACACTTCACAAATCTTTCCTACTTAGTGTTGGTACATCATATAAAGTTCCAATAAAATCCATTTAAGTTTGTATGTGTAATTTGAAGAAAAAGTGGAAAAGCTCACAGGGTATGAATACTTTTATTTAAAATAAGCTGATCAAGATTTTTTTTTTTTTAGGAAGCACCAAGAAATTGATAGCTTTGAAGACCCTGGATGTAGTGATTGGCCAAACAAACATAGTACAATAGATGAAAGACACATCATGCCTAATTCCTTTTTTGATATCGAGTGTTATCCTGTAGTGGTCTTTTTAATAGCATTGCATTCAAAAAGCCATATTATCAACATGGAAAGAAGGTCAAACACATAAACTATGCACAAAACACATCAGCTATGATGTAGAAAAATGGCAGCAGGTGCTCTGCACTAACGCATCCACATTTGTAATATTTTATATTGTTTACTGGAGAGCCGTACAATAATTATAATATGCAGCCAACAGTGAAGCATGGTGGAACTTCCTTGTAAATTTGCAACTCCATTTTAGCAAATGGAGTTGTGGAGCGAGATACTTTTACATCATGCAATACTAATGACCCATAATAAACATCCAATGTCAATAAAAACTATCTTCAGAGTAAAGAGTACAAAGAAGTCTTGGAAGTGATGATATGTCCCCAAAGAGCCCTGATCTGGATATTATTGAGTATATTTGGGTTTAAATGAAAAGGCAGAATGATTTACACAAGCCTACTTATCCACAGAAGATCTGCGGTTATTTCTTCAAGATGTTTGGAACAATCCCTGCGAGTTGCTTGAAAACTTGTATGCAAGTGTGCATACAAGAACTTATGCTGTTCTCAAGGCAAAGGGTGGTCACGCCAAATAATGATTTGATTTATCTTTTATGCATTTACTTTGTATTTTGTTAATTGATAAAAATAAACTATTGGTATTTCTATTTTTGAAACCACTCTTACTTTGCAGCATTATCCCACAGCTGCCTAAAGCTTTTCCATAGTACCATATGTGTATATGGCAGGTCTCCTGCTGCCCTTACTGTGTCCCAGGAGCTGCAGTGATAGAGCGTGTTTTCCATCACTGCAGCTTTTGGATTCTGAAAACCAGGATCATCGTGGGACATCGTGTGGATTACGTCAGACCTGCGGGATTGTTTTTGAGATTTATAAATTGGTTGAAGAGGGTATATTTTTTTACATTATTTAAAATAAAGGATTTTTGTGTATTTCTATTTTTCTTTCTTTTTACTTGCAGGGTTGCTAATGGGGGGGCCTCATAGACAAATCGCCATTAACAGCCTGGGGCTTAGTGGCAGCTGTAATTGTTGACAAATCACAACTGACATCAACCCATATATGACCTTAATTGCCACTGTACCAGGGGAATCGGGATGTGCTGGGTAAAGTGCCACAATAGGCTCATCTAATAGATGTACCAATTGTGGGCAGCTGCTGGCTGCTATTTTTTGGCCAGGGAGAGCCCAATAACCAGGGACTTTACCAGCCTAAGATTTCCAGTCCCCAGCTGTCTGCTTTATCTGTGCTGGTTATCACAAATAGCTGGGGGACCGCACATCATTTTTTTTTTTTTCACTGTGCCTGTCAATCACAGAAATGCCAGTATCAAAAAGGGCTACGGCATTACTCTGATTGTCAAAACTGGAGATTTAGACATGAACCGCATATCCAAAAATCATCAGCTGATCTAATTCCGTCAGGCAAAAACTAAAATACCTAAACATGAGGTCCTTGGTTTAACATTCTGATCAGACTGTATGAAGCCCACTGCCACATCACGGCAAACGTCTGAGTGGGTCCCTAAGTATATAAAGCCTTGAACGGTGTGGTGCCGCATGCCAACTACTGCCACAGTGACAGTGCTCCAGCAAGGCAGGTGACCTGGTGCCTCACAACACCCATGCTGCAAGGCTGAGTCCCCATGACTTCAGGCCACACCGCCCAACCATCACAAAACCACCACAACAATAGCCACCACACAGCATTGCGGTTCATGTCTAATTCTCCAGTTTTGCTTCATTGCATTGTCTATCTCCCTCTGTTTTTTACTTGAACCAACACTCCTCCCATTTGGCATAGGTGTTTTTAATTAGCAGGAGACTGCAAGGAGGGGTTCTGCCTTGCTCTCAGTTCACATGCTGGGAGCTTGTGAAAGGTGAAGCTCCTTTCACAATGTGTTGGTGCTGTGTGGTGGCCATTGTTGTGGTAGTTTTGCGTGAGTGATGCCACACCGCATCAAGGCTTCGAGTCATGGGGACTCGGCCTTGCAGCATCGGTGTTGTGAAGCACTAGGTCACCTTCTTCACTGGTGCACTGTCACTGTCAGGGACCCACTCAGAGCTTCGCCGTGACATGGCAGTTGGCTTCATACAGTCTGATGAGAATGTTAAACCAAGAACCTCAAGTTCAGGTATTTAAATTTTTGCCTGGCGGCATTAGAACAACTGATGATTTTTGGATGTGCGGTTCATGGCTAAATCTCCAGTTTTGCTTTACTGTGATTGGCAAGCTATCCCCACATGTTTAGTGGCTGAAAATCAGTAGCCAAACATATGGGGATTCGAAACTCACGAGGAGAATACCAAAATACTCAACAAGTAACGAATATCCCGAATACCTTAATGTTCGAGTGCATAACTAATAGTGCCAAATATATTCGCTCATCGCTATTTTCAAGTCTTTCATTATTCTGTTTGGTAACCATTTGTATCTAAACACTTGATTGCAGATGTAATTTGTTATTTTTTGTATAGCTTTCATTTTACTTTTTTGCTTAGTGATTTTGGACTCCCTTTACTATTAGCTTGTACACATATTTTTTTATTAATCCTTCATTCTTTTTGTATTTGTCACTGTCACCACCAAAGTTTTATCTATCATTTTCATATCCCATCCTGTATTATTCATTACTATTCAAATGTATCAGTGAATATAATCTCTGGATACGTCTTTGTTAAACTTTACGTCCTTTGAGATGTGATCTCTTTCTTTGCTCTATATTTATTAATAGCACATGATGTTCTCTTTTTTCATTGTCCATTATGTTAACTACTCATTAGCATTTGTAGGCATAATGTACGAGTATAGTAGGACTAACGGAATTAACCCATTAATTTAAGTAGACTTTGCATGGTGTTTTACATTTTACAAAACAGTGTATTGTCATATGTTAATCACCATACCATAAAGCAAAAAGAAAAGCTTTTCATTCTCTAGGAAACAAAAAAGATTGGTTCTTAGTAATTACATCTGCAGAGTATTTATAGTATTATGGAACACTGGTTAAAGGGCACATAGTCTAATGTATCACTGTAATAATAATTATAGTACGGATCTAATGATATAAAAACATATGGCATATGGCAGATGTAGGAGCTCTATTGTTTCTCTTCTTAAAGAGGATTTGATAGTATTCCTGTCATGCTTTTTTTTAGGATTTTTTTCTATTCCTGTGAAACCCTCCTCCCAGTTCTTTAGGTTCGTTTTTTTTAGTCTCTATTACTATTCCTTTTGGAAATGTATGAATAAATGGTAAAGCTGATGTGTCCCTATACAACGTGACACCGAGACCATTGATTGGACAGTGTCCGAGTGTCTGAAGATAAGTAATAGTGATGTGTTGGTCGCAACCAATCAAACACAAGGAGCCGGCTCCCTACTATGAGTGATGGGAGCCGACACCCCAGGGAGAACCACTAAATTCCCTTAATGGCTCTCACTGAGAGTAAAATTCCGGTGTTCGGCTAGTGAAACCCCACCCACCTGAACAAAAGTCCGCCCACCCAAAATTGTAAATGGCCTGTTACAAATGGGAAGGGATTTTGGCAGCAGGTGGGTTTTGGCTGTGTTAATATCATCTTAAATATGTATTCATTACAGAGGGTGCATATGTATTAGGGATCTATTAAGGATCCAAAAGATCCGCCTCTTTTCGATGAGTGGAGCCAAGGGAGCTGGACCACCAAAAAAAGCCGGACTGTCTATCACTAGGGAATAAAACCTAATTGTCAATTTATTCACATATTTCCTGGAGAAATAACAGAGGAATAACACAAATCCTTTCTGAAAATGCTCTAGAATTGTTTTTGCTAAAACGAACATAAAAAGAGTCAAGAAACACCACTTTTATCTAATTAATCTGGCATTTCATTAGATACATTCGATTTTTCTAGCACTGAATTTAGAGTAAAACCTAAAAGTATAAGCTAAAATGTGCATAATACTAACTAAATGACATTATTATTGATAATAATGCCTAAAACTTGCTGCAATGAATCCTGGAGAAAAGCTTGTCAAGATGTTCTACAAAATTTTATCTTAGGGTCAGAGTAACCACATTACTAAAGAATATAATGGTGACTGAATCTGAAGCAATCTAGTTTACTAGTTCTCTCTTTTTTGGGTCATATATTTTCAACAGAATGTTGCAAAACCCTTCACAGGGTGCAGTACACATCACAACCACTGGGTGGCCCTATAAAGCTGGGTTGCCAACCATCTGTAAATTTACAGGCAGTCCATAAAAACCCTGTGCTTTTCTTTGCCGTCTGTAGCATCCTGCATAAAATAGCACCAGCCGTGATTTTTAAAAAAAATTCTTATCAGTTTTATACTGCGCATGCGCTAATGAGGCTGCCATGTGCAGTTCAAACGGGAACTTACCAGAAGAAGAATGATGTCGCCGCGAGGAGAGATCAGCCAATAACTGCCGAGCGCCAGAACTCTGTTTGAATTGTCTCTCTGCAGCGTCAGAGCCGCTCGCGACTGGTGAGTAAGATCTGTGTGTCTGTCTTCCAGCTCCTGTTTCCAGCTCATACACAGCACCATACTATATATACAGGGCCACACTATATCCTGTTATACAGTATATTTGTATATGGGCTGGATATGTGTGCATATTATAGTGACATGCATACACTATATGCAGCCAGCAGTCTGTATGCTCTATATTATATATACGCAGCCTGGAACCTGTGTAAACTATATATATATATATATATAGCACAGACCAAAGGTTTGGACACACCTTCCCATTCAAAGAGTTTTCTTTATTTTCATGACTCTGAAAATTGTAGATTCACATTGAAAGCATCAAAACTATGAATTAACACATGTGGAATGAAATACTTAACAAAAAAGTGTGACACAACTGAGAATATGTCTTATATTCTAGGTTCTTCAAAGTAGCTACCTTTTGCTTTGATTACTGCTTTGCACACTCTTGGCATTCTCTTGATGAGCTTCAAGAGGTAGTCACCGGAAATGGTTTTCACTTCACAGGTGCGCCCTGTCAGGTTTAATAACTGGGATTTCTTGCCTTATAAATGGGGTTGGGACCATCAGTTGTGTTGTGCAGAAGTCTGGTGGATACACAGCTGATAGTCCTACTGAATAGACTATGGCAAGAAAAAAGCAGCTAAGTAAAGAAAAACGAGTGGCCATAATTACTTTAAGAAATGAAGGTCAGTCAGTCCGAAAAATTGGGAAAACTTTGAAAGTGTCCCCAAGTGCAGTGGTAAAAACCATCAAACGCTACAAAGTAACTGGCTCACATGAGGACTGCCATAGGAAAGGAAGATCAAGAGTCACCTCTGCTGCGGAGGATAAGTTTATCCGAGTCACCAGCCTCATAAATCGCAGGTTAACAGCAGCTCAGATTAGAGACCAGGTAAATTCCACAAAGAGTTCTAGCAGCAGACACATCTCTAGAACAAATGTTAAGAGGAGACTTTGTGCAGCAGGTCTTCATGGTAAAATAGCTGATAGGAAACCACTGCTAAGGACAGGCAACAAGCAGAAGAGACTTGTTTTGGCTAAAGAACACAAGGAATGGACATTAGACCAGTGGAAATCTGTGCATTGGTCTGATGAGTCCAAACGGAACGGATGGACTCTACTTGCGTGGTTCCCACTGTGAAGCATGGAGGAGGAGGTGTGATGGTGTTTATTTATGGTGTTAATTTATTCAAAATTGAAGGCATACAGAACCAGCATGCTGCTGCAAGATGCTGTGGTAGCCATGCTACCACATGAGCACCGCTCATATGATTATGCTGTTATTGGTCAGGCAGATTGATTGACCAATCACAGTGATCAGAGAGTGGGGACCGCTGAAATGGGTCCTCGCATCTCTGGCCGAGTTAGTCAACTGTCAGTGACCGCTGTCAGCATGGAGATGTCATTGTTTGTTTTAAAACAGTGACAGTTTAAATCCATACATAGCACGTCATGATGCAGGAACTGACACCTTTTTATGACGTGATATGTCCGTCATTTGTCGTAAAGAGGTTAAAGTAAAAATAAAACACTTATAAATTAGAGTATTATAATAAAATGTATTCATTTATATAGCGCTATTAATTCCACAGCGCTTTACATATATTGGCAACACTGTCCTCATTGAGGCTCACAATCTAAATTCCCTATCAGTATGATTTTTGAGTGTGGGAGGAAACCAGAGAACTCGGAGGAAACCCAAACAAACACAGGGAGAACATACAAACTTCTTGCAGATGTTGTCCTTGGTGGGATGTGAACCCAGGACCCCAGTGCTGAAAAACTACAGTACAAACCACTGAGCCACCATGCTGCCCTATATCTATTACTTTTTCCAACATCAACATCACTTCCATATCTATATAATATATCCCTGAACATTGAAATTACAACACCAAGAAGATAAAGTTGTGGAATTAAGGAAATCAAAACATATGCTTGGTAATGATATGTAAATGATGACAAATCAGGAAAGCTACATTTTTAAAACATCACGTTTCTTTCAGTATCTAGTATAATACCAAGCAAAGAAATACTTGCTCTTAAGCGGGCTTTACATGCAACGACAGCGCTCACGAGATGTCGTTGGGGTCATGGAATTCATGACGCACATCTGGCCTCATTAGCGATGTCGTTGCGTGTGAAACACACGAGCGACCGTTAATGATCCAAATTACTCACCTAATCGTTGATCGTTGACACGTCGTTCTAATCCCGATTATCGTTGCTGTTGCAGGTTGTTCGTCATTCCTGCGGCAGCACACATCGCTACGTGTGACACCGCAGGAACGAGGAACAACACCTTACCTGTGGCCGACCGCAATGAGGAAGGAAGGAGGTGGGCGGGATGTTCCGGACACTTATCTCCGCCCCTCCGCTTCTATTGGGCGGCCGCTTATTGACGCCGCTGTGATGCCGAACAAACCTCCCCCTTAAAGGAGAGATTGTTCGGCGGCCACAGCGACATCGGTGAAGAGGTAATTGCGTGTAACGCTGCCGTAGTGATATTGTTCGCTACGACAGCGATCACCCTGTGATGCGCCACCGACGTGGGTGGGTGCTATCGCTCGCGACATCGCTAGCAATGTCGCAGTTTAAAGCCCGCTTTACACACCTTTGCTGCTGTCAATAAGGTTATTTGTGGTTTTCTGAAGAATGTTCTGTATCATTGAATACACTTGGGCATGGAAATCATCAAGATCCACTGCTGGCAGCTCCATTTGTAAAGTAGAAATATGGCTTTTTTTCACTTCTATTAAAAAAAACCTGGCTGTCCATGTGATGCATGGATGGGATGGATCTGTCACAACAAAAGCCACTGCTACAGAACAGATATCTATACTTTTTAATGGGGCTTCCAAGCATAATTTGGTCCTTGTTCAAAAATAGGACGGAGATTTAAAAGCTGGAAAACTCATAGTTAATTCTATTAATTAGCAGTGTATTGAAACATCTGCCATGATTTTTTTTTACATATCACAAAATGTTGTCAATGACATTTTCATTAAACAGTTAAGTTTTAAAATCCCTGCAAAACACATTTACTCCCGGACATACCATCTACTCATCAGAACAGATCTAAAGACCAAAGGCTGAAGGTGAGCGCTGCGGAATTCAATTTATGAAATGAGCGAACAATTTTACAATATTGTGTGTCCTTGTTTCATCGCTTCTTTGCTGCTCTTTCTCGTTTTCATAAGCCCAGTGGGTAACTGTAGATAGTAGTATTAATACACAAGTAAAAAGAATAGCATTTGATTATTTAGAGCCTCTAAGCAATTTGTGATAACATATTATCACCTCTCCTCAGGACATGGTATCACTTATGCTGGAGCTGAAATGAAAACCAGTGATGAGCAGAATCCTCGATGGGCTTATGGGTTCTGACACACCATTATACGATGTAGAGCGTGTTCTGCTGCAAAGCATACGGTTCCTTTTATTGTCTCAGGGGACCCACCATGTCTTTAGTGTTTAGACAGTGTTTTATGAGTGGGAGTAAATCCAGAAAGATCTACACAAAAAAAGTTTATACTGAAGAATATGAAACTCAGACTGTTTCGACATGGAGATTTAAAATATACAGTAAATAAGAGGTCAGTATAGTTGATATAAGATTCAAAAATTCACTGAATTCCCCAATAAAGACAACATCGTACATTACAATTATAAATATATACACTGTATATAAAAATAAATTATATATATATATATATATATATATATATATATATATATATGTCCAACAATGTAGACCAGCTCACTCCTGTGAATCACCCGGAACCTCAGCTGACCTGGTTAACTCCGTTGTGCCCTGATCACGATGTAGGAGTCCGTCCATACAAATGTGAACAACGGCAGAGCAGAGTCCAGCAATAACGTGAGCAATCCAGGATGCTGTTAAAAAGTTTTTCTTTCTTTTTATTCATAGATCCATTAAAATACAGTGGTCCAAGCAATTCAGAACAGCATTATCGCAGGAAAGTAGCGCAGATAGGACTACGCGTTTCAGCGGTAAAATCCGCCTTCTTCACGGTCCAGAATCTAATCTGCTTTCCAAACATGGAACCTTATATACATCTCACTCCCATCAGGGTAATTACAAACATATGTGAGAGACTTAAAAACATGAGCTAGAAAAGCAAATCAAACATATAAACTATCCACATATTGATCAATATACAACATACATAAGAATTATAAGGAAAGGATTCAGCATTTTGGAGAGAAATACAATCAGAAAATCCAATAACCTGACCATAATATTTAAATGGTACAAAAACATGCCACAGTAATAATAGCCAGCATTATATAGTGCAACAATGTATCAATAGTGCATAATGATATCCATGCGATTATTGAAGCCCTGTGGCATGCGAGTCCCCAGCTCAAATATCCACCTACTCTCTCTTGCAAGCACTTTTTTATGAAAATCTCCCCCTCTCAATGGTTTTTTACATGCTCTATGCCCATAAAAGAGAAACCGCATAAATCCCCATTATGTTTTTTTGAAAAATGTCAGGATACTACTGATGCACCAACCATTGGCAAATTGCTAGCATCTGATAGGTGCTTGCGGATTCTGGTTTTAAGGGGGTTCATCGTGCAACCTACATATTACATGCGACATATGTTGCAATTAATTAAATAAACTACATTCTCCGTATTACAGTTTATAAAAGAACGAACATTAAACTGTTTTTCATTGGAAATATATGTAAATATTTTAGACTTATTAGCAAAACCGCAGCACTTGCAGATATTGGCACCGCATTTAAAAAATCCAGTTGTTTTTAACCAATTGATAGGGGAGATTTTATCCGGATCTTTGAACATGCTAGGTGATAATAATGTAGCTAAAGTTGGGGCTCTTTTTGCCACAAAGGCAATATCATTATTTTCCACAATATTTTTCAGAATATCATTCTGAGACAACAAAGGAAGATATTTTCTGATGATTTTAACAATAGAATTAAACTGAGGACTATAGTTGGTGCTGAAAACCATCCCAGATTTTTTAGAGTCAAACTGTCTTTTTTTCTTGGTAGATTCCAACAGTTTAACCCTATCCATGCCTGCTATTATTTTCTTGGCTCTCTCCAAGGACCAGTTGGGATACCCCTTTTTTTTTAAATTAGTACAAGTTATTTCAATTTCTTCCTCCAATTTATCACTAGATGTGGTATTCCTTTTTAGTCTAATAAGCTCCCTCACAGGGATATTCTGAATGACATGTTTGGGGTGATTAGAGGAAGCCATTAAAATACTATTGCATGCAGTAGGTTTTTTATAGGGAGATATCAAGACCTTATTGCTGTCCAAATCTGCGGTCAGTTTTAAGTCCAAGAAGTTTGTTGATACCTCATGACCACTACTAGTAAATTTTAGATTGAAATCATTCAAATCCAAATAAGAAAAAAAACTTTTTGCAGACGAGAGACTACCCCTCCAGACAAATATCAGATCATCAATAAATCTCCCCAGCCAAACAATATTATCCTTGTACGGGTTATCAATATTAAAGATGTAATTTTCCTCCCACATGGACATAACCAGGTTAGCTAGGGAAGGTGAAAACTTAGCGCCCATACTAACGCCTTGTGTCTGGAGGAAGTATCTCTCATCAAACGAAAAATAATTGTGACCCAAAAGAAACTGAATTGAAGAGACAATAAACTTCTGGATGGAATCCTCGTAATTACTGTATCTGGACAAATAATATGTGATGCATCGTATCGCGATGTGATGGGGGATAGAGGGATATAACCCCACCACACCGCAAGATAGCCACACATAGTCAGATTGCCAATGAAATTTTTCCATAATCTGTATCATACTTTTAGAATCTTTAAGATGACTTGGTGTTGAAGATAAAAATCCACCCATTCCCCTAGTTTCTCACTGAATGACCCGATCCCAGACACAATAGGTCTGAGAGGGGGAGGAAAAACCTCTTTATGAACTTTGAGGAGTGAGTGGTATATTGGGACAATCGGTGTTTCGCAAAAAATAAATTTCTTAATTCTATCTGAAATAGCACCCATACTAATTCCCACCTGTAACAGATGTAATAATTCAGAATTAAATGAATTAGTTGGATTAGATGGCAATTCAATATAGGTGCTACTGTATCCAGATCCAACAAGTTCATTTTTTTGTATAAACCAGCATTGAGAGCTACAATAGCGCCCCCCTTGTCCGCCTGGACAACAAGGAGATCGCTATTTGCTCTCAGTTCATCAATTGCCCTATGTTCAGAAGTATCAGATTAAATTTAACCTCTTGGTGTTCTACTTGGTTATAAAAAGACACCAGCTCACTTTCAATTGTTTCCTGAAAAAAATCAAGGAAAGGAGGTCTCGATTTTACTGGGTAGAACATAGGATTACGAGTCTGAAACCTATCATTTAAATTAACCCTGTGCTCCAACTCTGTCTCTCCCTCTAGTTATCTTAGGTTAGAGACAGCTACCTGTTCACTAAAATAAATACAATTGTTATCCAATGATACACTGGTAGATGATAAATCATTATACACATGAATATTATCCTCATTGTAATGAACTTTAGGGGTCAAATTACGTGAAAATCTATTGATATCAACAATAGTGTCAAATAAACTGAATTTTTTGACTGGAGAAAAACCTAGTCCTTGTATTTCTCTCCAAAATGCTGAATCCTTTCCTTATAATTCTTATGTATGTTGTATATTGATCAATATGTGGATAGTTTATATGTTTGATTTGCTTTTCTAGCTCATGTTTTTAAGTCTCTCACATATGTTTGTAATTACCCTGATGGGAGTGAGATGTATATAAGGTTCTATGTTTGGAAAGCAGATTAGATTCTGGTCCGTGAAGAAGGCGGATTTTACCGCTGAAACGCGTAGTTCTATCTGCGCTACTTTCCTGCGATAATGCTGTTCTGAATTGCTTGGACCACTGTATTTTAATGGATCTATGAATAAAAAGAAAGAAAAACTTTTTAACAGCATCCCGGATTGCTCACGTTATTGCTGGACTCTGCTCTGCCGTTGGTCATATATATATATATATATATATATATATATATATATATATATATATATATATATATATATATATATATATATATATATATATATATATATATATATATATATATATATATATATATATATATATGAAATCACAAGTTTACATGCCCTATCTTAAAAGACACAGCTTTTGCTGCATGTTGTTCTCTCTATCTGACATGAAATGAGAATAAACCTTTCCAATTTTAGGTCAGTTAGGAACCAAAATTATAAATGCCAGAATAATGTGATAGAATGTTTTAAGGTATTTTTATTACTTTCTCCAAAGGCAAAAGTTTACACACACTAAGAGTACTATGCCTTCAAACATTATGGCACAGCCCATATGATGATGTCATGTCTTTGGAAGTTTATGATAGGCTTATTGGTAACATTTGAGTTAATTAGAGACACACTTGTGGATGTATTTAATGCACACCTGGAACACACTGCTTCTTTGTGTAGCATCATAGGAAAGTCAAAAGAAATCAGCCAAGAACTCAGAAAGATTTTATGTCAGATAGAGAGAAAAACATGCATATGTGTCTTTTTAGATAGTGTATGTAAACTTCTGGTTTCTACTATATATATACTAGCTGTAGTACCCGGCATTGCCTGGGATAGTAACCCTCTCTCTGTCTCTGTCCCAGTCTCTGTCTCTCTCTCTGTCCCAGTCTCTGTCTATGCCTCTCTGTCTATCTCTTTGGTCTGTCTGTCTGTCTCCCTGTCTGCTTGTTCTGTTTGTCTCTCTATATCTTTCCATATCAGTCTTTCCAGCTCTTTCCCCTGCTGTCTCTATCTCTTTCTCTGTCTGTCTCTTTCCCTGTCTGTCTTTTTTCTGAGTCTGTCTCTTTGTCTGTCTGTATCTGCCTGTCTCTTTCCTTGTCTGTCTCTTTCTCTGTCTGTCTCTTTCCCTGTCTGCCCATTTCCCTTTCTGACTCTTTCCCTTTCTGTCTCTTTCCCTTTCTGTGTCTTTCCCTGTTTCTTTCCCTGTCTCTTTGTGTCTTTGTCTGTCTCTTTGTCTATCTCTCTGTCTGTCTCTCTGTCTGTCTGTCTCTTTCCCTGGCTGCATTGTAAAACGCCAACGTTCTTCTGAAGTTCTCACTCCCAGCTCCAATGACTTCAATGGAGGCAGGTTTTTTGGCAAATAACTGTAAAGCGCGGGATAACAATTAAGAGACCACTACACAGTTTTATAAAAAATCTGCTTCTCTAATTGTCACTTACAGTGTCATTTGAATTCCAACCAGAGTACACCTCATTCTACTGGCCAGGAGTGGCATAAGGTCACCCAAAAGCAGTGTGGAAGACTGGTGGAAAGCAGCCAAGATGCATGAAAGCTGTGATTAAAAATCATGGTTATTCCACAAAATATTGATTTCTGAACTCTTCCTGAGGTAAAACATTAGTGTTGTTATTTCTAAATGATTATGAACTTGTTTTCTTTGCATTATTTGAGGACTGAAAGCAATGCAGTTTTTTGTTATTTTGACCATTTCTCATTGTCAGAAAATAAATGCAAAATGTATTATAAGTCCAATTTGTGTATATCAGCTCCCTGTGTATAACCTCACTCCTGGCTTCTCCCTGTAGCATGGACAGCCTAATATTGCAAGAAAAGAAGAAACATCCAGCTCTTCAGGCGAGGAAAACCACGATCTTTGTTTCTACATGCTGAAATAAAGATCGTGACTTTCCTCGCCTGAAGAGCTGGATTTTTCTTCTTTTCTTACAAAATGTATTGTGACGCCCTGGACTAGCCAGGTAGTCACAGGTAGACCCCCTGCACAAGCACAAGCCCCTAATAAGGTGACAGCAGCCAACCTACAAAACCCTTGTCACCTCCTTCCGGTTTTGATGTTCACACCAGGGGGCGGAGCCAGGCGGTTGGCCATGGACACCGAGGACACAGGCCCTGAGGCAGGAGAAACAGTGGTAGATGAGTTTTGACAGTGAAGTGGAGTGGAGTTCAAGTGCAGACCTGTGTCCAGGTCTGCCACAGTCTAGCACCAGGTGTCTGGGTTGGAACCCTGTCACCTCTGGCAAGGAGGAAGATGGTGGTTGCCTCCTGCAGGAGCCGGGAAGATGGCTGGTGGAACCGTAAGGGACCAGGACAGGGTAGTTGCCCGCCGGAACCAAACCGAGGAGGCAACTGGAAACCGGAGCACCAGGAGGGGTACTCAGACCCAGAACGAGGTCCAGAAGCCACTGGACCACGTCTAATTCACTGATTGAGGTCTGGACCTTAGGTCCTTTCTCGTCCCAAGACCCGAAAGACGACAACAGCTCACCGAGGGGGATAGAAAGCCACCACCCAGGGAGAGAGATCCCACGGGCCAGCGCCTGCGGGCAAATGGGTTCCCCGACACACATCAAGCTGGGGAGCGGACTACCATTGCTGAAGCATAGGCAGTCAAATTCTACTAAAGAGGTGCAAGAGAAAGGCGGGAACCACCAACCTGAGAAAGGGGCACAGCGCAGCCGGCTGTGGGCACCGACCACCATCCTTTTTGGTTTACCAGAGACTCCGGTGTATCTATCATAGTGAGTACAACAGTGCCCTCGGGCCACCACACCATCGTGCCCGCACCTCACAAACCATCGGGCCCGGGACCATCACCCCCCTGCCCATGGAGGGGTCAACACCAAGCTGCATAACATCGTCTTCGGGAGCCTAGTTAACGGCAGCGGTGGTGTCCACATTCACTACAACCCGTGGGTGGCGTCACGAACTTTAATCCCTAAAAACACCACGGCTCTGGCTGTGAACATCCCCACCGAAGTCCCTACACGTAGCGCCAAACCCCTTTCAGAGCGACGTGACCCCCGGGTTCAGAGGCGCTTAAGCCACCCACCAAACGAGCCCGGATCCGAGCGGCTCGGCTGCGGCCGAGTGTGGGGCGGTACAATATTGCTTGGAAATATATAATTAAATTATATATAAGCACAAGATTATGAGACTAAGCACTGGAAGTGTAATACCTTGGCCCATGTGGTGTTTGGCAGTGACAAAAATGGAAAAACAAAAAAGAAATATGGGTGAGGCAGTATAAAACAACACACAGAGGCTCAATTCCTATTCAGCAATCACAGTAACTTTCCAGAGTGTGTATGTGGTTATACATCAGATACAGCACTTCCTCAGCATCTCTTTATGCCAGTATGCACAATCCTATTCAAATGATTTTTATTAGGTTTTGTAGTTAACAAATCTTGAAATCATGCGTTACAAAATTTAAGGACATATACAGTTAGGTCCAGAAATATTTGGACAGTGACACAATTTTCGCGAGTTGGGCTCTGCATGCCACCACATTGGATTTGAAATGAAACCTCTACAACAGAATTCAAGTGCAGATTGTAGCGTTGAATTTGAAGGTTTGAACAAAAATATCTGATAGAAATTGTAGGAATTGTACACATTTCTTTACAAACACTCCACATTTTAGGAGGTCAAAAGTAATTGGACAAATAAACCAAACCCAAACAAAATATTTTTATTTTCAATATTTTGTTGCGAATCCTTTGGAGGCAATCACTGCCTTAAGTCTGGAACCCATGGACATCACCAAACGCTGGGTTTCCTCCTTCTTAATGCTTTGCCAGGCCTTTACAGCCGCAGCCTTCAGGTCTTGCTTGTTTGTGGGTCTTTCCGTCTTAAGTCTGGATTTGAGCAAGTGAAATGCATGCTCAATTGGGTTAAGATCTGGTGATTGACTTGGCCATTGCAGAATGTTCCACTTTTTTGCGCTCGTGAACTCCTGGGTAGCTTTGGCTGTATGCTTGGGGTCATTGTCCATCTGTACTATGAAGCGCCGTCCGATCAACTTTGCGGCATTTGGCTGAATCTGGGCTGAAAGTATATCCCGGTACACTTCAGAATTCATCCGGCTACTCTTGTCTGCTGTTATGTCATCAATAAACACAAGTGACCCAGTGCCATTGAAAGCCATGCATGCCCATGCCATCACCTTGCCTCCACCATGTTTTACAGAGGATGTGGTGTGCCTTGGATCATGTGCCGTTCCCTTTCTTCTCCAAACTTTTTTCTTCCCATTCTGGTACAGGTTGATCTTTGTCTCATCTGTCCATAGAATACTTTTCCAGAACTGAGCTGGCTTCATGAGGTGTTTTTCAGCAAATTTAACTCTGGCCTGTCTATTTTTGGAATTGATGAATGGTTTGCATCAGGATGTGAACCCTTTGTATTTACTTTCATGGAGTCTTCGCTTTACTGTTGACTTAGAGACAGATACACCTACTTCACTGAGAGTGTTCTGGACTTCAGTTGATGTTGTGAATGGGTTCTTCTTCACCAAAGAAAGTACGCGGCGATCATCCACCACTGTTGTCATCCGTGGATGCCCAGGCCTTTTTGAGTTCCCAAGCTCACCAGTCAATTCCTTTTTTCTCAGAATGTACCCGACTGTTGATTTTGCTACTCCAAGCATGTCTGCTATCTCTCTGATGGATTTTTTCTTTTTTTTCAGCCTCAGGATGTTCTGCTTCACCTCAATTGAGAGTTCCTTAGACCGCATGTTGTCTGGTCACAGCAACAACTTCCAAATGCAAAACCACACACCTGTAATCAACCCCAGACCTTTTAAGTACTTCATTGATTACAGGTTAACGAGGGAGACGCCTTCAGAGTTAATTGCAGCCCTTAGAGTCCCTTGTCCAATTACTTTTGGTCCCTTGAAAAAGAGGAGGCTATGCATTACAGAGCTATGATTCCTAAACCCTTTCTCCGATTTGGATGTGAAAACTCTCATATTGCAGCTGGGAGTGTGCACTTTCAGCCCATATTATATATATAATTGTATTTCTGAACATGTTTTTGTAAACAGCTAAAATAACAAAACTTGTGTCACTGTCCAAATATTTCTGGACCTAACTGTAGATAGTAATAACAAGGTTAAGAAAATGCACATATTTTGACCCTCCAGTTTGTTAGTGTTGATACATCAAGCAGTATAGTTTGTTGGTCAAATCAATTGCTTATGAATTAACTTTTTGCAAAACATAACTAGCCAGTATGCACAATCCTAAGCACACAATTATTTGCAGCTGAGGCTCTGGGTTCTGATATATACAGGAGCTATGGCTGCTCTCTTACCTTCCCCCTCAACGTCTCCAGATCGATTCACACAGGGACTGCCTGCTCTCCTTCCCTGCTAAGACCAGAGACATGTTCATGTGGTTCTATCAGGAGACCTAAATGACATAAGAAAAACTGGGCTGCATCATTAACCCTTAACAACCCTAATAGCAGAACATAACTGGTATATCACTTTGTGCATATATAAACCACTTCTATGTGCTGAATTCTTATGTGCAATATCTGCAAGGGAAATGCTTACAGAATGCAAAAATAATAAGGGAACTGTCAGCTCTGCTACATCTTATTAACACATACACCACAGCTTTGGGGTATTAGATATTCACCCACTTTAACACTAGAAGTCCCAGAGAGGGCTCATTTAACATTTCTACCTTTGGAACCCAGAGATGGGTCGAATGACCTGAAGGATTTTAGCTAACATCCTATAATCACCGTCGTTTGTTCTGTAATTAAGGCCATTACTGTCGCACCACAGAAGGTTGTTGTTTTCCATTGAATTTAGCCATTTAGTTTCTAGATATTTCTAATCAGTTTATCATCAGTCATTTGAACCTCTTTCGGGACTTCAGGGGTGAGCTCGAAATTTCTGGGACTTCTAGTGTTAAAGACATGCATGTCTCCATTCATTTGGACCTTCTCACTGTGTCTAGGACAACCTAGAAAAGAAAGACACATAGAAATACTGTAACCTGGAACAAATGTAATACCATCCAAAAGTCTTTGGAGTCACATTACTTGAATGTCTCTTGAAATGAAGAATATGGGGATGGTTGTACCACACTCTGTTATAGTGGGCTAAGTCCTCTTTTATGAAATATATCATCCAAACATGGATAGTGTCACACATTGGAAAATAGTTAGATATAGCCAGAGCTTCAAAAGTATTGAACAGAATAAAAAGGCCCCTCCAGGTTTGATGTCCACACCAGGGGGGCAGAGCCAGGTGGTTGGCTCTGCCCACCGAGGAGTTCACAGACCTGGAGGCGGGAAAAGGACACCAGTTCTAGAGAGTAGTTTTGACAGTGAAGGAGAGAGGTTGAGTTCAAGGGCAGACCTGTGACCAGGCCTGCCAATAGTCTACTCAGGTGGCTGGGTCGGAGCAAGGAGGCAGACTGTGGTGGCCGCCTGCAGGAGCTGGGATTACAGCCGGTGGAACCGTAGGGACCGGGGTCGGGCGGTGGCCCGCCAGTACCGAACCGGGGAACCGATTGGAAACCGGAGCACCAGGAGGGGTACTCAGACCCAGTACAAAGCCCCGAACCGACAGGGCCGAGTCAAGTCAACTGACTGAGGTCAGGACGTAAGGACCTTTCCCACACAAGACCCGTTAAAAGACAACAGCCCAACCACACAGGGTAAAGCCACCGCCAAGGCGTAGAGACCCAAGGGGCCAGCGTCTGCGGGCAAACAGGGCTCTTCAAACACCCAGCAAGCCGGGGAGCAGACTACCGTTGCTTAGGCATAGGAGTCAAACATTCACAAAAAGAGGTGCAGGAGAAAGGCGGAAACCACCAACCTGTTCAGGGAGAAGCTGCAGCCGGCTGTGGGCCCCGTTCATCATCCCGTTTGGTTTACCAGAGACTCCAGTGTATTGTGTCATAGTGAGTACACCAGTGCCTTCAGCCGCGCACCGCGCCACACCGCACCAGCATGCAGCACGCACCTGTCCCCACGCCTCAGCACCTCCACCGGGCCCCCGGGACCATCACTCCCCTACCCACGGAGGGGTCAACACCAGGCTGCGCAACACCGTCCCCGGGAGGCCTAGTTAACGGCAGCGGTGGTGTCCATCCATTCACCACAACCCATGGGTGGCGTCACAAACTAATATCCCTTCCAAACCACCGCGGCTGCCAGCCGTGGAACTCCCCGTCGAAGTCCCTGTGTGTAGCGCCAACCCCCTTGAAAAGCGATGTGACCTCCGGGTCCATGAGGAGCTCGAGCCACCCACCGTACGAGCACGGATCCGAGCGGCTCGGCGGTCGCAGCTGAGCCCGCGGGGCGGTACATACCCGCAACTCCAAAGCACATTTTGCACATCTCTTTTAATAGTCCCAGATAAAAACAGAAAATAAAGAAGTAACTCCATCATTCAAGGTATCTTGCTGGCACACGGCCCTAAAGGCCCCTTTACACACTGAGACTTTCTAGCGATCCCACCAGCGATCTCGACCTGGCCGGGATCACTGGAAAGTCTCGAACAGTCGCTGGTGAGCTGTTAAAGAGGCAGATCTCGCCAACGAGGCAGCAGCGATACAGACCTGCAGAACAACCTCGCTGGAAAGGGAACGCTAGCATGCCTATTGGCTGGGTCGCCAACGATGTCGTTGTAACGGTGTCAAACACACCGATACATGCTGTGCAGCGGGAAACAAAGGTCCAAAGAATGGTCATGAATGACTTGTAGCGATCAATGACCTTACAGCGGGGGGCAGGTCGCTGATGCGTGTCACACACTGCATGGTCGCTGCGGGGGTCACTATTACGTCACAAAACCGGTGACGTTACAGCGATATCACTAGTGACATTGCAGTGTGTAAAGGAGCCTTTACTCACCATCCCTGACCTTCTCAATGAGTCACCTATGATACCTGATGAAGGAATGGCAATCTCTGCAGAATTCTCCCTTGAATCGGCTGTGCCGTCATCTTGTGGATGGCTTGGGATGAAGATCCACTGTCTTCTTTTTAGGGATCTTCAATGGCATCTGTCAGGCAAAGCTTCAGCTGACTGCAGTGTATCACCTTGTGTTACGGTTGCTGCGAGCACTGGAGACTTTGTCCAGATTTCTTGCTACTGCACATGTGCGAGCGCTGGAGACTAAGTCCAGATTTCTTGCTACTGCACATGTGCGAGCGCCGGAGACTAAGTCCTATCTTGGAGCCATTGCACATGTGCGGGTGACATCATCGCTGACACGAGGTCACATGTCTCTGACACCTTCTATGCCGATTGGTCGCTGGTCATGTGCTTGTGACGCCTTGCTCGGTGATAGGCCAGCATGACGTCACTCCTGTCGTTCTGGCAGCGGATTGGCTCTGGTGTCCTCCATCTTGGATGAGGCACAGAGTCTATATAAGACCCTGACACACGCCGCTTGGCGCTCAGTCCTCTTGGTTCATGCATAAGAGTAGACGCTCTGTGCGCGTTCCTCTAGGCATTCCTCTGTCTATGCTAGGTGAGCGCTACCGGCAGGGTAGCGTTCTTATACCTTACAGCTTCGGTTGCTGTCCGTATCCTTACCTCTTAGAGGAGCGGACATAGGCAGGTGCCTGAGGCACATGGTCTGGCTGGGCCTTGTGATTCGACTCGTAGGTGGACGTTGCCGCTAGGGTAACGTTCCTTATACTACGTCTGGCAGTTGTTCGTATCCTCGCACACTAGGGGAGCGAACAGAGGTAGGAGCTTTGTGCGGCTTATGCTGCTGTTCGTCTCTTTTGCACCACTAGAAGAGCGGACCTAGGCAGGTGCCATATCTAGTGGTTCGTGTCCTCGCACACTAGTGGAGCGAACGCAGGTAGGAGCTTTGTGCGGCTTACGCTGCTGTTCGTCTCTTTTGCACCACTAGAAGAGCGGACCTAGGTAGGTGCCATTTCGCACACATTGCCTTTGTCTCTGTGATTATTAACAGAGATCATTCCACACACCCTCCAAGTAAGGGAGGAATTGCTTTACTTACTTATTATATCCTTCTGTGAGTTAACAGAGGTATTGCACTCTGCCATAGTCTGCAGCAGAGTCTTTGCACGGTGGACCCTGACTGTCTGATACTCCTTTAGGTTATTATCAGACAGCCCCCCGTAACATTAGGACTGAGCCAAGGGTCTGGCAGGTATGGCAGAATATCAGCAGTTACATCGTTACATACAAGTACTTGAGTCACGGCTCAAGAGTATAGAGGATAAACCTCAGACCATGGTGACAGCTGCACATGATCCTCGACTTGCTCTGCCAAACAGATATTCTGGTGATGCCAGATCATGTCGTGGTTTCATTAGTCAGTGTCAGATACACCTAGAGGTCAACTCTTCTCGCTTCTCTACGGAGAGGTCCAGAGTAGGCTTTATCATCTCCTTACTTCAGGACAAAGCCTTAGAATGGGCGACTCCCCTATGGGAGCGCTCTGATGTGGTTACTCTGAGACATCAAGACTTTCTTGATGCTCTTAAGGCGGTATTCATGGGTCCGCAGGTTACCCATGATGCGGCCCTGAGACTGTTAGATCTATCTCAGGGTTCGTTATCCACTAGTTCTTATGCCATTGCTTTTAGAACTCTGGTGGCAGAACTAGATTGGCCAGAGAAGGTGTTGATTCCTATCTTCTGGAGAGGGTTGGCAGGCTATGTCAAGGATGCTCTTGCTACTCGTGAGGTCCCTGCTTCTCTGGAGGACTTGATCACAGTAGCAACGATGATCGATGTACGCCATAAGGAACGTAGACTCGAGGTCTCTTCCTCACGCCCTAAGCATCGGGCTATTCCAGTTGTTGAGGGTCCACTACCATCTTCCTCAGCATCTGAAACATCTCCCACTCCTATGGAGTTAGGTCATACGTCCTCCAGACTACGCAAGTCTGGTCCTCCTATATGTTACGGATGTCGTCAGGCTGGGCACTATGCCAACAAGTGTCCTAGTCGTCAGGGAAACTCCCTGGCCTAGTAACCATTAGAGGGGGGTTACTAGAGACGTCTTCTGCACCCTCTAAGTGTTGTATCCCAGGTCAGCTCTCGTTATCTGAGAATACATGGCCTATTATGGCTTTTGTGGATTCCGGAGCTGACGGGACTTTTGTGTCCTCAGGATTTGTAAAGGGACACAATATTCCCTCTATCATGTTAGAGGCGCCTATTCCTGTCCGTGTTGTTAATGGAACTATGTTGTCTGACTCCATTACATTGAGGACAGTTCCCTTGCGCCTTTCCCTGTCTCAGGGTCACATAGAGGAGATTTCTTTTCTTGTTTTGCCTGAGGGTATAGACGACGTCCTTCTGGGTCTTCCATGGCTTCGGACTCATGCTCCTCACATTGACTGGGAGTCTGACAGCATTATTAGTTGGGGTTTGAAATGTCAGTCCCGATGTCTTCCCTTACCACCTAAGGTCGTTGCGGTTGCATCAACTGATCTCTCTCCCATACCTACACCCTATTTGGATTTCGCTGACGTGTTCTCCAAACAGAGTGCTGAGGTTCTTCCACCCCATAGGCCGTATGACTGTGCCATAGACCTTATCCCAGGTTCGGTTCCACCTAAAGGCAGGTTTTACCCCCTGTCGATACCTGAGTCGGAGGCCATGTCGACCTATATAAGAGAGAGTTTAGAGAAGGGGTTCATTCGTAAGTCTGTCTCTCCCGCGGGAGCTGGGTTTTTCTTTGTTCGGAAGAAAGAGGGTGATTTGCGTCCCTGCATAGATTACAGGGGTCTCAACGCAATCACAATAAAGAACAAATACCCATTACCTTTAATTTCGGAGCTCTTTGACAGATTGAGAGGAGCTCAAGTTTTTACGAAGTTGGATCTGCGGGGTGCGTATAACTTGGTACGAATTCGAAAGGGTGACGAATGGAAGACCGCTTTTAACACCCGAGACGGTCACTATGAATACCTCGTCATGCCTTTTGGGTTATGTAATGCACCCGCAGTATTTCAGGACTTCGTAAACGATGTGTTCAGGGATTTACTGTTATCCTCAGTAGTGGTGTATCTGGACGACATCCTGATTTTTTCTCCTGATCTGGAGACTCATCGTCAGGATGTCGTTCGTGTCCTTTCCCGTTTAAGGGAGCACTCATTGTTTGCTAAACTCGAGAAATGTGTATTCGAGCAGTCCTCATTGCCTTTTTTGGGTTACATTATCTCACAAGAGGGCCTGGCTATGGATCCTGCGAAGCTCTCTGCTGACCTGCAATGGTCCGAACCTCATTCCTTGAAGGCGGTGCAACGCTTCTTAGGATTCATTAATTATTACAGGCAGTTCATACCCCATTTTTCTACTTTGGTGGCCCCTTTGGTGGCCTTGACTAAGAAAGGTGCTAATCCCAAAGCCTGGTCTACTGAGACATCTCAGGCTTTTGAGGCAGTAAAAAGACACTTTTCAACTGCTCCCGTTCTTCAAAGACCCAATGAGAGTAAAGGCTACTTTACACACTGCGATATCGGTCCCGATATCGCTAGTGTGGGTACCCGCCCCCATCTGTTGCGCGACACGGGCATATCGCTGCCCGTGCCGCACAACATCGCCCAGAGCCGTCACACATACTCACCTGTCCGGCGACGTCGCTGTGACCGGCGAACCGCCTCCTTTCTAAGGGGGCGGTCCGTGCGGCGTCACAGTGACGTCACTGAAACGTCACTGAACCGCCGCCCAATAGCAGCGGAGGGGCGGAGATGATCGGGACGTAACATCCCGCCCACCTCCTTCCTTCCGCATAGTGGCCGGGAGGCAGGTAGGGAGAGCTTCCTCGCTCCTGCGGCGTCACACGCAGCGATGTGTGCTGCCGCAGGAACGAGGAACAACCTCGTTACTGCTGCAGTAACGATAATTGAGAATGGACCCCTGTGTCGCCGATTAGCGATTTTGCACGGTTTTGCAACGATGCAAAATCGCTTATCGGTGTCACACGCAACGGCATCGCTAATGCGGCCGGATGTGCGTCACAAGATCCGTGACCCCAACGACTCCGCATTAGCGATGTCGCAGTGTGTAAAGCCCGCTTAAGCCCTTCCTCTTAGAGGTTGATGCCTCTTCAGTGGGTGCTGGTGCGGTCTTGTATCAAAAGAACGGTGCAGGTAGAAAAAGGCCGTGTTTCTTCTTTGCTAAAACCTTTTCACCGGCAGAGAGAAACTATACCATTGGGGATAGGGAACTGCTCGCCTTGAGATTAGCCTTGGAGGAGTGGCGTCACTTGCTGGAAGGAGCGAAACATCCTTTCCAGGTCTATACAGACCATAAGAATCTGACGTACTTACAAACCGCTCAGCGTCTGAATCCTCACCAAGCCCGCTGGTCCTTGTTTTTCTCCCGCTTTCACTTCTCCATCAACTATCTGTCTGGGAGTAAGAATAACAAGGCAGACGCCCTGTCTCGCTCTATGCTTTCTACCCAGGAAGAGATTGACGAACCTCGTCTTATCCTTCCCTCCAGGGTTTTTCATATGCTCTCCCCTGTGACGTTAGACCAAATCCCACCGGGCAAGACCTTTGTTCCGCCTGATCAACAGAATGATATACTGTCATGGGCCCACACCTCAAAGGTGGGTGGGCATTTTGGTATTAGGCGGACACGAGAGTTACTGGAGAGGTGGTATTGGTGGCCACACTTAGCCAGCCACGTCAAGAGATATGTCGGTTCCTGCTACTCGTGTGCTCGCAACCGTCCATTACGGCAGAGACTGGCTGGGCTCTTGCATCCTTTACCAGTGCCAGATAGACCATGGGAGGTGGTAGGCATGGACTTTGTGGGTGATCTTCCATGTTCACAGGGACATAGATTTGTGTGGGTCATTACGGACCATTTCTCCCGGATGGTTCATCTTGTACCGTTATCGAGAATCCCATCTTCCAGGGTACTAGCCAAACTATTCCTCAAGCATGTCTTTAGGCTTCACGGGATGCCAGATCGTATCATTTGTGATAGAGGCCCGCAATTTACTTCCCGTTTCTGGCGAGATCTTTGTAGCCTTCTGCAAATTGAGTTGAATCTCTCTTCGGCATACCATCCGGAGACCAATGGTTTGGTTGAACGTACCAATCAATCTATGATTATATACCTTCGACACTTTGTTGCTGAGAACCACGATAACTGGTCCTCCCTCCTACCCTGGGCAGAATTTGCCCTTAACAATTCGCTGGCTGAGGCCACTGGGCAGACACCGTTCGTTCTCAATAATGGGCAACACCCTAGGGTACCGGTACCGTTTCCCGCTGCTGCACCTCCTCCTCTTGTGGCCGACTGGGCAACTAATGCCAGAGAGGTTTGGGATCGGACTCAAGAGTCGATCCAAGCAGCTAAGGACCGTATGAAGATGGTGTCCGATCGGTTTCGTCGCCCGGCTCCTGTCTTTTCTCCAGGGGACTTTGTGTGGCTCTCTGCAAAACACGTGAGACTTAGAGTGAGCTCTGTCAAATTTGCTCCTCGCTTCCTGGGTCCTTATGAGGTTCTTCGACAGGTAAATGCGGTAGTCTACCAATTGAAGTTACCTGTCCATCTTAGGATTCATGACAAATTCCATGTCTCATTGCTAAAGCCGGCTATTTTACCTCACGCTCGTGACGTGCACTCTCCTGCCTCTGATTCCTCTCGCTCTAGCTATGAGGTACGAGCCATAGTTGGTTCTAAGATGGTTAGAGGGCGCAGGTTCTTCTTGATAGATTGGGAGGGCTATGGCCCGGAAAATCGCTCTTGGGAGCCTGAGGAGGCTGTCCATGCTCCCGACTTAGTTGCCGATTACCTGCATCGCCGGGAGGGGGGCCCTTGAGGGGGAGGTACTGTTACGGTTGCTGCGAGCACTGGAGACTATGTCCAGATTTCTTGCTACTGCACATGTGCGAGCGCTGGAGACTAAGTCCAGATTTCTTGCTACTGCACATGTGCAAGCGCCGGAGACTAAGTCCTATCTTGGAGCCATTGCACATGTGCGGGTGACATCATCGCTGACACGAGGTCACATGTCTCTGACACCTTCTATGCCGATTGGTCGCTGGTCATGTGCTTGTGACGCCTTGCTCGGTGATAGGCCAGCATGACGTCACTCCTGTTGTTCTGACAGCGGATTGGGTCTGGTGTCCTCCATCTTGGATGAGGCACAGAGTCTATATAAGACCCTGACACACGCCGCTTGGCGCTCAGTCCTCTTGGTTCATGCATAAGAGTAGATGCTCTGTGCGCGTTCCTCTAGGCATTCCTCTGTCTATGCTAGGTGAGCGCTACCGGCAGGGTAGCGTTCTTATACCTTACAGCTTCAGCTGCTGTCCGTATCCTTACCTCTTAGAGGAGCGGACATAGGCAGGTGCCTGAGGCACATGGTCTGGCTGGGCCTTGTGATTCGACTCGTAGGTGGACGTTGCCTCTAGGGTAACGTTCCTTATACTGCGTCTGGCAGTTGTTCGTATCCTCGCACACTAGGGGAGCGAACAGAGGTAGGAGCTTTGTGCGGCTTATGCTGCTGTTCGTCTCTTTTGCACCACTAGAAGAGCGGACCTAGGCAGGTGCCATATCTAGTGGTTCGTGTCCTCGCACACTAGTGGAGCGAACGCAGGTAGGAGCTTTGTGCGGCTTACGCTGCTGTTCGTCTCTTTGCACCACTAGAAAAGCAGACCTAGGTAGGTGCCATTTCGCACACATTGCCTTTGTCTCTGTGATTATTAACAGAGATCATTCCACACACCCTCCAAGTAAGGGAGGAATTGCTTTACTTACTTATTATATCCTTCTGTGAGTTAACAGAGGTATTGCACTCTGCCATAGTCTGCAGCAGAGTCTTTGCACGGTGGACCCTGACTGTCTGATACTCCTTTAGGTTATTATCAGACAGCCCCCCGTAACACCTTGGTTCTCTCTTCTAGTTTCATTGTTTTATCGTTTTATAAGGTTGAAGATAGATATAAATCCATCAAGTTCAACCCATAGCATAACATGTTTATCCAGAAAAAAACAAAACGTCAAAGGGGCAGACCATAAGCTCCATATTAGGGGACAAATTCCTTCCCGACTCCACATACGGTAATTAGACTGGTTCCCTGGATCTTTGCCCAATCCCAGAATCTAGTGCACATAAACAGTAACATATTATTTTTCAAGAAAGGTATACAGGCCTGTCTTAAATTTTAGTAATGAATCAACCAATACAACATTATGTGGCAGAGAGTTCCGTAGTCTCATTGCTCTTACAGTAAAGAATCTGTGCCTTTGATTATGATTAAACCTTCTTTCCTCTAGATGTAGTAGATGCCTCCTTCTCCCCATTGCAGATCTAGGTGTGAAAAGAACATTAGAAAGAACTCGGTTCTGTCCCTTCATATATTTGTACAATGTAGTAAGATCACCCTAAGCCTTTGTTTCTCTAAATTGATTGATCTCAAGTTTAATAACCTGTCTTGGTATTGTAGTTCACTCATCACCTTTAATAACCTTGGTTGCTTTTCTCTGCACCCTCTCCAGTTCAGCTATGTCCTTCTTATAAACTCAAAGACAAAATTGTTCACAGTATTCTAAGTGTGGTCACACTAGTGACTTGTATAGAGATTAAAACTATGTTCTTCTCATGAGCATCAATACCTCATTTAACACATCCCATTATTTTATTAGCCTTGGCAGCAGCTGTCTGACACTGGTCAATAAAGTTGAGTTTGCCGTCCACCCATACACCCGTCTTTTTCAGTGATTATTTTACCCAGTGTTTTACAACTGAGTACATCATTAGAAGTATTTCCTCTGCTCAAGTGCATGACTTTACATTTATCCACATTTAACTTCAATTGCCATTTCTCACCCCAAATCCTTATGTAATATTAAATGATACTGCTCTATATTGAATACCTTGCAGAGTTTAGTATCATCTGCAAATATTTAAATTCTGCTTTCTATACCCCTTACAAGGTTATTAATAAATATGTTGAAAAAGAGGGCCCAATAGTGGCCCCTGTTAGCGATGACCCAGTCCGAGTGTGTTCTTTAATAACCACCCTTTGTTTCCTATCATACTTTTTAGAGATTTTGTAGACTTCTACTCAAGGTAGAGGGATAGCTTGAAGGACATAAGGGCTAGTCTCCAACTTCTTATCTAGCTTGCTGCAATGAGTCTTCTTAAGCCAGACACGATCTCTAATGGTCAGGTGTTTCGCTTTGACATTTAACTTGTGGTTTTCCTCTGATGTACAACTTTCACTCATTATTCCACATTGACATTGGCTTCTGCTAGTCATCGCTGATGTTCTGTGACCCTATCGGTCTGTGATAGAGGATTAAGGGGTACTTTGCACGCTGCGACATCGCTAGCCGATTGTAGCTATGCCGAGCATGATAGTCCCCGCCCCCATCGCAGATGCGATATCTTGTGATAGCTGTCGTAGCGAACATTATCGCTATGGCAGCTTCACACGCACTTACCTGCCCTGCGACGTCACTCTGGCCGGTGACCTGCCTCCTTCCTAAGGGGGCGGATCGTGCGGCGTCACAGCGACGTCACACGGTAGGTGGCCAATAGAAACAAAGGGGCGGAGATGAGCGGGACGTTAACATCCCGCCCACCTCCTTCCGTATGTGTTCCTCACTCCTGCGGCTTCATACACAGTGATGTGTGCTGCCGCAGGAACAAGGAACAACATCGTACCTGTCGCTGCAGCGAAATTATGGAAATGACCGACACTACACAGATCACTAATTTTCGACGCTTTTGCGATCGTTTATCGGTGCTTCTAGGCTTTACACGTTGCGACGTTGTTACCGGCGCCGGATGTGCGTCACTTTCGATTTGACCCCGACGAGATCGCAGTAGCAATGTCGCAACGTGCAAAGTACCCGTAACTGTCTCTGTAACTCGCATTTCCAATTCAACATCAACTGGTAGTCTTTTTTGTCAACATAAACATCAGATAGTGTGGTGTATACTCAGTATAGCAATGAATATTGTTATTGTAGAGATAGACTGAGGCGGGCTTTGCACACTACGACATAGCAGGTGCAATGTCGGTGGGGTCAAATTGAAAGTGACGCACATCCGGCATCGCATGCGACATCGCAGTGTGTAAAGCCTAGATGATACGATTAACGAGCACAAAACCGTCATAATCGTATCATCGGTACAGCGTCGGCGTAATCTATAATTACGCTGACGCGACGGTCCGATGTTGTTCCTCGCTCCTGCGGCAGCACACATCGCTGTGTGTGAAGTCGCAGGAGCAAGGAACATCTCTTACCGGCGTCACCGCAACTTCCGTAGGTTATGCGGAAGGAAGGAGGTGGGCGGGATGTTTACATCCTGCTCATCTCCGCCCCTCCGCTCCTATTGCCACCTGCCGTGTGACGTCGCAGTGACGCCGCACGACCCGCCCCCTTAATAAGGAGGCGGGTCGCCGGCCAGAGCGACGGTCGCAGGGCAGGTGAGTGCATGTGAAGCCAGCGTAGCGATAATTTTCGCTTTCACAAGATATTGTACCTGCGACGGGGGCGGGGACTATCGCGTGCGACATCGCAGCATCGGCTTGCGATGTCGCAACGTGCAAAGCCCGCTTAACTTTGGCAGTAGATTTGGCCAAATAGTTCTATGCTGAGCAGAAATGGCATGCAGCATGTCGGTTAGAGTCTGGTTCATCCTTGCTAATGTATGTAAAGCACTGTGGAATTAACAGCGCTATATAAATGAATAATATTATATTATTATTAATATTATATTATTATCCTCTCACACAGGCTATTACATTGTGGATGATAAACAGTTGTCTACACTTTCTTACAGCCATCGAGAATACACAACTTTTGGAACAATTTGGATTCAAAGATAGAAGCTCAGCCTCTATCAATTAGGATCTTTTCTGACTATCCATAAGTTTGTACAAAAGTTTTTCAGGAGATTTTGGCTGTCGTTTATGCTGTAAGATCTTTGACTGGCACTGCCAAAAAATTTGGTATAGTCGTCGATAATAGTCAGCATATGGGAGACCCTAGCTGAGTCTTAATGTAGCTTGACATGATCCAATACTACCAAGTCCAAAAGCTTGTGCGTGACTATTGGGTGCGAAGGTGCTTTCTTGTCAGAACTTTCTCCACATCTCAGATACAAGCTGTGCAAGCTGTACACTCAAGGCACCATTTGTCTGTATCGCTTCTCATTCCAATCCAATAGAATATTTTTGGATGTAGTCCTCAGTTTTGAGGCAATCAAAATATCCTGATTGGTCATGATAGGCTTTTAGGAGAATGTTGGCACCTAGTCTTGGTATGATGATCTGGACTACTCGCTCATGGGTTCTTCAAACCAACAGGCCTCTTTCAAAAAATAACCACTTCCTCTGTCTCCAGAGTCTTGTCAATTCAATGTTCATGTAGCTGCCCTGGTCTTTATGTAGTCTGTTACTTGTGGTGAAAAGTTTACTTAGAGTATCCAGCACTCTACTTTCTCTTTGGTTATGGATCCATTAGATTCTGTCAGTTTGCAACTGTTGCTCTTGCTGGTCATACAGTCGCTGAAGAGCTTGTTTGAACCCCATGGCCCCTTGCATTACAGACAACAGGTGGAAATCTATCATCTTCACTTCTAGCCAGTAATCACCTTTACGTGTTTTTACAATTAGTAAGGTGAGATACTGCGTAAGCATTTGTGTTAGATCTTCCTGCTCTGTATCTGATAGTGAATTGATAATTAACCAGTCTTGATACCTATTTCTGCTTTAAGGCTCCTAGTCAGACTATGTTCAGGTGTGATAAAGGATTGTTGTTTGTGAAGACTATGAAGGGAGCAGTTGTCAAGTAGTCTTTTAACCTCTCTGTAACTGTCCATACCAATGCAATGAACTCAGGTTGATAGAAACAGTAGTTCTCGGATTCTGTTTTCTTTTTCTGAGGCAGCGATCACATATGCAATCAACTTCTCTTTATCATCTTGGACTTGTGCAAGGTCAGCATCTAGCCCTTTATTGCTGGCAACGGTATAGAGGTGAAACGAACAATGTAGTCAGGATATGACATGCTAACATCCTCCTTCAATATTGTTTATTGAAGGAAACATCTAGTGGCTCGGTCAAGATGATCAACTGACACCTTGTCTTCTATGCAGACTGACCTCTCAAACATCTCTTGCAGGAGTACAGTAACCTGGGTGAAATTTATGATGAGGCAGTGGTAGTATCCCCCAAATACCAGGAAACTTCTGACCTCTTGAATAGTAACTGGGACACGCCATTTCTGAACAACAGCAATCTTCTAATCTTTTTAGCATATGAAAACACTCCTTCATCACTGACTACAAGGCCTAGATATTGTACTCCAGGTTTCAACAGATAGCACTTGTAGGGCTTGATTTTCAGGCCATAGTTGATAAGAATCTTGAACACATTCCACAATTGCTCAAGATATTTTTCAGAGGTTCTGAAGAACATGATTGTTTCACCCAGATAAAGAGAGACTGACTCGAAGTTCTTGTGTAAGTTCTCCATTAGCCTTTCGAAAGACCCTGGTCATTGTACTGCCCAAATGGCATAAAGCTAAATTTAAACAGGCCCATTTGTGAAGAATGTTTTTTCTTGGTCTTCTGGGGCTACAAGTGACTCACCCACCCCAGGGCTTATGGGACACCCGGTGCCGGGCCGGACTAGTCCGGAGGTAGTCAGTGGTGGCTGGGCCCGGCTCCGTGGCCCTGGTGGGTGTCAGTAAAATATGTGGCTTGATGAATGAAGTTTGTGTTCGTGACGCCACCTGTGGTATGCGGCTAATAGGCCGCCGCTGCTGTATGAGGCCTCCGGGGGATGATATGGCAGCAATGGTGGTACTACTCCCCACAGGTGGAGCAATGCCCCGGGGCACAGTTGGAGCTTGTGAATGTCTATGCAGCTGAAATAACAGAGACCACTCCAAGGGTGCAGTTCAAGTTCTTTACTCACAATTCTTGTCGGAGCCCAGGGGCCCTTGGACTGCTGGGACCACTGTCAGGGACCTCCGCCGTTTCTGGGTGATTCTGAGAGTAAAAGCCGGTACCCTTCCCTTTAGTGTCTCTATCTTCTGCTGTCTTCCTTAGCCTTGCCTTTGATAGGATGAACCTGGCTTGGCCTCCACTACAGCCTCCAGGCTGGGGGGTCACCTGTCGGCTGATTACCCCTTTTCTGGAAGTTCTGCTATGGGTTCTGGCCCGGGGAGTCTACAACATTCCCTGGGCCTCGGTTTTTACTGTTTGGAGATGATCTTTGCACTCCTCCAGTCTCTAGGGACCGTCCCCTGTCGCAGCTTGATCCCTCCACCGATGTTCTTGTGGAACAGGCCACCGTAGCTCTAAACTGCCCCGACAGCTATACAGACTACCCATGGCCCTGCGACTCCTTCTGTCTCCTACGTGGTGTCACCTGGACCTCTGGGTCCCAGGATCTTCACCAGGAAGCGTCTCCTTCTGTTTCTCTGCTCCTGTCTGACTTGGAGCTTTCTTTCCTTCTTTCTTTCTTTCTTTCTTTCTTGTCTTTCTTTTCTCCTCCTTGCCTGCCTCCAGCAGGCCTCCTCCTCCCTCCTTTCTCTCCAACTACATGCTGGCTCCTCACACTCTCCCTCCCTGAGGTAGACTGAAACTAACTTGACCTTCCTTCCTCTATCTGCTCTCTTGTGGCACCTCCCACCTCCCCAGTTGCTAAGCTACCACCCTATGGGAGCAGGGATGGGTCTTATGACCCCTCCCAGCATGCAGCATGGGAGGGTTGTCTGCCACTTTCCCTGGTCCCAGTGTGTTCCTAGCAATGGGTGTAGTGTGGATTTACCAGGGGACCGGAGTTCACTCTCTTCCTCTCTCAGAATGGGGCATCACACCGCTGGATGGGGTGCAATGACCTGTGGCGACGGAAGCCTCAGGGGCGCCACACAAGTACATGCCAATACTTGCTGGTCAAGTCCAGTGTTCAGAAAAATTAATCTGATTTTAAGGCTGTAAAGGATTTTTCAATACAGGGCATGGGGTAGGCATTTTTGTGTGTGACACTATTCAGTTATTTATAGTCCACACAGAAGCAGATATTCTTATCTTTCTTCCTCATGAAGACAAGTGGTGTCGCCCAAGGACTGTTACTGTCTGTGATGACACTTGTGCTCTTCATGTCCTGGATTAAATTCTTAACAGGTTGGTAGATGGATTGGTGGATGAGTCGGTGTCTTTGCTAGGTAGGTGGATATGAACCAGTAGAAATATTGTGCTGATGATCACTTTCCTTAAGTCCATGAAATTCATTTTTAGCCATGCCAAGCAAAGCTGCAAAAAGAATTCCATGAATTTCAATGTTGATTACAGGACACCTACTAATGTATCTAGTGGCCCACTCTGAATGGTTTGGACCCAAGCCTTCTCCTCCACAGGGCTGGTTTTCTCCCTCGGGGTATTCCAAGATTAAATCTGAGCACTCTCATTCAGTTTGTCTTCTCCAGCACTTCATGGAAATAGACCTCCAATAAGAGGTAAAATAATCTTTGGGCTATCTTCCAGGGTTGCCATAGCCACTTTCTCTGGAGCCATAATGCCATCTTCCTAGGAGTTTTCAGGATGCCGATACTGCTGCTGTTTTTATATTCTTTAGCTCCTCACACAGTACTATCAGTCCTTTGGTTAGTTCTGTAACTTGTTCGTGCAGGATCTCATGCAGCATCTTGAGATTGAACTTGGACACCACAGCTGGTGACAGTCTCTTTGAGAACAGTTTGAGGCACTATTC
The DNA here is from genome assembly GCF_048569485.1 of Anomaloglossus baeobatrachus. Taxonomy (NCBI): domain Eukaryota; kingdom Metazoa; phylum Chordata; class Amphibia; order Anura; family Aromobatidae; genus Anomaloglossus; species Anomaloglossus baeobatrachus. Next base: position 585,584,391 of record NC_134355.1, read on the forward strand.
TAATTTCAGGAAAAGCACTCTTTTGGGTCTTAGGCTGGTCACATAGGTTTCTGCCAGCATGCGCTTGGCTGGAACCTACTTCAATCCCAGAACTCCAATGGCCCTCTACTTTAAGTCCAAGAATAAGCTGTTTGAGTTCTGTATAGAGAGTATTCTTATCAGAGTCTTGATAGAGTCTGTCCTTGCCTTTCCCCTTTTGAAATTCATTTATTGAAGATTTCATTGAAGCTTAGCATATTATGATCACTGGTGCCCAAGTGCTCCCGAACCTGTAAATCTGAAATTGTATCCGGTCTATTTGACAGGACCACATCCAGCAAATTATCTCCCCTTGTTAGTTCATCTACCATCTGAGAGATATAATTGTCTTGAATTGCGGATAAGAACTTGCAACATTTAGCACAAACAGAAGATTCTATGTCCCATTGAATGTCTGGATAGTTGAAATCCCTCATATTAATAATTGTATTTTTACTTGCTGCCTTTATAATTTCTTCAAAGAAACAACAAAGAGCCAGCACCAATGTGCACTAAGGCATCAAATATTCCAAACTGCATTATAAAAAATTTTTTTTTTAGATTTTTGGCAAAAAATTGCAATTTCTTGAGCTGCTTCGCCACGTCACGGCAAATCTCATTTGAAGCAGTCCTACACTAAAATATTTTTATAAAATGTGCCATGCGGCCTCACATATAAATAGCAGAACTGCTCTCAGCAGCACTCACCTGGTCTATTGCAGTCCCGTACCCATGACTGAGTCATGGCTGTGGGCGGGACAGGTCCAAGCAAATGCTGCATGAAGTATATATATAGCCTGTGGACAAAGCCTGATGACCCAATGTGAACAGTCACCAAACGCCAAAATCTATACAGATGGAATACATCCCAAATTGGGGTGCATAGCAAGGTGGAGGTCAACCACCGACCAATTCAACAAAGAAACAACAAAGAGCCAGCACCAATGTGCACTAAGGCATCAAATATTCCAAACTGCATTATAAAAAATTTTTTTTTTTTTTGAGATTTTTGGCAAAAAATTGCAATTTCTTGAGCTGCTTCGCCACGTCACGGCAAATCTCATTTGAAGCAGTCCTACACTAAAATATTTTTATAAAATGTGCCATGCGGCCTCACATATAAATAGCAGAACTGCTCTCAGCAGCACTCACCTGGTCTATTGCAGTCCCGTACCCATGACTGAGTCATGGCTGTGGGCGGGACAGGTCCAAGCAAATGCTGCATGAAGTATATATATAGCCTGTGGACAAAGCCTGATGACCCAATGTGAACAGTCACCAAACGCCAAAATCTATACAGATGGAATACATCCCAAATTGGGGTGCATAGCAAGGTGGAGGTCAACCACCGACCAATTCAACAAAGAAACAACAAAGAGCCAGCACCAATGTGCACTAAGGCATCAAATATTCCAAACTGCATTATAAAAAATTTTTTTTTGAGATTTTTGGCAAAAAATTGCAATTTCTTGAGCTGCTTCGCCACGTCACGGCAAATCTCATTTGAAGCAGTCCTACACTAAAATATTTTTATAAAATGTGCCATGCGGCCTCACATATAAATAGCAGAACTGCTCTCAGCAGCACTCACCTGGTCTATTGCAGTCCCGTACCCATGACTGAGTCATGGCTGTGGGCGGGACAGGTCCAAGCAAATGCTGCATGAAGTATATATATAGCCTGTGGACAAAGCCTGATGACCCAATGTGAACAGTCACCAAACGCCAAAATCTATACAGATGGAATACATCCCAAATTGGGGTGCATAGCAAGGTGGAGGTCAACCACCGACCAATTCAACAAAGAAACAACAAAGAGCCAGCACCAATGTGCACTAAGGCATCAAATATTCCAAACTGCATTATAAAAAAATTTTTTTTTTTGAGATTTTTGGCAAAAAATTGCAATTTCTTGAGCTGCTTCGCCACGTCACGGCAAATCTCATTTGAAGCAGTCCTACACTAAAATATTTTTATAAAATGTGCCATGCGGCCTCACATATAAATAGCAGAACTGCTCTCAGCAGCACTCACCTGGTCTATTGCAGTCCCGTACCCATGACTGAGTCATGGCTGTGGGCGGGACAGGTCCAAGCAAATGCTGCATGAAGTATATATATAGCCTGTGGACAAAGCCTGATGACCCAATGTGAACAGTCACCAAACGCCAAAATCTATACAGATGGAATACATCCCAAATTGGGGTGCATAGCAAGGTGGAGGTCAACCACCGACCAATTCAACAAAGAAACAACAAAGAGCCAGCACCAATGTGCACTAAGGCATCAAATATTCCAAACTGCATTATAAAAAATTTTTTTTTGAGATTTTTGGCAAAAAATTGCAATTTCTTGAGCTGCTTCGCCACGTCACGGCAAATCTCATTTGAAGCAGTCCTACACTAAAATATTTTTATAAAATGTGCCATGCGGCCTCACATATAAATAGCAGAACTGCTCTCAGCAGCACTCACCTGGTCTATTGCAGTCCCGTACCCATGACTGAGTCATGGCTGTGGGCGGGACAGGTCCAAGCAAATGCTGCATGAAGTATATATATAGCCTGTGGACAAAGCCTGATGACCCAATGTGAACAGTCACCAAACGCCAAAATCTATACAGATGGAATACATCCCAAATTGGGGTGCATAGCAAGGTGGAGGTCAACCACCGACCAATTCAACAAAGAAACAACAAAGAGCCAGCACCAATGTGCACTAAGGCATCAAATATTCCAAACTGCATTATAAAAAATTTTTTTTTTTGAGATTTTTGGCAAAAAATTGCAATTTCTTGAGCTGCTTCGCCACGTCACGGCAAATCTCATTTGAAGCAGTCCTACACTAAAATATTTTTATAAAATGTGCCATGCGGCCTCACATATAAATAGCAGAACTGCTCTCAGCAGCACTCACCTGGTCTATTGCAGTCCCGTACCCATGACTGAGTCATGGCTGTGGGCGGGACAGGTCCAAGCAAATGCTGCATGAAGTATATATATAGCCTGTGGACAAAGCCTGATGACCCAATGTGAACAGTCACCAAACGCCAAAATCTATACAGATGGAATACATCCCAAATTGGGGTGCATAGCAAGGTGGAGGTCAACCACCGACCAATTCAACAAAGAAACAACAAAGAGCCAGCACCAATGTGCACTAAGGCATCAAATATTCCAAACTGCATTATAAAAATTTTTTTTTTTTTTTGAGATTTTTGGCAAAAAATTGCAATTTCTTGAGCTGCTTCGCCACGTCACGGCAAATCTCATTTGAAGCAGTCCTACACTAAAATATTTTTATAAAATGTGCCATGCGGCCTCACATATAAATAGCAGAACTGCTCTCAGCAGCACTCACCTGGTCTATTGCAGTCCCGTACCCATGACTGAGTCATGGCTGTGGGCGGGACAGGTCCAAGCAAATGCTGCATGAAGTATATATATAGCCTGTGGACAAAGCCTGATGACCCAATGTGAACAGTCACCAAACGCCAAAATCTATACAGATGGAATACATCCCAAATTGGGGTGCATAGCAAGGTGGAGGTCAACCACCGACCAATTCAACAAAGAAACAACAAAGAGCCAGCACCAATGTGCACTAAGGCATCAAATATTCCAAACTGCATTATAAAAATTTTTTTTTTTTTTTTGAGATTTTTGGCAAAAAATTGCAATTTCTTGAGCTGCTTCGCCACGTCACGGCAAATCTCATTTGAAGCAGTCCTACACTAAAATATTTTTATAAAATGTGCCATGCGGCCTCACATATAAATAGCAGAACTGCTCTCAGCAGCACTCACCTGGTCTATTGCAGTCCCGTACCCATGACTGAGTCATGGCTGTGGGCGGGACAGGTCCAAGCAAATGCTGCATGAAGTATATATATAGCCTGTGGACAAAGCCTGATGACCCAATGTGAACAGTCACCAAACGCCAAAATCTATACAGATGGAATACATCCCAAATTGGGGTGCATAGCAAGGTGGAGGTCAACCACCGACCAATTCAACAAAGAAACAACAAAGAGCCAGCACCAATGTGCACTAAGGCATCAAATATTCCAAACTGCATTATAAAAAATTTTTTTTTTTTTTGAGATTTTTGGCAAAAAATTGCAATTTCTTGAGCTGCTTCGCCACGTCACGGCAAATCTCATTTGAAGCAGTCCTACACTAAAATATTTTTATAAAATGTGCCATGCGGCCTCACATATAAATAGCAGAACTGCTCTCAGCAGCACTCACCTGGTCTATTGCAGTCCCGTACCCATGACTGAGTCATGGCTGTGGGCGGGACAGGTCCAAGCAAATGCTGCATGAAGTATATATATAGCCTGTGGACAAAGCCTGATGACCCAATGTGAACAGTCACCAAACGCCAAAATCTATACAGATGGAATACATCCCAAATTGGGGTGCATAGCAAGGTGGAGGTCAACCACCGACCAATTCAACAAAGAAACAACAAAGAGCCAGCACCAATGTGCACTAAGGCATCAAATATTCCAAACTGCATTATAAAAATTTTTTTTTTTTTTTTGAGATTTTTGGCAAAAAATTGCAATTTCTTGAGCTGCTTCGCCACGTCACGGCAAATCTCATTTGAAGCAGTCCTACACTAAAATATTTTTATAAAATGTGCCATGCGGCCTCACATATAAATAGCAGAACTGCTCTCAGCAGCACTCACCTGGTCTATTGCAGTCCCGTACCCATGACTGAGTCATGGCTGTGGGCGGGACAGGTCCAAGCAAATGCTGCATGAAGTATATATATAGCCTGTGGACAAAGCCTGATGACCCAATGTGAACAGTCACCAAACGCCAAAATCTATACAGATGGAATACATCCCAAATTGGGGTGCATAGCAAGGTGGAGGTCAACCACCGACCAATTCAACAAAGAAACAACAAAGAGCCAGCACCAATGTGCACTAAGGCATCAAATATTCCAAACTGCATTATAAAAATTTTTTTTTTTTGAGATTTTTGGCAAAAAATTGCAATTTCTTGAGCTGCTTCGCCACGTCACGGCAAATCTCATTTGAAGCAGTCCTACACTAAAATATTTTTTATAAAATGTGCCATGCGGCCTCACATATAAATAGCAGAACTGCTCTCAGCAGCACTCACCTGGTCTATTGCAGTCCCGTACCCATGACTGAGTCATGGCTGTGGGCGGGACAGGTCCAAGCAAATGCTGCATGAAGTATATATATAGCCTGTGGACAAAGCCTGATGACCCAATGTGAACAGTCACCAAACGCCAAAATCTATACAGATGGAATACATCCCAAATTGGGGTGCATAGCAAGGTGGAGGTCAACCACCGACCAATTCAACAAAGAAACAACAAAGAGCCAGCACCAATGTGCACTAAGGCATCAAATATTCCAAACTGCATTATAAAAATTTTTTTTTTTTTTTTGAGATTTTTGGCAAAAAATTGCAATTTCTTGAGCTGCTTCGCCACGTCACGGCAAATCTCATTTGAAGCAGTCCTACACTAAAATATTTTTATAAAATGTGCCATGCGGCCTCACATATAAATAGCAGAACTGCTCTCAGCAGCACTCACCTGGTCTATTGCAGTCCCGTACCCATGACTGAGTCATGGCTGTGGGCGGGACAGGTCCAAGCAAATGCTGCATGAAGTATATATATAGCCTGTGGACAAAGCCTGATGACCCAATGTGAACAGTCACCAAACGCCAAAATCTATACAGATGGAATACATCCCAAATTGGGGTGCATAGCAAGGTGGAGGTCAACCACCGACCAATTCAACAAAGAAACAACAAAGAGCCAGCACCAATGTGCACTAAGGCATCAAATATTCCAAACTGCATTATAAAAATTTTTTTTTTTTGAGATTTTTGGCAAAAAATTGCAATTTCTTGAGCTGCTTCGCCACGTCACGGCAAATCTCATTTGAAGCAGTCCTACACTAAAATATTTTTATAAAATGTGCCATGCGGCCTCACATATAAATAGCAGAACTGCTCTCAGCAGCACTCACCTGGTCTATTGCAGTCCCGTACCCATGACTGAGTCATGGCTGTGGGCGGGACAGGTCCAAGCAAATGCTGCATGAAGTATATATATAGCCTGTGGACAAAGCCTGATGACCCAATGTGAACAGTCACCAAACGCCAAAATCTATACAGATGGAATACATCCCAAATTGGGGTGCATAGCAAGGTGGAGGTCAACCACCGACCAATTCAACAAAGAAACAACAAAGAGCCAGCACCAATGTGCACTAAGGCATCAAATATTCCAAACTGCATTATAAAAATTTTTTTTTTTTTTTTGAGATTTTTGGCAAAAAATTGCAATTTCTTGAGCTGCTTCGCCACGTCACGGCAAATCTCATTTGAAGCAGTCCTACACTAAAATATTTTTATAAAATGTGCCATGCGGCCTCACATATAAATAGCAGAACTGCTCTCAGCAGCACTCACCTGGTCTATTGCAGTCCCGTACCCATGACTGAGTCATGGCTGTGGGCGGGACAGGTCCAAGCAAATGCTGCATGAAGTATATATATAGCCTGTGGACAAAGCCTGATGACCCAATGTGAACAGTCACCAAACGCCAAAATCTATACAGATGGAATACATCCCAAATTGGGGTGCATAGCAAGGTGGAGGTCAACCACCGACCAATTCAACAAAGAAACAACAAAGAGCCAGCACCAATGTGCACTAAGGCATCAAATATTCCAAACTGCATTATAAAAAATTTTTTTTTTTTTTGAGATTTTTGGCAAAAAATTGCAATTTCTTGAGCTGCTTCGCCACGTCACGGCAAATCTCATTTGAAGCAGTCCTACACTAAAATATTTTTATAAAATGTGCCATGCGGCCTCACATATAAATAGCAGAACTGCTCTCAGCAGCACTCACCTGGTCTATTGCAGTCCCGTACCCATGACTGAGTCATGGCTGTGGGCGGGACAGGTCCAAGCAAATGCTGCATGAAGTATATATATAGCCTGTGGACAAAGCCTGATGACCCAATGTGAACAGTCACCAAACGCCAAAATCTATACAGATGGAATACATCCCAAATTGGGGTGCATAGCAAGGTGGAGGTCAACCACCGACCAATTCAACAAAGAAACAACAAAGAGCCAGCACCAATGTGCACTAAGGCATCAAATATTCCAAACTGCATTATAAAAATTTTTTTTTTTTTTTTGAGATTTTTGGCAAAAAATTGCAATTTCTTGAGCTGCTTCGCCACGTCACGGCAAATCTCATTTGAAGCAGTCCTACACTAAAATATTTTTATAAAATGTGCCATGCGGCCTCACATATAAATAGCAGAACTGCTCTCAGCAGCACTCACCTGGTCTATTGCAGTCCCGTACCCATGACTGAGTCATGGCTGTGGGCGGGACAGGTCCAAGCAAATGCTGCATGAAGTATATATATAGCCTGTGGACAAAGCCTGATGACCCAATGTGAACAGTCACCAAACGCCAAAATCTATACAGATGGAATACATCCCAAATTGGGGTGCATAGCAAGGTGGAGGTCAACCACCGACCAATTCAACAAAGAAACAACAAAGAGCCAGCACCAATGTGCACTAAGGCATCAAATATTCCAAACTGCATTATAAAAATTTTTTTTTTTTGAGATTTTTGGCAAAAAATTGCAATTTCTTGAGCTGCTTCGCCACGTCACGGCAAATCTCATTTGAAGCAGTCCTACACTAAAATATTTTTATAAAATGTGCCATGCGGCCTCACATATAAATAGCAGAACTGCTCTCAGCAGCACTCACCTGGTCTATTGCAGTCCCGTACCCATGACTGAGTCATGGCTGTGGGCGGGACAGGTCCAAGCAAATGCTGCATGAAGTATATATATAGCCTGTGGACAAAGCCTGATGACCCAATGTGAACAGTCACCAAACGCCAAAATCTATACAGATGGAATACATCCCAAATTGGGGTGCATAGCAAGGTGGAGGTCAACCACCGACCAATTCAACAAAGAAACAACAAAGAGCCAGCACCAATGTGCACTAAGGCATCAAATATTCCAAACTGCATTATAAAAATTTTTTTTTTTTTTTTGAGATTTTTGGCAAAAAATTGCAATTTCTTGAGCTGCTTCGCCACGTCACGGCAAATCTCATTTGAAGCAGTCCTACACTAAAATATTTTTATAAAATGTGCCATGCGGCCTCACATATAAATAGCAGAACTGCTCTCAGCAGCACTCACCTGGTCT